>NW_008794172.1:253926-353586 GCF_000699145.1 Aptenodytes forsteri | reverse complement strand
TGCAGCAACTGAAGTTTTTTTTGTTTTCTTCCTTCTTCCATTGCTGAGGACTGTCCTCAGTGTGGTCAGAAGATATGTCAGTGCCTGTTTCCAGCATTGGTAAGCCCACTGAGGTGAGCAAGTAGAGGAAAGTGAATTCAGATGCTCCGCTGGTTATGAGCATCGCATCATGGAGTGACGCCAGGCAATTTTGAGTCTGGGCAATGCCAGAGGAAGCCTTCACAGCTCCTTGTGCTGTACTCGCTGCACCGCAGGCTGTGACAGCAAAGGGCACACCAACTTAGGGTGGACTGCCTTGATGTGTTTGTGGAGCAGCAGCTTGATGCTGCAATAAGCAGCACCAGCCTCAGATTTCATAACGTTTCACTGTCCCATTTCACAGGTACTACCGGAGTTCCTTGCAGTTCCTGC
Organism: Aptenodytes forsteri; assembly: GCF_000699145.1. Classification (NCBI taxonomy): domain Eukaryota; kingdom Metazoa; phylum Chordata; class Aves; order Sphenisciformes; family Spheniscidae; genus Aptenodytes; species Aptenodytes forsteri. The sequence continues at coordinate 353,175 of NW_008794172.1, read as the reverse complement.
AGAGTTTATTGAAATCTCTCTTCTGTTAAGGTTTTCCCAACCCACCGGGTTCTCTTCTGCAGCACTTATCTCTAGATTTTCCTGGAAACTTTATCTAAGATCATCTAGTTAGCTCAGTATTCTTGCAGATGCTTAGACAATCCTATGAGACATAACTGCAAAGAAAACTACCATTTCATAAAACAGCTTCCATCTTACTTTGAAATAAAACATTGCTTTCAGGAACCATTTGTTCCATAACATCTATCCCTGATCCTGGCCAGTCATTTCTAGATACACTGAATCCATCAGGCTTCTTCATTTTTAAGGAGCTAATCTTCACTCTCGAGGTGTGTTGCCTGCACGAATTCTAGGGAAAAAATGGCATTAAATCTTCCTTTCATGTATTAAACATGAAGCTGTGAAGTATCTTGCACACAAGCATCCTCACTGATATTCAAACTATCCAAACATGTTCTTTTTGTGAACGGAAGACATGAAGCTTAGTCCACCTGAAAGGATTGACTCATACAAAAGATGTAATAAACATCTTTCCAGACAAGAAAAAACCCTTACACTTCTGCAGAATTATACAGAACAACATAGAAACCTATCCATGCCCTTATAACATGGGTGTCAGCAACTGGAAGCCAACAGTTAAACAGAACGTAACCCAATGGTTTCATGAGCCGAAGTAGCTGTTAGTACAGACGAGGATTTTGTGCACCTCAAGAGAAAAGGATTTCTCACTGGAACAGGCTAAAATTATGACTTAGACTCCACTAAGTTTTGTAGCGAACGATTTAAATTTCTACAAGGCTGAGAAGGCCTTGCTTCCTCGGACATTTCAGAAATGAAGTCTAGCAGAAGATGAAACTTTAGGTGTGTCCTACTGTGTGGGCAAGGGTGTGCTGGGAGGTGCATTTATAAAAAGATGTTTCCACAAACAATTGCTATAACCCATAACAAACAACACTCTAAATTAGCAACAACCAACATCACAAAGGCTGGGCAAGAAAAGAATAATACAGCAAATCAATACAGGAAGTTGGATATCACACAACTAGTTCAACCTAAAAGAATGACAGCTAACAGACTGCATTTTGCTAAAGATCATGTGCCTGGGAAGGAGGACAGATGTGAGAGGCAGTCAGGAAAGAAATGTCAAATGTTTGAGGCTCAGGTTGCTGTAAGAGCTCAGAAGACGGATGCTCAGCTGAACTATCCACTGCTATGTATTTGAAAAAGATACAATCTTAAAAGAAGAAGATGCACGATAGCAAATATTTCCTACTTTTGGTCATGCTGTGTCCATGAATGGAAAACAAAACTGAAGGGAAAATGCTATTTTGATGTACAGCTTATTGACTTAATCCCCAAACCAGGAACTTAACCTTTCTCCTCCAAGTAAGTATGTTTGTATTTGCACTGCGGAAGGAAAACATCCTGACTGAAATTTTGAAATCCCTTCAGGAGTGAGAACGTTGCCTCTCATATTCACAGACATGTCAAGAGAGACTAGCCCAGAGCCAGGATGCTTTCCCAGGTCTCTCAACCATCCTGTAACTGCATTTGGTCCGAGCACATGAAGAGTTATTCCCTGCAACAACCTGTCACACTTCCTTTCCTTATAGTCTTACACAGAGCTATTTTCCAGTTGTTGTCATACAGATTTTCATAACTAAATTGTTATTTATAGAAGATAATTGTAGATGTATGTTTAAATTGCCAACACGCACAGTATTTCCCAATGTTCACTAAATTTTTATGAGAAATTGCAAAGACGTCAGAGTGGTTGAGTGTACCTACAAAATACATCCTGCAGTATGTTTTCAAAAGGCATAAAGCAACAAAGGACTAAAAATAAGGAGCATACAGCATAAGATAACCATAAACCAGAACCTATTAAAACATCACTTAAGTATAAAAAAATCAGCTGGGATTCCTTGACAAATATCTGAAAAGAAAGAGCATGAGGAATGACTACATTGAAAGACAGAGAGTAACATTCATTGCTGTCCCATGTTATCACAGTTTATTGTGCTGAAAGAGATGTGAACAGGATGAGGTGAGTGGGATGAGTTTAATTCAGATGACTGTATGTCAGTGGATTAGATCACAGAATAGATCTACCTAATTCAGAGCCACCCAATAGAAATTACATGTTTTGTATTAATAAACAAACGGTCATGAACACTTTTAGTATAGGTTAAGCTTCCTGCAACTCTCAAACATCTCCCTTTGGCAAATTACCCTTGGCATAGAAACTACGGCTTGCGAATGCACATGGGAAGAAGGTACTCCCTTTGATGGTGACACCCACTATCTCAGGTATAAATGCAGACCAAGCAGGGTGGAATTTGGAGCCATGATTCCAGAACAACTGTAAGACCAGCTTTGAGTTTCAACCCGAGTCATTCACTGCTGCCACTATGAGCTGTGGCTCCAAGCAGACCTCTAAAAGCTGCCTGCGAGGGAGCAGTGGTGGTGGTGGAGGGGGCAGTAAGTATTCCTCTGCCTCCTCAAGAAGAATCACTTCTAGGACAAGTGGTGGTGGCAGGATTTCTGGCAGCAGTTGTGGCGGAGGAAGTTCCAGGAGCAGCTGTGGTGGGGGAGCTAGCGGTGGTAGTTATGGAAAGATCAGGCGCAGTAGTTACGGAGGGGGAATGAGTGGCGGTAGTAGTGGAGGAGGAATGAGTGGTGGTGGTTATGGAGGGGGAATGGGCTGTGGCAGCATGGGAGTGGGCTTTGGATCAGGTGGGTGTGGGTTTGGTGGTGGTTATGGAGGAAGCTTTGGTAAAGGCGGTGCTGGTTTCAGTGGTGGCAACTTTGGCATTGGTGGCTTCCATGGAGGGAATGTGGGAATTCTCTCCAACGATGAAAAGCTGACCATGCAGAGCCTTAATGAACGCCTGGCTTCTTACCTGAATACGGTCAGAAATTTGGAAATGGAAAATGCTCAGCTTGAACAATTAATCAGGGAGTGGTACCAGAAGCAAGGTCCTACTGGTACAAAGGACTACAGCCACTATTATGGAAAAATTGAAGACCTTCAACATCAGGTAGGATTTTCTACAGAGAAGTTTAAGCATTGACAGACTTTTTGTAATTGAGTAAAATCTTTGAGGCACCCAGCATGGATACTTCTAAACTCACTAAGTGTCACTCTGAAAGTGCCTCTTGCACTTGAAATTCTGCCTTCTGTGCACGCATCCAACTATCTCCAACTAGAGGTGGAGAAAGGATGCACATCCCCTATAGCACACCCCACAGACCATTTGTTGGCAGTGACTGCAGACTCTCAGAACGCCTGTAGTGGATCTTAGAGCATAGGGAAAATGGTAACAATTACCCTCTGGGATGTGCAGTGTCTGACATTTGAGTACAGCCCTTGGCCTGCAGGCATGGAAGGTGAGACAGAGCTATGGCGGTGACACCAAGCCTCTTGACAGGACTCTCCTACTCACAAAACAGTTTTTGCTGTTCTGATGCTATTTTCACACAGGTACCTCTTTGTTTTGCACTGTAGATGACCTTTCCCGGCCTCTGTATGTAGGAAATGCTATTCCCCTCAGACACCTGGGAATTATAACAAGAAGATCGCATTCATATTTCTGTCCCTTGTGCAAACCTGGGAGATTCACAGGAAGATTTTCCTCAGCATATTGTCTTCTCTTCTAGCTTGTGACTGCAGCTGTGGAAACCAACAAGGTACTTTTGGACCTGGATAACACAAGGATGACTGCAGAAGACTTCAGGATAAAGTAAATATATATTCCTCTTTTCCAGGCGCCGACTTCCTTTCTCCTACTTTCCTTAACTTAGTTTCATAAATTCATTCCATAAACAAATATCACTCCACAGAGACTAGGGTTCTTCCTGGTTCCATGGCAGCACAACTGAAATAATTTGTAAGACTTCAAAATTCTTCATCATTTCTATAATGATCTTCAATGGGAATACTCCCTATGGCTGTGGAGTCAAAGCTTAAAAAAAGCTTTATTTTTAAGGAAAGAAAAATTGTGATTTTCTCTCACTGAAAGTCAGATGAAACAGATAGATGAAACCTGCACAAAGTCTATGGCAAGAGGAGACAATGAAAAAGGCCACAGAATACATTTTAACATTAAAGTTTAATATTAATATTAAATGTTAAGTAGTGGCTGCTGATTTCATAATTCTGCTGGTTGAGAGATGCTATGTGCTACAAAGTATAGACACAAAAGCAGACACTGAGATACTGGAATATGTGAACTTTTTCATAAATAAAGTCAGTAGGAGAAGGACTGAGAACCCAAGACCAGGACTGACCTTTCTGCACTGTCCTTGACGCAGGTACGAGACAGAATATTGTCTCCGGCAGAATGTGGAGGCTGACATTAATAGCTTGCGACCCTTGTTGGATAACCTGACTCTGAGCAGGTCTGACCTGGAAATGCAGTTTGAGTCTCTAAAGGAGGAGATGATTGACCTCAAGAAGAACCATGAGGAGGTAAGAGCCAGCTCCTTGAAAGGCAAACTGCAGAGGAAAACAAGAACACTTAGAATATCGGAAATGTGGGCAGGTTTCGCAGGTAACATCCTCTGCACTAAATAGTCTTCTCTGCTCTCCTAACGCACGGCAGCCGGGCAAGGGGCCTCCTGAGACAGGCTGACTGCCAGGCCCAGGCTGTTCCAGGGCATCTCCTAGCACAGTCCCTCTCAACAAGCAATGACTGGGAAGTCAAGGCCAAATAATTGCAACAAGAAAAACAAACGAACATACATATATATGTTGTTGAAAGGATCCAGGATGGTTTATGATGTCAGAGCAAGTTAACTGACTTCAAAACTCTTTTGCAAAGTAATTTCACCATTTTTGTTTATTTGCCTTGGGCCTGGGTTTTCTCTGCAGGAAATTAAATCGCTGCAAACACAGTCCAGCGGTGATGTGAATGTGGAGGTGAATGCCGCTCCAGGAGAGGATCTGCTGAAAAAACTGAATGATATGAGACAAGAATATGAAAATATTATTCAGAAAAACCGTGAAGAGGTTGAAAGGTGGTATGAAAGCAAGGTAAATGGTTACAATTTGAATGTTCACATTACAAAAGCAAAACAATACCAAATTTTGGTAAGAATTTCCTGTAGTTGAATGACACTTTGAACGACAAGATCCATTGCTTTTAGGATATAATGGTGGAATCCCCTTGATTAAAATAAAGGAAATCACAAGTGGGCTTGAACTGCACTGGTAGAGCCATATAAGCGGGTTTAAACAGCCCCCATATTATAAGCGGCCCTGCTTCAACTTGTTGTGTTGCCAGCTTCCATGCTAAACTACCATGTTGACATTGTAAGTAAAACCCAAAAACTCCAATTCTGTATATTAATTTTTCAGATGGAGGAAGTGAGTCAACAAGTCCACTCAAGTGGCCAGGAAGTGGAATCAAGCAACCAACAGATCTCTGTGCTGAGACGTGAATATCAAAGCCTGGAAATTGAGCTGCAGTCGCAAATCAGCATGGTAGGTAACGATTGCTTCTGATCCTCTGATATGCGAAGAACATGTGAGTTGCCGGAATGACAGGAGATCAGCTATAGCTAGCACTCCATTTAATGAAGATGCTTGGTGTATCTGACACCATGTAAGATTTTTCTCATTTTGGGCATAAGAATGATCTACACTCCCATAATGTGCTACATTCCCATGAACACTATTTTTTCTTTCATTCTCAGGTACAGTCTTTGCAGTCCAGCTTGGAAGACACAGAACGTCGCTACAACATGCAGCTGCAGCAGATCCAGTGTATGATCGGCCCCTTGGAGGAGGAGCTGGCCAGCATCCGCTGTGAGATGGAGAGTCAGAATGAAGAGTACAAGATGCTCCTGGGCATCAAGATCCGACTGGAACAGGAGATTGCTCAGTACCGGGCACTGCTTGAGGAAGGGCAGCATGATATTAGGTATGTACATTCAGATTAATTAACATGCCATCTCTGCAAATGGGTGAAGATGAAAGTAGCAATAGTTATATTAGGAACTAGTGCAACTGATTCATCATCAACATATTTACTACAATCACAAGAATTCATACGGAATCTAAATCTTAGCTGGCAGTGTACAAAGCTGTATTATTCTATACTTATGAACTGGACAAAAAAGTTTACAAAAGTATTTAGAACTATAATTTGCCATTTCTTCTCCTAAGTACAATCAGGAAGTACAGTTTTATATGAAAAAGAAAGGTAAGCAAGAAAATAACTGTCTTTTATAAATACTCAACGCACATATTTTGAAAGACTTCTAAAGCCATCCCTTATCTTTCTTTTTCTTCTTCTGCGCAGATCAGTTAATTTGTCTTTAATTAGGATAGGTTAAAACCAGTTCTCTAGAACGTGTTTCACACAGTAGTACTTTCTTAGTCATACGAGGAGCTCAGAGGGATGACAGACAGTGGTTATGTTGCTATAAATCTTATACATACATGCCCTTTCATCCTTACAGCATCTCACAGGGAGGAGCTGGTGGTGGATCTTCAGGAGGAGGAGGTCATGGAGGAACTAGCTGGTCTTCTGGAAGAGGAAGTAGTGGAGGAGGAAGTAGCTGGTCCTCAGGTGGGGGAAGCAGTGGAGGAAGAATTGGAGGATCCTACGGAAGAACTTCCTCTTCCGGAGGCGGAGGAGGAGGGAGTGGAGGAAGAACAGGAGGTGGAGCCTGTGGTAAAACTTCAGGGGGAGGAAGTGACAGTGGTGGAGGAGGAGGGGGCAAATCCTGCCTCTTCCACTCTTCATCTTCCCAGTCCCACTCTGGCAACTCTTGTGAAAGCCAAGGTAAAAACTGGAATAAAAGAGTACATCCTTCCATTAACTTTTTTCTCTGAATAGCAGGAAAGGATATGACAGCTTCCTTCTTTATCTGGAAATCTGGAGATATTTTTGCTATTTTTTTGCCAATCATGTTTTAAGTCCACTCTGACATTTGTTCTTATACAGTAACATTATCAACATGGTAGTATTTTCACAAGTGACTCAAATGAAGAGGATGTTCTGAAGAATTGTATCAGAGGACTTGTAGAAAGAGGAAATGAAGGGGGGAAAGGAAAAATAATGCCCAATCCAAAGTATGCAGGGAACCAGGGAAGTCAGTAGTTTCAGAATGAAGCCAAATGTTAGAAATGTAATTTGTATTGAGGGGGCAAAATGGTTAAAGATGGGTAAAATAGTTGGAACACTCAAGACATTTAAAATATAAGGCGTATCAGCTGCAAACTCCTGAAGTAGCAAAAGATGGGGAGTGACCAAAAGGTCTTTTCCATGTCTGATTTCACGGCTGTGATTCCAGGAGGTGCTGGAAACATGAAGCTCTGCCTGGAAGGGAATAAAACATTGGACAGAGGAGCAACAATGGAGGAAGTGTCCGAAGCCATAAAAACAATGAGATTGGGTAAGGCTCCAGGTCCTGACAGCATCTCAGACAAATGCCTGAAAACGATGAAAATAAACAGGAAGTTATAATTTTTAGAAAGGTTCTCTTCCACTTCTGATTTTTTAAAAAAAGATGGAAAATGATCCTGCTTTGATTTATTCCTTTTATTTATTCCATTTATTCCTTCTTATCAAGGAAGTAACAGGGATATTAATCTTAGTTAAAGATGTAGTCTGTCTCACAAACATGCTGTTTTCCATCACAGACTGACAGTTGGTCATGAAAGCATTGGCTAGTCCAAAAGGCCTGAAGCCATCAATGTAGAAAGTAAGAATACTACACAGACTCTCTTGATGCTGAAAACAAAGGCAGTGAATTCAGAAGGCTTTTGTGTAATGAGTAAGATTTTTTGGTAAGATTTGGTGCAGATGAGATCTAGTTGTTAAAACTTAATAGGCTTTGTGAACTCCTCCGTAAAAATTTACTCCTTTGATCAAACATCCTATCTGACTTGCAACAGTCCTACATGTGCCAATACTTGGTAGGCAAGATTAAAATATATTATGTGCCATCCTACTTTTAAAAATTTGTTGTAAATACCCACATAAATACAGATTCTAAGTTCATCTGTATTCGATTTATACTGCTACAGTCACTCTAAATTTAAAGAGTGATTTACACTTACGCAGTTGAGACTAGAAGCAAGTCCATGTATTTAATATGATAAAGCTGCAAACACACATGCTTGTACAAATGTTAAGTGTGACACTGTTCTAACCTTTCCAGAATGCTGGGAAAAAAATCTAGTCCACTGAGAACTGCACAGTTTATAATTATGAAGTAACAAAAAGATTAAAAATGCTGAATAAGATAACACTTCTTCAAAGAAATTCTTGCTTCCCTTCATCTTTCAACAGGGAGTTTTAGAAAGTCTGAGGACTGATTGGCAAAACCAGCATCTTCCACTGCAGGACCTTACCAGCGGGCCTTCAGACCAAGCAAGACTTGACCTAGCATGTCCAATCATGCCTCTGCGAAGAGCAAGAGGAAAGACTTGTTCAAGTTACTCAACACTGTTCACTCCAGGGGCTCATCAGAACTCTCTGGATGGCCTACCCGCTTCTTCCATCTGAATTTCTGTGCCTAATCACTGTTACCTGAGTTAATCTCTACCGTGATTGGTATTCTTGTGGAAAAAAAAAAAAAAAAAACAAAAAAAACCCCCCAAAAATAAATGCTAATAAATCTTTGCTTCTCTTTGATGCAATCAGAAAGCCATGTCTGGGAGAAATTTCCTTTAGCGGATATTTTTGTTTAAATCAGCTACAAATATTAAGTCCTACCTGTGGAATACACAATAACATGTCAGATTATGCATAAGACCCAAAAGTTTCCAGCGACATATTCACCATTTAAGACTAACTGGGCAAAACTTTGAAGAATACACTACCAGGTACAATGCTCTGGTGGTGCCTGCAATGGGAAAACTAACAGTCAAAAAACTTACTCATTTCTGCTATTAACTGCTATCAGGGAAAGAGAGGGTGGGTTTAAGGAACTGACTATTACCTAGAAAGTCTCTTAAAAAAAATCTTCCTAAGGAGTCACTAAAATGCATTATGAAACTTTTTTATCATGGAATTTAAAGATGGAAATGTTCAGCTCCCAGTGCCAAAACACCCCTGAGTGCAGAACTCAAATCACGTACAATTGATTATCCAAAATAAACACATTTTGAGTGCTACCTTGGGTGCACACTGGATAACAAGTGGATAAAAGTTCAGTAATAGGGTATCCCTACTTTGTGACAGTAGTTACCCGTACTGTAAAATAACTTCCTAAAGCTGGAGTATGAACCAAATTGCATGCATATGGTCTTACAGAAGAAGGAATTCACAGGCTAGTTTTACTGATCATAACCATGCCTTGCTGTCTGGTAGCTGTACAATACCTGGCCTCTTCTATGTATTTCCACTTCAGGGCATTTCTCATGTCTAAGTACAGACAGGTATACATTTTACAAAGACGACTGGCAAATTATTCATATTTAGGATGTGATTTTACAAAACCCAGTGGTAGGTTGAGAGGAAAAAAAAAAAGATATCCAAGAGAAAAGATTCCCAAGCCGATTTTAAGGGTTGCCTACAGATCACACAGTAGAGGGACTGCTCACACCAATAAGGGTGCAGATGCCCTAAAAGATAGAGATTGAACTTTTTTTTCTTTGTTTTAATTATAGCCATGTTCCCCTCCTTTATGCCCTGGATGGGTGCTAATTGGCCAGAGGGTTGTCTCTGCCCGCTCCCCCATGCTGTATCCCTTACAGTGCTTTCCATTTCTGTTGAGGTTAATTAAACGTGGGGTCTGCGTAAGCAGAACTTCTATGGGCTGAATTGCTGAAATGAACTATATGGGGAATTTCACTTGAAAATATTTCAGAGGGCTTCTCACATGACACCTCTTCACTAATACATTCTTTATCCCTCGCATTTCTCAACTCACCTCCTTAAACACAAACAAAGGGAACCAGATAGGAGTATCACTGCTGTAGGTTTTTCTCTCTCAGTTTTACAGTCATGAGTTCTGTTTTTTCACTCTGAGGAGGGCATCACCCACTGGAGAAGGTTGAGAAACACAGATTGAGTGGGAGACCGTGGGAACGGGAATCCTGAACGCCCGAGTTCTAGGCAGATCTGTGCCAGTGATTCACTGCATTGCCTTATGCCAGGCGCTCAGCCAATGTGATTAGTATTCGAAAAGAAAAAAAAATCTAGGAAGAAATTTTTTTTTCTGACCAGTGTCTCTATGGGAGCCTGAGGAACTGGCTAATCTTCATGAAGGACTGCTTTATATATAAGCATGCACTGATATCCCTGACCTGACATGCTAAGAGGCAGTGTTGATTACATTTGCAAGGATACCCCCATCTCCCTCCTACTGCAAAATCGCCTACTTCATTTTTAAAATCCTTGCAGCATCAAATCATACTTTTCTCTATATTGCTAGCTATCCCGTAAACCTCCCCTCCCTGTTTGCTCTGCTAGTTTTACACCTCTTGCAGGCTGTGACAATTCTTTCTTAGACCTGTCTATTCAGGATACCAAACTAACAGCCCAAATTAAAGAATACTCCCAATAGAGCCCCTCTGCTTCTCACACCTCCTCTAAGAGCCTGCCAAGTTAATCTCAAAAATGTTTCTGCTGAGTGCATGCTTCCTGGCTTTTATAGGGTGATTTACAGGCCATCACCTGACCTCTGGCCTTATAGCAACACTGGGAGGGTATTAGGAGGTTAGATACAATTTACTTGCAGGAGTAGTCTGTCTGTGCTGGAGCTCGCTGCTCTGCACCATTGTAGCAGCTCTGGGGACTACCGATACCTCTCGCTCCTTGATCCTGTACCTCTTTCCAAAAACATAACTTACTTTTAGTATTTTTACTGCCAGTTATCTAATTATCTAGCATCTATGCACCTAACCTTGCAGAAGAAATTCCACTGAAACAAGTCCTTGTGAGAGCGAAGCAGAATGAAACTTGAAGAAGAGTTTAAAGTGTGGGAAGGAGAATCCACACGGCAACGAGGCAGTTCAGTACTGTGTCCGAGAAACCGGCACTGCAGTACAAACATGCAAACATTAGAATGCAATGTGTTGTAACAGGCTATGCAATTCTGCTGCTGATTTAAATGCTTGCTTTCATATGCTATAATCACGCACAGAAATAAGGAAAAATTTCTGAGCAATTAGGATAAATAATACAATATTAGTTACTACTTTTACTACTCAGCATTGATCGTACTGTCTTCTTCCTTACCTAAAATCTGTACCTTTCTTAACAAGGTGTTCTTGTAATGTTCCTTGCATGTAATGAGTCTGCATCTATAATGCAAATAAGCTTCATAATAAAGTTTATTTGCTACACGTTACAGTATATGACAAAATAAATACTAACCACCAATAAACTTAAAAAACCCCCTACTTAATCATGGCATTAGTGCTCATTACAGACAAAAAGAAGACTGAACTTAGATGGTTTCTTACCATACCCTGGAAGAAAGTGCCAATTTAAGTATTCTTTCCTTTTTCCATTTTGTATATACAAAATCTGCATCTAGGTTATCACTAGCATTTGCTTTCTGAGAGAACAGGCTCATGATAGTAACAATGATGCAAAAAAACTTATGTGGAGGAACAGAGCTAGGAAACCAAAACTATTGCAAAGCAGGAGTAAGAAATACAAATATTGTAGTGTCAGGTGTCAAAGCTTAAGGCATGCCTAAAGTGGGACTCCAGCAATATTAAGAGCAGTGAGGAGAACCCTGCACTTTTTATTTGCATGCATTTTGTTAGGCATTAATCAGCATAATAAGCTTTAATTTTATAAGCACAAAATGTTGCAATTAGGATACTTATCTGGTGTTCCTATTAATGCTCTGAGAAGAAAATTGTGGTACGTGTTAGAACAAGACCTTCAGAACAACCTTAGGCAAAAATAAATGTGCACACACACTCCTGTATGTTTGGCTTCAGTACTCCCAGAGCAATTCATTTGTCCATTTGAAGACATAGATGTAATTTCAAAATTGCCTATGCATATATTCTGCTGATCTGTCTTTTGTTTAGCATTAATTGTCAGCCCTATTAATTGTCAAACATGGGCTATATTCATGGGCTACAGAATTAGTACAGCAAAGTATTCCATTTCACTGCACTGTTGGGGGGGAAGGAAGAAACTAGCAAATCTTCCTAGAGCCCACCCTTCTCAACATGAATGTCCTAGTGGTTTTTCTTCACTTTTATGAGGGGGCAACACAGGTTGCTTAGGCAGTCATTTGCTTGAAGTGTTGGGGGTTTTTCTGTGATAATAATTCTTTATATGGACAATCAAGCAGGGGCCAGATCCCCAGAGGCAGTAGGCATAAACAGGATTTAGCTACATTTAGACTGGCTGAAATCCAAAGCTCTGATTCCCAAATCCTGGCTCAGTGGGTATTTAACCACCTTGAATTATTACAGTCACTAAATCTTACTTTTTGACTAACAAGTTCTATAGGCTGCTTCTGCACTTGCTCAGACCAGGCTGAGGCTAAGGGGAACAAGTACCAGCTCCTTCCCACTTCCCACTGGCAAGCAGAGACCACGCAGGTTACCCCTGAAGTGTGTAAATCCTCCGCAGATGTGCTGTAGATGCCCACAGCCTGGAGGGGAGCTGAGGCTGCTTACCCCAAATGGACTGAGGCACCTAAACTCTAGAGAGAGGCAGGAGACCTTGTTGGCAGATGCTTTTATCATGCCCTCCAGCTGTCATAGGCAATATAAAAACCACTGTTCCATTTTGGTACCAACAAAAAAAAATAATTCCGATCAAATTGACTTGACCCTGCAGGAGACTGGGGTAATCACAGAAAAACAGCTCTCTGATTCTGGCTCAGAAAGTGATAGAAATGATAACTGGCAGCTGATAGACAGTAATTAGCAGCCTGTAAACTGCCTGTCAGCTGGAGGTCACAAAAGCCTTGACCATGGCTGCCACATCCAAATGACAAAAATGGCGTGTACATTTTCAGGACCTGAGCAACAGGCATTCTTCCCATCAACCTACTTGCATGGCAGATCCACGTTATCCTGCACAAAGTGTTGGCTTGGAGAGTGCTAGAGGTTTTAAACTTCACAGGCAAGCTCACTGCTGCCTTAGTAGTCCTTGTTTCCTTTGCTGGGTCTAATCTAAATTTCTTTGGAAATTATTGTGATTTCACTAGAATATTATGAGATAAAGTAGGAATAAAGAGCGAGCGCAGACTCCTAGGTGAAAACAGATCCTCTCTTCTTACAAAAACTTCTGGTAAGAGTGATGGGAAGAGATTATTAAATAGATCAAGAGAATAAACTGCAGCACTTGCCTGAGGCATGGCATCAGAATGACAATGAATTAAGGGGAAATGTTTTAATTTTTTGGTGCAGACACAAAAGTGAGAATACATTTTCTCCAGGTCTGTTTTGAATGCAGCAGCTCCAGCCTGTTGTAAAAGTCTCCCAGTTTTGCTAAAATATATAGCAGCGTGGGCTGCTCACGGAGTTTGTCTTCATTCTGATGCTAGGCAGTCACTTCTTTGATAAATATCATGGAGGCCTGATTAAAAGAAAAACAATAACAGAGAGAGAGTGAAAGAATGTCGGCTGTACTTGAAACGTGGCATGTGCTGAGCTTAACAAGAAGCAGTACACAATGTCAAAACATTCAGATACTCTGCAGACTGAGTAATGCTGGTAGCTGTGGTAATAAATGTCCTTATTCTGGCCTGATTTGGAAACAGCAATGTTATATAGCATACTGGATGCTGTATCAACACAAAAACATTAGGAAAGAGAAAGAAAAGGTCCTAAAATTGCCAGTTCCTTTTAGGTAATTCCATAAATTATAAACTTTGCATCAGAGAACAAAAATTCTTGAAAGCTCTTTAAATGAGCTCAGAAAGGAAAAATTCATCCTGTCCACAGAATGGATCTTCTCTGGTTTGTACATATTTGCACAGTTAAATATTTAATAATCAATAGATTAAAATATGCCAGGAGGGAATTCAATGTATGCAATTTTACAAGAGGATGAAGTACTCATAGTTCACCTGTCTTTTTCAGGTACCTCAGTATTATAGTCCAGAGAGACATACTACCTTTTTGAGAACATAGTGACTGTGAAAGAAACAAAATATCACAAGGGAAATTTTTCAGCTGTTAAGAATACAGCATAACCTAATAGCCAGCAGGATTTCTATAAAAAGCACTAAGATTGAACTACTAAGAAAAATGAAATAATAGCAACAGTAAAGACAAAAAAGGAACATCCTATGAGCATACGACTTAAAAGCTCCCAAAGATCTAAAGGCAAAATCTTTTGTGTTCCTCCTTTATATATAAGTAGTGGTAATAATATAGAACTAAAATGAAATTTTGAGGCTATCTAAAGTTCTCCACCCTCAATGGCTTGACTGTTTCTTTTCTTTCATTGCTTTTATTTTTTAAAGTAGTTTCCAAGCATACAATAAGAGATGCCCTTATCAGAAGAACCTTCGAGTATGAACAAGTCCCTGCTGTGAACAAGTACATATAGAAAAAAACAACCTATAAATAAAATAGGAAACAATGTACGTTCTCAGAAAGTACATAAACAGATTAAGAGACTCTTTTGGCAAATGTTTTTACTCCTGTTTTAATAATTCCAGAGAATTTGTTGCTCATTATCACTAACAAACCCATAGATTGTTCTAGCTTGTCTATGAAAAGCATCTATAAGGAATATCACTGGAATCACTGATGGAAATTTGAATGATAATCAATTTTACTTACCATAGTGGAATTTGTGAAAAAGGGCCCCCATTGACCAAAATGACATTACCCAGACACAAAGGCAAAACACCACTAAAAAGAAAAAACATTTTGCATATAGTAAACTACATCTTTCAGCACCAATAACAGAACATGCACAAGCCCAGAAACTGTGTTTATGCTGCTGAGGTGACACTACCATCCTCCAGCTGTGAATCAAGGAGAAATTATCACATCATCAAGCTTCTTGAAATCTTTCATCATCTGAGCCATTGAGTATATCAAATAGCAAGATAAAATCAGAGAGCTTTTGAAAGAGATTGCATAAGCAGCAATAAAGCAATGCTGGCAAAAGCACAGTGCAATGGATTCAGTCAGAAAATGTTAAATAATCCTTCATTTAACATAAAAAAGACCAGAAGTTAAAAGGCAGAAATACAGTTTGTAAAAGAATCATGCACATGGAGACTGATAGCAGAGTGTAAAAAGCAGCAGCAACATACAATCAACTTCCAAATCAAGGTGACCTTTGGAAAGCAAGGACTGCACTGCATTGCCATCTACAAGAGGTCTTTCTGAAGATGCTGAGGAAAGGACAGCAGACAACAAACGATAGTTCCTCAGATGTGCCCTTCTTTGTCCCCTGCACCTGAGGTTTAGGGGGAGATTGCTAAATTTCGTAAATACCTTACAGTCATTAGAGGATCAGTAACCAGAGAGGAAGAAAGGCAATGAAGACATTTCAGTAACACAGAACAAAACTGTCACTGAAAAAATGTACACGTTCTTCCAAGCAAACTGTAACAGTTTGGGGTCCATCTACAGCAAGGCCACAAATGCTGATGGTTTTGCTGTTGTTTGCAATTAAGCGGTAGGGACTGGCTGTTTGCATGAATGACATCTCTACTGTATTAAAAAAAAAGATGTAAGTTTCTCATAAAAGCTTGCAGTGTAAGAACAGAGCTAAGTGGATGCTGAGGAAATGAGATTCTGCATTTGAACCAGAATATTTAGTTTTCACCCAGGACAAAGATGAACCATTATAACACAAGCGTATTTTTTTGTGTGTTAGTCATCTGGAATCAGTCAGTCAGTCGGCACAGGTTGCCCGAACCCAGACTCTTCTTAGATTTTTCAGAAACATGCAATTCTGTCTTCAGATACTCTGCTTTAGCATAAAATCTAACAACTGAGAATGAAAACCATTTACAAGTCCATCTTGGGTAAACTTCTGGGGATCGGTGCAAGACTGAAGTATGGTGTAATTTCTTTTGTGGTCTCAACAGTCTGATTTCAACTGATTTGTGTAAGAAGCCTTTCAACTTTTCTCTCAGGATACTATTTTAGAGTCTCAAGGATCTCTGCATTATGAGCAGTACATATAATTACTCTATCATCTGCAATATATAACATAATAACAATAGAGAGAATGAGCAGCTTTATATTAAACCATAAAAGGTCTTCCCACACAGTAGTTTATAGGTCATTGTCTGCATTAATACAGCTTCCAATTGTGCTACAGTTGAGTTTATAATACAATTAAAGTATCCTTAATCTTCCTACTATTTCAGATCAACAGCTCTTTGGTGAAAAAAATCCAATATTTTTTTTCTCTTTGATTTCTAGGACTTAGCTATCTAGTGTACTGTCCTATCACTTTCTTCACAAAGGAAGGATTTTGATTTTTAAATAAGAATCCCACTGCATTACTTGAAAGAGGCTTCTCATATAAATAAATATGTTCTCTAAGTGATGGCAGGGATACACAAGTTGAACAATCTAAATAGACAAGTCATACAGTCCTATTAATAAAACTCTTCCACTATCATGTATAGTGAGAAAAAGAATATAAGCAGTGTAGAAGATCTTAAATGCACAAAATATGAAAGAGCAAAAGAAAACAATAGTCTGACAATAGCAGCTACAAAAATCTTAGCAAAGAAAGATTAATAATTGAACAAATAAACGCACGATCTAACATGAGTGATTTGGGCCTCATCTTCTTTCTTTTAGGGAAGAACTGAGAACAAAAATTCTCTCTGTACAGTTCCATCAGGTACACATTATCTCAACATTAGCTCCAACAGGATCCTGTATAAAGTGGCTTTTCTGTCGTAAAGCAGATCCAGGCTGCATGAGGCAAAACACTACGTGTTCCAGAAAAAGCTAAATGAAAAGAATGCCACCCAAAAGAAATGAAATGTTCAGTCTTAAACAAACACCATAAACCCAGCAATGGGCTAGATTGCCTGAGATATCAGCACAAAAATACTGTTCGGCAAATTATTCTTGGCACAAACAACAAGGTTGGTAAATGCCCTGAGAGAAGGAAACACCCTGATGGTGACACCCGCTGTCAAAAGTATAAATAGAGAGCGCTGGGGATGAAAATTTGCAGTCCTGAATCTTATCAGGCTGTGCACCTAAATTTGGGATTGTGGTTAGACTCTTACCTGCTGTCACTATGAGCTGCGGCACTAAGTCTTCGAGGAAACACCCTGATGGTGACACCCGCTGTCAAAAGTATAAATAGAGAGCGCTGGGGATGAAAATTTGCAGTCCTGAATCTTATCAGGCTGTGCACCTAAATTTGGGATTGTGGTTAGACTCTTACCTGCTGTCACTATGAGCTGCGGCACTAAGTCTTCGACTAGTACCACTAGAATTAGCAGTGGAGGTGGTGGTGGTGGTGGAGCATGTAGTGGTGGAGGTGGTGGAGGGGGCAGCAGCTGTGGAGTACGTAAGTCTGGTGGATACTCCTCAGTGTCCTCTAGAAGATACACCTCTTCTGGAGGAAGCGGAGGCTTTTCTGGGAGAAGCTTTGGTGGAGGAGTTTCCAGGAACAACTATGGAGGGGGCTTTAGCAGTGGCAGTTGTGGAAGGATTAGCCGCAGTAGCTATGGTGGGAGAATGAGTGGTGGTAGTTATGGAGGAGGAATGGTCTGTGGAAATATGGGAGGAGGATTTGGATCAGGTGGGGGTGGTTTTGGAGGAATGGGATGTGGTTATGGATCTGGCCTCGGTGGAGGTAGTTTTGGTGGTGGTGGCTATAGTGGAGGTGGATTTAGTGGCTTCGGGGGTAGTGGTGGCTTTGGTGGTGGCAGCTTTGGTGGTGGTGGCTATAGTGGAGGTAGTTTTGGTGGAATGGGGTTTGGTGAAGATGCCGGCTTGCTCTCCACAAATGAAAAGCTGACCATGCAGAACCTTAACGATCGCCTGGCTTCTTACTTGGATAAAGTGCGACGCTTGGAGGACGAAAATACTCAGCTTGAACAACTGATCAGGGAGTGGTATAAAAATCAAGGTCCCACTTGTACCAGGGACTACAGCCAATATTACAGAACAATTGAAGAACTGCAAAACCAGGTATGATGTAATTTGACTAACTTCGAACAGATTCTCATTAGAACGGCACTTGCCTCCTGCAGCACAATATCCCTATTTGGGGCGATATATTCCCTTGTTTTAGCCAGGAAGCAGACTGGTGTGGTGACAAAGCCTGACTACCAGTTTTTCTCTGCTGTGGGTGATATGCATATTCTGGCACGCTTGTATTTGGCGCAGGTAGCATTGTTTGGTGCAATGGCAGATCATTACTAGGGCACCCATTGTGGGGCCTGTCCAGTGCTCCCTTCAACGCTGTGCTCTTGCTTGTTTTTTCCTCACTCTCTTGAACAGGATATAATCATTGCTTGCTTATGTTGTGCTACTAATGGTCATATTAATTGCATCTTTTTGTGAATATACAGGATGAGCCAATATGTGCATTTAGTCTAATTCTAGCCCTCAGCCATTTAATAGTCCCGTATCCCCTACATGAATATGGTTGTTGCCAAATGCAATGGTAATTATGCTTTCCCACTGTTTTTGGAATAAGAGGAGTTTATTTAGTTATTCTTTCCAACAAGGCATTACGTCTTTAATGGATATTTGTAAACCAAAATTGACAGCAAAGGCACTTTCTTTTAACTGGAAGCAATAAACTCTTCTCTCTATATAGAGCTCCTGCAGCACTAGTCAGGCTTGACATTACCATAAAGATATTCTGAAATGTGTTTCTGCACAGGTATTTCTTCCCTCTATCTGTGTGTCGGACTGAAAAGACAACTGACCAAATAACATCTGCCCTCTCCCTTTCAGATTGTTTGTGCAAATGTGGACCTTAACAAGATCCTTCTTGACATTGACAACACCAGAATGACTGTGGATGACTTCAGACTGAAGTGAGTCTTTCCCTTCCTGTCTCATTCCATCTTGCCTCCCTTTACCCTCCATGAGTTCATATTGCCAATTAATCTTTGTAGATGCTATAGCCTTTGGCTCCAATGACAGAATATACAATTATTGGGAAAAGCATTCTGAGAATGATTTTGTTAGTCTTTCATTATTATTTTTCTCCAGATAAGTTATTGAAGAGTGCCATTTAAAGGACTACATTTTAAGTTCCTCCATCCTTGCATGTAGATTTATAAGCATAATCCTCATCATATAAATCTCAGAGAGAGAAACTCTACTGAAATCAAACAAAGCTATTGGAGATGGAAAGAGAATTAGGTCTTTTCTTTTAAGAATTGAGCAATGGGATTAAATACCAAAGACGTACTGATGGGAACTGTTCATAATCAAGATAACAAACAAAGAGGTCTGGCAGCACTTTTACTATCTTTTTTGTCTGTCATTTAGGTATGAAACTGAATATACTCTCCACCAGAGTGTGGCAAGTGATATTAATGGATTACGTCCGCTTTTGGATCAACTGACTCTAGCCAGATCTGACTTGGAGACACAGTTTGAATCCCTAAAAGAGGAACTGATCTGTCTCAAGAAGAACCACGAAGAGGTAAGTTTCTCCACACTTTAAAATAGTAACTAATGAAAACTCAACACTCAGAGAATTTCCTGTGGATTTCTTCCACTAGCAGTAACCAGATTTTGGCCGCTGGCTTTGATCATACAACTTGACACAATCTGGCTTTGATTTTCAGGAGTATGTAGCATCCATAGCTGCCCGTAAATGATGTAAAAAGACACCTAGGTCAACATGTGGCAAAATGAGATCAGGGAAATGAATGGCTTTCAGTACAAAGTACAATTTTGTTGATGAACTCATGGAAAGAAAATTGGTTAGAATATATGGACGAGTCAAAAGAAAATATTTATACTAGCTGCAATGATTTTTCCCATTGAGAAGAAAAACACATAAAAGGATTTTCACAAAGAGCACGCTGCATAGAATTCCTTATGACCCTGAGGAGAAAATGTCAGGGTCAATTTGTATGTGGTGCCTGGCTACTGTGCGCTGTAAAGTTTGGCTTAGGAATGGCCGAATTGTTCCCTTTCATGACAAGGGCAGATGAGGCCCCCTTTGTAGGAGCGATACGGCTGTGTGAGGATTTGTGTCCCTTTCTTTTCCTTTATTTGAAATTACATTTCTCCTTACCTTCACCCCTTGAGAACCTGGTGGGTTTTTCTGTGGTTTTTTTTCAGGAAATGAAAGGACTGCAAACACAGTCTGGTGGTGATGTCAACGTGGAGGTCAATGCTACTCCTGGCATTAATTTGATGGAAAAATTAAATGAAATGCGTTGTGAATATGAACGGCTTATTGAGAACAACCGGAGAGAGGTGGAAAGCTGGTATGAAACCAAGGTAAAGCACAGCGTTTTTTCAGTTACTAAATCTTTCACAAAGAACCGAACCTATTTACATCCAGCAGAGGAAAGACAACTTATCATGTATTATTTAAGGGACTTTAAATGACTTTAAGCAGTTTACTGTAACAGGTCAGTTCTGGAGTATTAAGGTTATGTGTAAAGCATGTAGAATCTCTGTGTTCCAGTAGCAAGGTGAATTATACAGAGTGAGTTAGCAGAGTGGCATGTGGGAAATACACGGTCAGTCTGCATTACATCTTTCTTCACTCTTATGGATTGCTTTCTCAATGCTTTTATGATAACCCCACAATGTTTTCTTATTATCAAAAATGCCTCAATTTTGTATGTGAATTTTTCAGATGGAGGAAGTTAATCAACAAGTCCACTCAAGTGGCCAAGAGATACAATCAAGCAACCAACAGATCTCTGAGCTGAGACGTGAATATCAAAGCCTGGAAATTGAGCTGCAGTCACAAATCAGCATGGTAAGTAAAGGTATTTGCTTCTGCTTCACCTGTGACACAGGCTGTATGTGTCACTAGAATGAAAGAATGGTTACACCTAGAAAGTACTCTATCTGTAGAGAATGGGATACTTATCTTCAAAGATATGCTTTTTTCTGGTTTGTGAAGATCTCCAATTTTTCCACAAAAATGAGTTAAACTTGCCACATTCCCATAAACACTGTATTTTGTTTTCCATTTGCAGGTAGACTCTTTGCAGTCCAGCTTGGAAGACACAGAACGTCGCTACAACATGCAGCTGCAGCAGATCCAGTGTATGATCGGCCCCTTGGAGGAGGAGCTGGCCAGCATCCGCTGTGAGATGGAGAGTCAGAATGAAGAGTACAAGATGCTCCTGGGCATCAAGACCCGCCTGGAACAGGAGATTGCTCAGTACCGGGCACTGCTTGAGGAAGGGCAGCAAGACCTTGTGTATGTAAACTGACAGAAGAACACAGCTTTATGTGAAACCCACGGTTGCTAGTTTAGTCACAAAGACAGGAAACTAACAGTCTAGATTTGCAAAACAGATTTTGTACTGAAATGAGGCTAATTCAGCTATCTTGACCAATCGCCTCCCAGGTTTGAGGTACTATACATTTCTTGGCAAACCTGTTCAGAATATAAATCATGTGAGGAAAAATTAATGCAGGAATTCTGAACTACCGATTTGGGGCTGGACAGGGAAACCCACATACAGAACCTTACCTTTACCCTGGTTCCAGAAAAGGCCAGGAACTGAACAGACAGAAGTCACCTTGGAAAAGACTGTAAGCAGGAAAATGACCATAGTTTTCTAAACCTTCATAAAAGTCTCAGGGTGCAATTCTCTGAAAGTTCAAGCTACTTCGGTTTCCCTTATGCAGTGAGCCTGCTTCTGCTTGTAAGTGGCGCCTGAAAGAACAGCTAAAGCTTCATTTTCTGCCTTTCCAATTTGGAGAGCAGTGACACCATACACTGATAAAGCAGCAATGCTAAATCTTGCAAGAAATATCTGAGCAGAATGTGGGAAAAGCAAAAACTCTTGCATTCAAGCTGTAATTGAAAGGGACATTGATTTTTGGCACTGCATCGGTTGTCTTGCTGATCTGTGCTAGGTTCTAAAAAGGAGAAGTAGACAAAAGAAGTGCAGACTTCCGTGCAGTATCTGTAGACAGATTTCCTTCTGAGATGAAAAATGCATTTGATTAACTTTTTTTTCTCCTTCTTTCTCTCTCTTTGCAGAATCCCACCAGGAGGCATGGGAGGAGGCGTGGGAGGTTGTAGAATAGGAGGTGGTGGCTATTCTTCTGGAGGAGGAAGAGGAGGAGGTGGTAGCATGAGTGGTGGATATGGAGGTGGTGGCATTTCCTCCGGCAGCGGAATGGGAGGAGGAATGGGAGGAGGAAGTGGAGGAATAGGAGGGGGAAGTGGTGGTGGATGCAGTAGTATTGTTGGAGGAGGAGGAGGAAGGATCTCAGGAGGTGTCAGCAGTTCCCACTCCTACTCTTCGTCTTCCCAGTCTCAGGCCTGCAGGAGTGGTGGTGAAAGCCAAGGTGAGAATTGTTGTATGGTCACACTGTTCTCTCAGTCCCATCCTTACTAATTTATACCCTGTATCAACATACTTTTCTGGAGGTAAACAGTACCGAGGATAAACTAAAATTTCTGGGAAGTGTTAGATTTACTTTTATTAAAAATTCTTTCCTCTTTGTGTGCAAAGGATCAACTCCACTTAAGAAAGAGAAGTGGAGTTGAATTCAATTTCTATTCAATTTTGTGGGTGACATCAGCTAATCATGTAGTTAAAACCCCAGCTGTTTTTCTTCACACCTCTCATTCTTTGCAGAACCTCACAAATACCGCTGCTTTTGTACCATGCTGAAGTTTTCCTTTATGCTTTTGGAATGCTTATCGTCACCTATCACAAAATCAAGCTTCTTTTCTGTCTGGTAAATACTGGTGCCTCAGAGATTCAGTACCAGTACTGAAGAAATTAATGCTTTCTTTATTTCTAAACAGGGTATGGAAGAAAATCTTTTGACTAAGAATATACATTGAGGATCCTACAGTGCAAGACCTTTCAAACAGAAATTGGCCCAAATCCTCTACATTCCCCATGCTCCTGAGGAAAGACGGATGCTCTTAACAGTTCCTCAACGTTGCTGATGCCATCTATCCAAAAAGGCCCATCAGAGCTACTCAGATGGGCCACCTGCCCACCTGCCATGCATGCTATGCGCTGCTTCTGCCCGGAATGCTTTGTGGCTTCAATCATTGGCACTTGAGCTACTTGCTTTACAGATTCAACCTGTTTGTTACTTGGGTTGTTCTGTATCAGGAAAATGTCGCTAATAAAACTTCACTTCTGTCTGATGCAACCAGAATCTTATGTGTAGGTTTTCTTCCATTCTGTAGGTGTAAACGCTTAAAAAGAAAATACAAAGCCATGCCAACACATGCCTCCAGGTAGAAAAGCTGATGATACATTACAATAGTTGATAATGACATTTAGAGTTAAAGCACAATTTCTGAGCATTCAGGGCAGATCATAATCTTCTTGGAGCATCCTGTGCTGCGCCTTTGTTTTTTAATAACGTGCCATATACTCTTGTGGAGCTGAGCTCTAAGACTCAATAGCAGTTGAATATCAGCCCAGAACAGACTGCAGAATCTCAGCACTGTATGAATGCTAATAAAGTTGGCATCAAATGAGTGCCCACCCAGGCCTGACACAAAGAAACATGAATGATTACAGAACCATGATTGTAAAATGAACGGAATGTTTCAATTTGTGATTCACAAAAACTTATCTGACACTCATCAGTTTAAACTGGAAATGCACGAACTAGGGATCTGTTTTTGAACAGACAAGTAAAAGAAGTTTAAAGGAAATATAATTTACAGGATCTTTACAAAGTTCTCCTCCATAAAATGTTAATACTAACAGCAATATTTGCCTTCTACCTGTGACAAATGAAGTACATGCAAAAGTACCTGGAATGTTTACTTTTGGATATAGGAAGATCTGTACTGTGAAGAAAATTAACATAAACTCTTTCAGCCACATCCAACTGTTACTTAAAAACATTCCTGACTACAGTTTGCAAAAAATTTGGTTGCTTGGCTGCTGCAACAGCTCAGAGCAACTCAACAAACAAATAATCAGAAAGCACTCTCTTGTTATTAGCTATCTTTTGGGAGTTGCATTTGCTTCTGTCCGGCTTTTTTATACGCTTTTTTATAGTCATTATTTCAAAGAAATTATAGTATAGCTTTCTCCAGTGACTGGGACAACTTTGTTCATGAAAACAAACAGTAGCTTGTTTCATTGCAGCCCACCCCCATGGATAAAACCCATTTCCAGAGACTTAGTTGAAAAAAATAACTTTGCCTTCTGGAGACTAACAAACTCAGAGATCAAAGGAAATGAAATGTATTGTCCTAGGCCTTTCAAAGCACTCTCTTGTGCACGTTTGAGGAATCTCAGGAATTTCTGCATGATATTTTGGAGGAGAGAGGGCTGCCAAAGTAGGCAGATCATAAACCACAGATTTATTAATTTTAATGAGAAGTTAGCATCTCAATTCCTCATTTGAAGTCAACTAAGACTCATTTGAAAGTCTTAGTCCATTGTACAGCTACCACCTAGGCAACACAGAACACACGTCAACAATAGGCTGTGCGGCTCGCAAGTAAACCCAGCAATGGAAAACCTGGAAAGGAACATAAAATACTAGTGCCTGCCCAGCATGCCAGTCTCTCTGAGTTGCCCCCTGAGGCAGGTTCAGCTCACACAGCTGTTTGCAGAAGGCTCTGTCGTAACCTGGCCAAGACAGGATGTCTATGGTGAAGCTAAGTTTTAAAAAAAGGCACACAGCGGTCCGAGCTCCAAAGGCTAGCAGAGTATCCCGGGCAAACGAGGGGCCAAAATTACCCTGAGGCTGCACAAGTGAAGGGTATATTTCACTTGTACATGAACTTGCAGGCTTAACTGCTGATGTGTGTGCTCAGGGAGTGGCCTCTAGTGGTGAATAAAGAGTCAAAGAAAATGTGGTTTGTGTGGAAGAGGAGCTAGCACCATTGATTAAAGGTAAAACAAGTCAATGCACAAGGGTGTGGATCGAGAGAATAGATGCAAAATTAATTACAAGAAATACAGGTCACATTGCCATGCAAACTTTCTCAACCCATGGAAACCATTCAGGGAAATAGAAATACTTGACCTACACCAAACTGAAGTCTGTATTTGTTTGTGTTGTGCTTGCATGAACTAGGTTTTGCAGACTTGTTAAACAGACTTTGTGCGACACAAATATTTTCAGGGACATACAACAGGAATAATGAGATTCTAGTAATGCTGATTTCTATTTCTTTGTTTTAGATACTTGGAGTACACTCATCATCTAGAAAGAAATGTGTTGTTCATAGTAAATGGTATGTGGATTATTTCAAAGTAATCAACTGTGCTTATGCCAGAGCCCTGTAGAGGGTACTGTGTTGTTACCTCTTGCACCTTATATGTTACAACTACCTCCACAGATGTCAATCTACACTTTAAATTAACATTTAAAGAGTATTTATTTTCTCGTAATTACCTTGCTGCCCAACAGGCACTAAGTGCTACACATCATATGGTGAAGTTCAGAAGGGATTGAAATAGGCAGAATGGAGACAGGACCTAGTAAGAGACCCAGTTTGAGGGAATGAAGGATTTTCAGGAGAAAGTCACTGGTGTGGCTAATGAAATTAAAAGAGAGTATGAGAGGGGAATAAGGAATCTCACTGTATCTTGAACAAAGACTGAGGAAAACCCTGTGGATATAGACAGTGAGAATGTTTGGATGAATGGAATACAGCTGGGGTCTTCCATGGAGGACTATGCATTTTGGGGATATGTCCTCTGAAGGTTGTGGCCACAGAGATGAGTCTCCATTCAATATACAGAAGATCAAAATGAAGAACATCACTAATTTCACTGTATCAGTCTAGGGCACATGGATACCCTGGGCTGTACTTTGAGTGCTGTAACTTTGGTGACCCTGTCTCAAAAATAACACGATAGAGCTGGAAAAGATTCAGGGAATGGTGGAAAAGGTATAGAAAAAACTTCTGCATGTGCACTAGGTAGTATCCTAGAGTGTTTCAGCCTCAGAAGGAGGCACATCATGACCAAGGATATGACAGCATTCTCTCTAAACACAGCAGTATGTAAAATCACGACTGACATGAAGGTGTTTCTAATTAAAGTTAGTTGACAAAAAGTTGATAAGTCATAATTTTGTAGCTTTTTTCATGATTCAGCTTCACTTTAAGTTCAAAATTTTGTTTCTCTCTTAAGGACTATTTCCCACATATTGAAGTCCCTTTCCTTCTGGAGTCAGAGCTAACTCCTCTAGCTTCTTTGGAAGTCACTGGCAGTACCTACAAGGACGTGCCTTTAGGCAGCTGAAT
Source organism: Aptenodytes forsteri (assembly GCF_000699145.1). Lineage (NCBI taxonomy): Eukaryota > Metazoa > Chordata > Aves > Sphenisciformes > Spheniscidae > Aptenodytes > Aptenodytes forsteri. Next base: position 326,878 of record NW_008794172.1, on the reverse strand, counting down.
TCAAGCTCTGGGATTCAGCACCTCAAGTTTATATCTCATTGCATATTAAGCCTCTAAAGACTAAGCACTTCTACAGATAGCAGATAACATTCTAGTGGTAACAGTTCACACCTGTCCCCTTCCAACTCAACAATATTTTGTTGACAAGCCTTTCTATATAATTCTTATGATAAAAGAAGAAAATTAGATCTATGGATATACAAAGGCCTATCGTAAAATCATAAACCTATTAAAAAACCCCAAAACAGAAGACTCTACAAGAATACGGCCTTACCCAGGGTGAAGCTGTACTATTTTCAAGTAGTTGTCTGTTGGTTCTCAGGGGCATGGTGGGAGCAGGAATCTTGTTTGTAAGCAGTTTTCTTGGCGCCTGTGCTGCTCCGGGAGACAGGCAGGTAGGAGTGCTGTTTCACGGGGTGTTTGAGAAGCTGAATGGCAGCAGCTACATGCCAAGAGCAAAGCACAATCAAAAGTTGCTCCTGTTCAGGACTTCAGCCCCAGCTCTTTTTACATCCATGGGGCACATACAGGCATGCTGTCTTCAAACTCAAACAATCCTGCTCCCTCCTCTGATGCGTACCTTCATGTGTACGGTGACTCAATCTCTTCTCACTCTTCTTTTGCTAATTTTAATGAGTTTATTTCTTCTTCTGTAATATGGAATCTGTTCCTAAAATACTTCTAGGTTGAATTCATCATCCCTCACTGTGGATAAGCTACTTTTGAGGCGGTAATTCACAGGAGGTTCCACCAGCTCCTTGTGCTTCCTTTGTACTAGCCAAATGACTCTTCTGTAGGACTTATAGTGCCAATATTTAATGCACAGCTGGAAACCCGAGAATTTGTTTCTGTTCAAGGCTTTTCTCAGTTTCATAGAAGCTTGATTCGTAAACATGGAAAAAGCAAGTCCCTGAACATCCCATATTGCATAGGCAGTGGAAAAAAAAACACAATTGTTTCTTACTCTGTGTTTCATGTTGCAAGATATTCTCTCACCGTTGGCAAACACAATTCACTGTAACGAGTGCAGATAATGATTGTATTTTTTCAGATCTAATCTTTGGCACTGTATCTTTTCATCAAACTTTTTTTTACTGCATTATATAATTCAAGGACATATTCTGAGAAATGGCTATTTTTAATACAATTATGAAAATATGAAATATCATAAATTTCTCCTCTTAATTTCTTCTGAGTCCATTTAAACCAGCTAAAATAAAATTAATGGCTGTTTGGTAGGAAAAGATTTAATGTGTTTCCCTTGCAAAATACTACTTTTGTGGCTGTCACCCAGTTTTCTTCAACAAGGAAAATGACTGAAATCTCCATTCTGCACTTTCAGAAAAAGTTAAATACCAGCAGGACCTTCCTCAAAATAAGCAGTGACAACAGAGTAAAAAAATCATTGTAAAGTTCTCTTCTATAACAGACATGGGAATGCAGTTTTAAAAATTTATTTCAGTAAATTAAAGTAGATTTCTAATTAGCTAAGGTAACTTTTGAATAAATTAATGAATGAAGAGTCCCATGGAGGCTGCTAGCCTTACGAATCATTGTCTGTGATCACAGGAGGAAGACAAAAGGTGAAATACTGAATTTCGCCACACAGAAGACTGAAGGAGACAGACAACCAAGGCGGAGCCTTCATTAAATCCTATTACTAGCGATATATTGCCAGATTAATGCAAGCTATGAGATATTATATTATCCAACAAAATACCCAACAAAGAGCCACCCACATAAAATTATAGTGCATGCTTTGTGTGAATCAACACAGACATACTTGAACAGAATGGTAATGCATTTTACTTACCTCAGACAAAATTTCCTTACACATCACTTTTGGCATGAGCACTAAGGCTGGCAAACTTCATGGGAAGCTGGACTGCCTTACAGGTGACACCCACCCAACAAGGTATAAATAGCCATCAGGACTGCCTTTGCCTCTGCACACCCCTACATATACCAGATGGAAGGACCAAGGCCTTGCCTTACAATCAGCTTTTTTTATAATGAGACGAATTACAGCACCAGGGACAAAGGCTACACTTCCTTACACACCCAGAGCGCACAAACCCAGAGGTGTCGGTGATCTCCCAGCATCAGTGTTCTTCCATTCTTTCCTCCATCAAAATACTCTTTCACCAGAATGTTTGGGGAAGTCAAAATCTTGCACACACCACTTCCTGTGGCATGGCATTTCAACAACTTTCTGTGGCCCCTGCATTACTGCAGGAAACAATTCCAAGACCCACAACACCACCCTACCAAAGCTTTGGGTCTTCTTTCCTCTTGTCCTGGATGTCTAGAACACAGAAAGACTCCTCTCCAACTTCCCCTTTTGCAGATCATTTCTGCCACTGTGGACAATAACAGACTGCTTCTGGACATCGATAACAGCAAGATGACTGCTGATGACTTCCGAATGAAGTGAGTACCTCTCTGTGAACCTTATATGTCTTTCAAATCCTGCTCATAACCTAAGGAGACAAGGCAGCACTGCCCCAAGTGGTGTTACTGAGTCTTCATGTTTTATTGGGAAACTGGCCTTGGAAGGATGTGTGCTATTGACTGTCATCATCCCATTTCCCCATTTCTCTGTCTCTCTTCTCTGTGGTACAGGTATGAGAATGAGGTGGTCATCCGTCAGACTGTGGAGGCCGATATTAATGGCTTGAGAAATCTCCTGGATGACCTGACTCTGGTTAGATCTTCACTGGAATCCGAGCTAGAGTCCTTGAAGGATGAGCTGATTGCTCTTAAGAGAAACCATGAGGAGGTACGGTCCAATGATAAATAGCATGGCCAAGACATAGTCCTTTGATTCTTCAGGGTTCCCAAAGTTACATATCAAGTAAATTCCGCCTTATGTCCTGTGATTGTCATTCCTTTGTACCTTGATACTGCTTTGCCCACTCTCCCCAGCAGAAGAAATGACCTGTGCTCCTTGTTTTCCTCTTTGGACTCTCTGCAGGAAATGAGACAGCTGCAGTCTCAAACTGGTGGCGACGTGAGCGTGGAGGTCAATGCTGCCCCTGGCGAAGACTTGACAAAGACACTGAACGACCTGAGAAACGAATATGAGCAGATCATCGAGAAGAACCGCAGAGAGGTTGAGCAGTGGTATGAAGTCAAGGTACGGAGCAATGCACAAAGTGGAGTCTCCTTCTGCGGGAAAACCCAGACACCCTGGTACTGGGCGTGCAATGCCTTTGGCTAAAAGAGGGAGGCTGCTCACCTGCACCTCACTTGCACAGCTGGGGAATGGGAAGAGCTGCTGGGGAAAGACTGCGGTGGCAGAGGGGGAGCAGGCCAGGTCTGATGTGCAAAGGTGGGTGGAACGTCAGGATCTATGGAGCAATGACTAGGCTGTCCTCGATGAGGACAGGATGAAAGGGAGAGGCCTCCCTGGCTATCTTAGCTCTCAGTCAGCAAATCTGCTCCCTGAGGGGCTTTTCTCACTCAGAAAGCGTGTTTGGGGTTTGACTCCTGCAGATTGAAGAAGTCAACCGCCAGGTCACTTCCAGCAGCCAGGACATCCAGACAAGCAGCCACCAGCTCACTGAACTGAGACGCGAAATGCAGAACCTGGAGATCGAACTGCAGGCGCAGCTCAGCACGGTACGTAGGGCAGGATCGCTGGGGGCTCTTCCCTCCTCGGAATGGGCAGGGAGGGGTAGAGCTCGGGGCCTAAACTCCTGCATTTCCACTTCCAGAAAAACTCTCTGGAAAACTCCTTGGCAGAAACCGAATCTCGCTATGGCTGCCTGCTGCAACAAATCCAAGGGCAGATTAACTCCGTAGAGGAGGAGCTGGCCAGCATCCGCTGTGAGATGGAGAGTCAGAACCAGGAGTACAAAATGCTCCTGGGCATCAAGACTCGCCTGGAATAGGAGATTGCTCAGTACCGGGCACTGCTGCAGGAGGGACAGCAAGACATTGTGTACGTATTCCATATTATAGCAAGGGAATAAAAAGAAATCCTTGTGTACTTAATTACTAATAGATACTTCTTGTCCATGGAGCTGCATCAACGTCTTTTTTGACTGAATATGCAGTGCTTAGGGGTTTTTTGGTGAACTAATTACTCTCCTTTTACAGTGCCTCCCAAGGAGCTTTCCAAGGAGGTGGAAAATCCTCCCATTCATATTCTTCTACTTCCTACTCTCATTCCCAGTGTGGCGACATGACAGGTAAGACAACTTTTAAGAACATGTTTATTAATGGATTACATCTACCCCAATGACTACAATATTTTTTGTCAGAAAAAAGTTTTGTATTTTGGGCTGGGCAACATTCCCAAGTCCAGTAGCCCAGGAGTGAGAGAACCTCATTGACTCTGTCATGGAGGAATCAGGGGTTAAAATACAATAAGTCTTGCCCTTCTCTCTACCTAAATATAAAACACAGATTATAAACTTTACAGGATGAGTTATGGGGTTTTGCTCATTGGAATAAAAAAAATACGGTTCTGAGAAAGTGCCTAGGATATTGCTGGGCTTGGAGCCTCTGAGCTTCTCTTGCTAACACAGCATGTTAGGTGAAAGAATTCAGTTCAGCAGGAAAGATCAGATTTCCCCTTAAGGCAATGATTTGTTCTGTCTTTACACAGGACAGTCAAGAGTGTGCTAGAGCAATAGCAGTGATGGCATCCTCCAACTAAGAGGCATTGAACATGGACAATGAGAGACTGAACGAAGACTTCTGCAGCACAGCTGATGCAACTCAAACAATTTGGAAGGAGTGTCTGCTCACCTGCCTCCTCACCCCTTCTTCCATTCTGCAATGCTTGCCTTCCTCAACTTGTCTTTGTCAACTAGTTCTTTGTTTAAGGGCTTAAATTCTGCTGATAACACTGCCTCTAATAAAACTTTACTTCTGCAATGCAAATAAAAACAATGTGTCTGAGAAATTTAATTTAACAAACTTTGAATGGGTATTTATCAAGTTAACCAATCAAAAACTGGTTGTCCTATCATACTTTGTAACATATTCTCAAAACAATCTATTGTGCCCTAAGAAAATGGACACCATGCCGAGATAATATCACTGAGTAAATGGAAATGTCACTAATTCTGAGCATGGCTGTATGAAGGCTGTATGAAATGTGACATCTTCCAAGCTCTGCCTATGGGAACTGTCAGTCAGGTAAGACTGTCAGAACTCTCTACTCAAAAGCAAGAGGTATAAGGTTGAAAACAGAAATCCATTCTTGACATAATTTTTCTCCTTCCTGTGAAATTACAAATCATTAACATTTTGTTTTCTAGTGGCCACTAACGGATTGCTTTCTGGCCCCTTGCCTTGCTGCTTTTTACTAAAGACACTCTGAATGATGTGAGTGAAAGGAGAAAGAAAATACCAATGATGGGTAACTCTCTGAAGATTATTTAATTAACTGTTAATGTACTAAACTGTGCTCAATGCCACTACTACGACTCATCTGAGTCCATTAATCTTTGGCTTTACTCAGCTCATCATAGCTAGAGTTCCTGTGGAAGGTGTGACTCAGTATAGGCTGTCCCAGTACATATGGGTTTCCTGACATCAAGTATTTCTACACCATTGACTATGCAGAGAATTACGTATTGCTAACTGCTGTTAGGAAATACAGCCAACAAGGCAATGTGCCTGTTCCCTTCGGTGTCATGCACCAAAAACATTCCTATGTTTTATGATAGAAATTTCAATTTAAATACCAATAATACCAAGAACCCAATTTTTGTCAGTACACTCAGTGGGCTGACGCTATGCCTTAAGAGGAATGAGAGACACATTTCATCCACCGAACGTATTTTCTATACTTTATTTTTCTGCTTAAGAAGATAAAATATGCAATAAAATTGGAGATGAGAGGGCAATACTAAATTAGAACAGCTATTTTATACATACCTTGCTTTCTGAAGATGACAGTGAAGCCCCTTTTCAATCTATAACTGTGTGCATCAGATGCACAAAATCAGCCAGGTTTCATTCAATTATAAGTGCCTGTTGATCCCTTCTCCACCTACCGAATCTGGTCTCTAGTATTTGCTGTTTCATCTAAGACTGAGCGTATTGTTCTGTTAGGGTAATGAAATGAAAGGTTTTCTCATCATAAACAACTTACAGGAGTATTATTTAGGTTAGGTCTTCTTTCAGTAATCACGTGGCTTGGCTCTGCCATCACAATACCATAATTGCAGTCTGCAGTAAGTATCCACAAAGAAGAGATATTTTCTATTCATGTTGAAAAACTGGGTTTCCAAACTGACTTTTTTCAGTCCAGCATCAGGAATTTGTATGAACAAAAGCCCTTCTCCAAAGGAAAAAAAGCTCATTTCAGGTTTTAACGGTATAGAAAGCGATGTAAAGCAAATGCAAACATGACTTTCATCTCCAAAGGCTGCCGGAATTCATTCACGTCTCAGCTGTACTTAACATAACCAAAACAGCTTCAGAAGACATCTTTTTTGAGGCAGGACTATGGAAACTTGAACTACAGTTAGTGTATATAAATAAGTGCTGAAACGTTATTTTGCTTCCTTCTAATCTTCCAGAAGCACAGAGAAGTGTCATGATCAAAAATACAGTCTTCCACATCCAGAGAACTCAAGGGAACACCAGAGCTGCAGTATGTCTTTCCCCATTTCTGAACTAATTTGTAAGAGTGTAAGGTCTTTGTGAAATAGGCAGCACTATGAAGAGTCTTAAGTTAAATCTGCAAAACCAAAGCTATGCAAAATCTTCAGACTGAAAGGAGTGGACGCACTGCAAAACTGCCAGTCACTGCAGCAGGATTAGATCACTGGTGGAGTCCTCCTGCTGCTGACAGTACACCACCTCTTGCATATCACCACTGATTCATGAGGCGCTTACCTCCATCTAAGTATGGGGCAAGGGCTGTACTGGGGAAAACACATGGAACATGCCATAGGCATGCCAAAAAGCACAGCATGCCTCGCTGCCTCCATCTAAGGCTGGCAGATGCTCCAGAAACCTTGTAATATGTTCAGTCAGGTATCTTGATATCACTGTCTGCTCCTGGCACTCACTTCACTTCATCCATGGTTCTTAGAAAAAGCAATACAGTTGCTTACTGTTCTGAAAAGATCTACAGGAAAGGGAAAAAAAGGGCTTTGTCAGGGAGGAATTTAGAATTCGATTAGTTAGCATCATTGATAATTACAGCATATTCTAGCAGGCAGAGAGAAAGAGAACAGGAAAGGATTGCTATACTGGGAGAGCTTAATTTCTCTTGGGAATTGATTTTAAACTTTTCCTTTTTCAGTGGTAGGAAGGACTACTGAACTAACAGTTTAGATGATAGATTGTAGAATTAAAATAGCTCACATTTAATAGGGTTTTCTGTAGGTCTACACATGTGCAAGGTATAAAGGTCCATCCCAGGGAGTCACATAAGAGAAAAATAAGAACAGAATCTGGGGCTATGGAAATCATTCATCTCTGAAGAAATGCCCAGGTAAGTGATGCTGAAGGGTGATGGGCGACGGATGAGGAATGCACAGATGGAGCTCCTGATGAAACTCATGGGAGTAGCACTCTTCTTACCAAGACCACAGTTGACTCATTTGTTGTAGAACAATTAATTACCTGTAATTGTTTCTGAGGTTGTCCTCTCCCTCTTGTGTGACTAAAGACATATATCCAGTAATGACATCATAGCTTCTGTGAAAACCACTGACTACTTTTGGTTCTTTTGCCAATTCAGAGTATCTGTTTGTGGCTCTGCATCCAATTTCACCAGTGAGTAAAGAGCACTTGGAAAGGCTTCATAACATCGTTACTTCAGACAAACATCTCTGATTTACAGGGGTTCATGGGGTGCATTATGAGCAAAAAGCCTTCCAGGGGAAGAGACGATTTCAAAGCTCTAACAGCCTCTTCAAATGGCTGAGCAGCCTCTATACCCTCTACAACAGAAAATGTCTGACCTTCTTCTGTCATCACAAGGGTTATGAATGTTAATGGCACCTTAAAAGACCTGGCTCTTTTGGTTTGTGAAATAAACCAGTGTGTCCAAATTGACTCACAACAGCCATCTCAGGCCAAAGAGGTCCATAGGATGGTGGACCAAAACTGCACAGGAGACGTGGAAATACCCATGAGTTACAGAATAGAAAGTCTGAAGTTTAAGTCTTTGTGATACAGTTACAGCAGTAAGCATAGTCAGATCAGCTATTCAAAAAAAAGAAGAGAGGGACAGAGAGACAGGGAAAAGGCATCTGTTGATGGTATGAAATTACAGCATTGGGAAATGTTTGGAATTGTTGGGTCAGATGTAACGACGCAACAATGCTGAGAAGGAGATATAAAATCAACACCTCTGGCATTAATGCCTATCAGCAATAAACATATCATAGGGAAGAATAAAGGTGCATTTCAACAATCTAATGAGGAAAATATGACTAAGGAATCACACCCTGTGAGAAAATAATTTTTATTTTTTAATAATGATGACTCAGTTTCAATAACATATGCAAAGCAACTGGTTCTGACGTGCAGATAATTAGAGAGCTACCAATAAAAGAACAATCATAATTATGAAGATCAAAGTATTACATTATCTTCAGCATATCTATGAAAATGTGTGTAGGGGTATCAAGAAAGAGGGTAAATGGCTTTCCATGATTCTTCAGTCAGCCATAACATGCATTAGTGACTTTTATTGGTCTCATAATCGTCGTGGCTAAGAGTGAAAATGTTGCTCCAGCCACAACTGCAAGCTGTGTATAAGTAAGATCGTAAATGAAGAAACCAACAACAAAATGAACTAGTGATTTTTAACTTCCAAATAGAGATGAATTCCCAGCAAAGTTTAACTCTCACATAAAGAGGCCCCTTGTTGTTCAGACTTAAAATTTATGTTTTCCAAAAGTTATTTAAAGGCAAAATTTCATTTCCAAAGAAGGGATCATCACATCCTGTTCTCTTACAGAAATGCTGCAATTGTGCAGCAGCGTTAGAGACCTCTGCAGTGTTAGAGAGACAAAACATAGAAGGCAAGGGGGATCTAAAGGGTCATCACAGCTGAGTCTCTACTGTACGAGGATAAAATCCCTACCATCAGTTGATTGATCAAGGTCAATCTCAAAACTCTTTCTCTTTTCCATCCAAAGCTCCCACAATGGAAGCACCTTCCAGACCCTTATGCCTCTCATAGATAAAAAGCTCCCCTTAGTATCCAGCCCAAATACACTCAAAACCAGATTATGCCCCTTCCTATGTGGACAACAGGATTGTCCTTTATTTTAAATAGCCTTGGTATCTCCTTCCTCAAGAGCAAGCTGATAATCATCTTAGCCTCCATTTTGCTAAGTTGAAAAGCTGAATCCTTTTGTTCTCCTCTCCCAAGACAGAGTCAGTGATGCCTTATAGATTCTACACATCTATTTCAGTTTAAAATAATCTTCGAGTGACTGGAAATTTGCACAAAGTTTTAAAAACCCACAACTTTAAAATTACATCATTGCATGTCCATCGATCTGTGCAAGACATAGGATTATTTCCTGGAAGTGATACTACCAGAGTCTGGTGAAAACAGAAATATCATTGCTTCTTTAAAGCTTATTCTATTGAGATTTACCACAAAGCATTCTGAAAGACAGTACCCACAATGAGCTTTCTTTGTAGGGAAGGAACTAAATTCTTAGAGATTCTGTTTCCAAAAGTGTCAGTTACTGACAGTTCTGCAGGCAAAATGAAACAAGACTCACACACAGGGTGCCTGAGTTCATATTTCTCCATCTCTGAAATTAAAAGAGTAACTAGGTGGTGCTTTCACCACCTGTTTTCAGGACAAAAAATGACTACAAAGAACAAAGAGGAACTATTAAAATGAGTCTCACTCACTAAGTTGCCAGCAACATTCTATCTGAAACAAAATCTAACACACAGCCACCCACCTGAAATTATAGTGCATGCTTTGTGTGAATCAGCATGCAAAGACAATACCTATGGGGAGGGCTGTCCCAAGCCCCAAAAGAAATTCCCCTTAGCACATCACTTTTGGTATGAGCACTAAGGCTGGCAAACTTCATGGGAAGCTGGACTGCCTTACAGGTGACACCCACCCAACAAGGTATAAATAGCCATCAGCGAGGACAGAAGGCTGCAGTTTGATTGTCTGTGTCAAGCTGTGCAGCGGGCTTTGCATTTGGGGCTGGATATCTGATTACTTCCACCATGAGCTGCAGCATCAAGAGAACATCCAGTACCTCTTACAGGAGCGGCGGAGGTGGAGGTGTCTGTGGTGGCGGTAGTGGCAGGAGTTCCTCCGTCTCCTGCAGGCAATATGCCTCCTCTGTGATAGGCGGTGGAAGCTATGGTGGGGGAGCATGCAGCATTGGCTACGGAGGGGGCATGAGCGCTGGCAGCCTTGGTGGTGGCTTTGGTGGTGGCCTGGGAGGAGGCTTTGGTGGCGGCCTGGGAGGAGGCTTTGGTGGCGGTTTTGCAGGAGGCTTTGGTGCTGGGGGGGACATCCTTCTGAGCGGCAATGAGAAGGTCACCATGCAGAACCTCAATGACCGCCTGGCTGCTTACCTGGACAAAGTGCGAAGGCTGGAGGAAGAAAATGCTCAGCTTGAGCACCACATCCGGGAGTGGTACAGGAAACAAGCTCCCAGTGTTTCAAAGGACTACACCTCCTACTACCAGACCATCGAACAACTCCAAAATCAGGTAGGAGAGCCCCGACTAACGTGGCTCCATCTCCCGCACGATATGCTCACTTGTAAGGACCTCCTCCTTCCCTCTGGCACTGGCTCTAAAGGGCTGGGAGGGAGCTACTGGGTGGCCTTGCTGGTGGTACCGCAGGCAGAAACCTGCTGAGCTGCGCCTCCCATCTCTTGGGTAAGCAGACCCCCACACCACCCCACAAGCGAAAGGGATGTGCTCTGGGGCACAGCCCGAGGCATCAAGGAGTGCTCCACCAGGCCCAAACACGCTGGCGCACGTAACTGAAATCCCACATTGTACAGGTGGCTCCAAACCAGGCATGTGTGGTTTCCAGTCTTTCCCTCTGCTCCCACCCAGTTCAGCTGGATGGAGTGCAAAGCCAAAGCACCTGGACTGCAAGATCTGGACTGCCTTTGCCTCTGCACACCCCTACATATACCAGATGGAAGGACCAAGGCCTTGCCTTACAATCAGCTTTTTTTATAATGAGACGAATTACAGCACCAGGGACAAAGGCTACACTTCCTTACACACCCAGAGCGCACAAACCCAGAGGTGTTGGTGATCTCCCAGCATCAGTGTTCTTCCATTCTTTCCTCCATCAAAATACTCTTTCACCAGAATGTTTGGGGAAGTCAAAATCTTGCACACACCACTTCCTGTGGCATGGCATTTCAACAACTTTCTGTGGCCCCTGCATTACTGCAGGAAACAATTCCAAGACCCACAACACCACCCTACCAAAGCTTTGGGTCTTCTTTCCTCTTGTCCTGGATGTCTAGAACACAGAAAGACTCCTCTCCAACTTCCCCTTTTGCAGATCATTTCTGCCACTGTGGACAATAACAGACTGCTTCTGGACATCGATAACAGCAAGATGACTGCTGATGACTTCCGAATGAAGTGAGTACCTCTCTGTGAACCTTGCACCATTCATGTCATCAATTTTACAAGATTCATGAGTGCAGGTGATGATACCCTGTCCCAAGTGGTATGACCAAGCCTACGCATTGTAATGAAACGAATGTGTAATGCTTCTCTTCTCTGTGGTACAGGTATGAGAATGAGGTGGTCATCCGTCAGACTGTGGAGGCTGATATTAATGGCTTGAGAAATCTCCTGGATGATCTCACTCGTACTCGGTCTTCACTGGAATCCGAGCTAGAGTCCTTGAAGGATGAGCTGATTGCTCTTAAGAGAAACCATGAGGAGGTACGGTCCAATGATAAATAGCATGGCCAAGACATAGTCCTTTGATTCTTCAGGGTTCCCAAAGTTACATATCAAGTAAATTCCGCCTTATGTCCTGTGATTGTCATTCCTTTGTACCTTGATACTGCTTTGCCCACTCTCCCCAGCAGAAGAAATGACCTGTGCTCCTTGTTTTCCTCTTTGGACTCTCTGCAGGAAATGAGACAGCTGCAGTCTCAAACTGGTGGCGACGTGAGCGTGGAGGTCAATGCTGCCCCTGGCGAAGACTTGACAAAGACACTGAACGACCTGAGAAACGAATATGAGCAGATCATCGAGAAGAACCGCAGAGAGGTTGAGCAGTGGTATGAAGTCAAGGTACGGAGCAATGCACAAAGTGGAGTCTCCTTCTGCGGGAAAACCCAGACACCCTGGTACTGGGCGTGCAATGCCTTTGGCTAAAAGAGGGAGGCTGCTCACCTGCACCTCACTTGCACAGCTGGGGAATGGGAAGGGAAGAGCTGCTGGGGAAAGACTGCGGTGGCAGAGGGGGAGCAGGCCAGGTCTGATGTGCAAAGGTGGGTGGAACGTCAGGATCTATGGAGCAATGACTAGGCTGTCCTCGATGAGGACAGGATGAAAGGGAGAGGCCTCCCTGGCTATCTTAGCTCTCAGTCAGCAAATCTGCTCCCTGAGGGGCTTTTCTCACTCAGAAAGCGTGTTTGGGGTTTGACTCCTGCAGATTGAAGAAGTCAACCGCCAGGTCACTTCCAGCAGCCAGGACATCCAGACAAGCAGCCACCAGCTCACTGAACTGAGACGCGAAATGCAGAACCTGGAGATCGAACTGCAGGCGCAGCTCAGCACGGTACGTAGGGCAGGATCGCTGAGGGCTCTTCCCTCCTCGGAATGGGCAGGGAGGGGTAGAGCTCGGGGCCTAAACTCCTGCATTTCCACTTCCAGAAAAACTCTCTGGAAAACTCCTTGGCAGAAACCGAATCTCGCTATGGCTGCCTGCTGCAACAAATCCAAGGGCAGATTAACTCCGTAGAGGAGGAGCTGGCCAGCATCCGCTGTGAGATGGAGAGTCAGAACCAGGAGTACAAAATGCTCCTGGGCATCAAGACTCGCCTGGAACAGGAGATTGCTCAGTACCGGGCACTGCTGCAGGAGGGACAGCAAGACATTGTGTACGTATTCTGTTTGCAAATAAGGGCATAAACTCCATCACAGTCTTTTTTCTATTGGGACTCACAGAAGACAGAGTAGAATGTTTTAGCAGTCTGTAGTTGAAATCTAAATACAACAGATTTTTTCACAGCATGTGCATTGAATTTTATATATAATAAACTTAATAAGCACATCAAACACAAAGGGAAACACAGAGCATATAGTTGCTGACATATTTTCAGTTAAGCAGTTCTTCTTGGCCTGTTTGTGCAGGGTGAATTCCATGAGAGGAATCACCATGCAAAACCAAACGGTAATAATATACTGCCTTCTGTCAACAGATGAGCAAGCACAGCTGGACTGTGAGAGTAGAAGAATTATACTTCCACAGTCTTTTGTTATTTCTGCTTCTACAACTTTCTAGGAAAATATAGCTAAAGGGAATGAGATAAAAAAATATAAAGAAATATTTGCAAGGTCCAGGAAAAGCTGAGCAGTTACATGCACTGCACATTATGTCACAGTATGTCTCTTTATGAATGTATTTATCATTCCTTTCATTAAAAACTCCTTTCCTTGCACAGAACATCTCAAGGAGCTCTCCAAGGAGGGGTAATATCCTCCCACTCTTATTCTTCTAACTCCTACTCTCATGGTCAATCTGGTGACAAGACAGGTAAGAAACATCTTCCAAAGAGTATCCTAATTTATCCTGTCCCCATGGCTTTCATATTTTGTGTTTCATCTCTTTTCCTGTTAATATTATCCCCTGTGTTATGGCTTCCACATTTGCAATTGCAACAGAGATTAAACCATTCACAATCAAATCTCTTAATTTCAAGGTGTCTTAGCTTCAGTTACAGAAACAGGCTAAGCTCCTTTCCCACGCTCTCGCTAACACAGATGGACATTTAAATAATGGATACATCTGAAATGTCAGTGCTGCAAGAGACTCTTGATTTCCCCATCAGAGTAATAGTTTCTTCTTTCATTCCACAGGGCAGTCAAGAGTGTGTTAAGATACCACCGATGCGTTGGTCTTCCCTGACCTACCTACTGCCATCTGAGCAGCCCAGCCTACAACGCGCTAATACACACAGCACATGCAGTGTGTACCTACCCAACGCACAGATTGCTCTACATATTTTATTCATGAAGTCGAGATGAAAAATTCCTAGGACTCTCCTAAAATTATCTACTTCTTCCTTTTTATATTGTTCTTCATCTGCAATCACTGTATCTACATACACTTATCTGCGGTGCAATTGGTGATCTACTTTCTGCTGATAACAATGCCTCTAATAAAACTTTACTTTTCTGCAATGCAAAAAAACCTGTGTGTCCAACAATCTATTTGGTATATTAATATTGTATTTAAATTTAGGTGGAACAAATGAGATACAACTTCACAGAGAAATTAAGGTTGGGTGTATTATGTAACATGGCTCCAAAGAAAATTGTGTATCCTAACTTAATCAGACTATGTCTGGATAAAATATTGGAGATGAACAAATACCCTCACATTAAACTCAAGAGTGACACCTATAGGGAAGAAAAAAGGATGGGTGAAACCCTTTTTCATAGCGTACATTGCAAGGGATGTGCAAGTAGTTGATTTGCCAGTTCAGCAGCTGAACTGAAACAATCAGGATTAATTAAACCCAAAATTTCATGAAAATTTTGGCAGATCAAAACCATTTACCTTTGGGTCACTGAATGAGACAACAATGATATTCAGGCAGCCCTCTCTCCCAACTTTTAGATTAGGGCTCTATCTAATCTTGTTCAATAAAAGCAAAGGATTAGATCAGGAAATGAGTGATGAGTATGCAAAGAAGTTCTCCTTATAACACAAAGTTCAATGGATAGGATTATTCCTCCTGACATGTTGGAAGATCTGGGCTCAGGTGTTTTATCTGATGTTTCAAAACAAAAGAAGTGTGTACTCTTATTTCATAAGACAGTATTCCTAGCTCCATGGTTGTACAGCGTTCTGGATGGATGGGTGGAGGATGGAGGGGTGGCAGCACGGTTCAATCTTTCTTACTAAAACTGCTCCACTTCATGTAACACACTTACGTTAGAGGAAGAAAAATTGGTGTCATACCTCATTCATTTAAAACTTACAAATCTGTATTTCAGTCTTTGATTTGCAATGGGCTGAGAAAGTAGCTGAACAGGGTCTACCGCATATCAGGTGAGTGATTCAACTGCTGCCCTGTAACAAATAAGGGTGGGTCTCACAAGCCTTCATTGTTCTCTGAACAGCACACATATCACTAACATTTTTTATTTTGTCAAATAGCTTTTCACTTGCACTTTGGTTTGCAAACAGATTCAGGACAGGTAAAATATCACCTTTTTGGATAACAATGTATTATTTTAAAAGGCACCAAACTGTCTAGATGTTACAATCCAAAGCCGAATCCTCAGCACAGCAGAAGAGAGAGATGAGTCAGAGAAACTATTTCCCTAGAAAACAAAGGAGATTTGTAAAGTCAAAGCAAAAATACCTCTCCCTTGAGTCACAACAGGACTCTCATGCTCCTGTACAAGCTAACAGAGACTCATGTTCTGCCTTATGCTCCATTTTACTTCTCATATCAACCAGAGCTGACTACCTCAAAAAAAAGGTCTAAACCTCAGCATTAGCCAGCTATAATGGATTTTGGGATGAAATACCTTATTTGACCACAGTTTAAATAGAAAGAATGTTTCTGATCCCAGAAAGGAGCCAATTGTTTTCTGGGCTGTCTGTCAGGAACATTCTCACGTCTCCCGTTTCTCTTCTGCGGTCTCAAGTCTTAAGTGGGCAAGGGGAGAAACCTCGGTGCCGGGTGTGCTGCCCTCAGTCTCTGCAGGGCATTTTAACAGTAATGAACTGAGGCTGCGTCCACCGCTGAGCCGAGCACACCCGCCTCTGCCTTTCCTTTGACTTTGCTGGATGGAGTTATTAGGCAGGACTTACCCAAGCATAATTTGTCCATCGTAATATCAAAGCCCATCAAAACAAGATGGGGTGAGCTGAAATCAGTCTACATTTGCAGTGTCAACACAAGGGAATACCGTACTCTGCTCTTTTGTGGTGCAGTATAGTTCTGTTCCTTTGGCTAACCACACAGCAGAAATATGTCCTACAGTTCGGCACAAGGGATAGGCTTTTTTTGAAGCTGACAATGCAGCATGTCAGTCCATACAGCGTGTCGGTTTGCACAGCATCCTCTAGTGGCAAATTCAGAAAATATACAATAGGGTTTGTGACAGAAGCTGTTCAATACAGTCTCAAAATTAAATTCAAGGCTCAGACCTGGGAAACGGTTAGGCCAAGGAAAGAACAGCTTAAATAATAATAAAATAAATACAGTTTTCACAGGGGTAATGTTGTGATACCAGATTGGGTAATAAACCAAATTAACAGATAAAGAGTAAAAACGTTGGAAATTAATTCTTTACAAAGGACAAGGAAGAGAAAGAGAGGAAGTATCTGTTTCACATAATTCTGCCTAAAGGTTTTTAGGTAATTCCACATGAAATCAGCAAATTCAGATTAAGTCAAAACCTCCTGGATTGTTCTTGCATGTGTTTAATCAGCATTGAAGTTGTTTCATCTCTGTTTTCAACTCATTTAGTAGCAACAGTGGCTGCCACAGACAGACAGGGAGCCTGGTATTACCAAGTGAAGAGGAGAAGAATTTTATTAAGAATGAGGTTCAATGAAATGGTGCTGTGTTTAAAAAACAGGCCTGTAGGGGGGACTGTGGAGATGCTCACATTTTGTACTGTTATTTCCAAAGGCAACCAAAGGTATTGTGCATTATAATCTTCGGGTGTGTTTGAGTTTCTTAATTCTGGAAATTAATCATCTCCACCTGCATAATATAACATTTTCAGGAGGTTAGATGAAGATAAGAGGGGGAAATAGCTGGATAGAGAAGAATCCAAAACAAGAACCAGAAATTAGTGGACTGAATTCTCTGAGGGGCTTCATGCTGCAGGACTGCCATGTTCCTGCAGGATCTAGATCCACAACAAACGTTTTCATTTGCAAAGGCAGCTGTCAAGTATGGACAGGTACAACAGCCCCTTGCTTCTAAATCTTGCAGCTTTGTGCACACTCTTTCCAAAGTCTCTTGCACTCTTGGCTACAAGGAAATGGTATCACTGAGACAGCGCCTGCTGCCTGCAGCCTGGCCGGGCCCTTTCACTTCAGACAGCCTTTTGCAAGGTAGACTTCCCTCTTGGCCCCCACCACTGTCTCAAGTAATGAAAAAGGAAAATCTGTGATTCACTGTGCCTCTGATAAAAAATCAGATGAAAGGAAGCTACTTTTGTGATATTTCTCACATTTACCAGCCTACCATAATCCTGAAAAGTAATAGCAGTCAAGTTAAGCAAGAACAAAAATTCCTGCAGGAAAATCCTTTCTTTCTGTATTCCAAGTAACATATTTCTATTAAGTTTCATGTAATACATAACATTTTGGAGTGGCAATCCCAATAAACTTCTGAATTTCTTTAAGTATTTTGACACTATGACAGACATTAAGGGCAAATGCTCTCTCACGGTTGATACAGTGAACATGCAATTTCAGGTGCACTGGAGCTGACTTTCATAACTTATTTAGTACTGCCTAAAGAGAAGTTCATGCACACTGCAATTACTCCTAATAACCCACTATTTATGAACTCACGCTCAGAGATGCATTGCAAAGACTGGCTGCAGGGAACACCTTTCCACTGGCATGCACTCCTGTGCTTAAACAGCCCTGGCAGCAGGAGTGTGACTGTGGATCAAAGGCACTTACAGCCTTATTAATCAACATTTTCTTACAACATTTCTAATCTTAGTTCAGTTCTTTCCCACAACCTGATGTCAGACTGTCAAAAATTACGGCAGTACCAAAAAGCTCATAGTGATTACACACGCAAACATTTTAAACTAATGCTGACAACTTCTTTGTGTTGAAAATGCTATTAGAAATCATGTCACCAGAATCTTACAGTTTTTATTAGTTATTAAAGCTGAACCCATTAGAAAAGAGTGAAAAGGCCCTCAGCAAGTATTTCAGTCAGCTTGATTTGGTGGTGGTGGTCTGCCCAAAATATCTAGACAGTTGGTGCAGACCTCAGTGTTTAATGAAAAGAAGATTTAAAGCTGAATACAAGTGTCAGAGGCTGGTGGAAAACCATGGTTCTCAGTTAATAGTTAGTAGCCAGTTACAGCCAGTTAGTAGTCAGTTACAGTTAATAGCCAGGACTGTCCAGGAAGGTAACCTACCTGGTACACACAAATACTGTGAAATTTGCCTATAAACTACTTCTTTTTGAAAATGCAGCAAACTTAGAGTAATTAGAAATACCCTTTTCCTTCCCTAAAGGTATGCAGTCATTCTGGGCAGACAAAACTAAGGCTGCAGAACGTGTTTCCCTGTGAGCTGATAGTTGCTATGAGAACAAGCTGTTTTAAAAATGCTTCCCTGGCAGTAGCTCTTCAAACTAGTGGCTACAGGACTTGCTCTCATAGAGCAAACAGAGTTTGATTTTCTCACTGAGCCTAACAGAGATCTGGGGACTCTGAGAATTTATCTCAAGCAAAAACCAGTATGAAACCACCTGTAGGATCAGGAAAGCCCAAATCCAGTTGACAGGATCCATCAGCAGGGTACAAAGAGAGCTCCTTGTTTTCTAATTTGATGAAGAACATGTGTTTAATGCTTGCACAGTAAAATCTCTACCCTTATTGGAAGCTGTGGCTTGTCACTATGATCAGAATATATTCTTATAAAATTAGCAAGAGAAATAAAAATGTATAAGTATATAAATACAAATATATAAACATATGCATATAAATATAAATATATGAGCACATAAACATAAACAGTACAAATACAAATATGCTCTCCAAATGTTTTACAGACATGAACAGAATAAAATAGCTCGTCTCTCTCTGTGCTATGAAACCCATCTACTTTGTGTTTCTACCAAGTCTGTGATTTTTTTTTGGGGGGTAGGAATTTTCCATGTGGCCTATGGGAAAATGCCCTCTGAATAGCTCTAGGCCTCCTCCTTCAGCATGAATCATTGCAGAACTGCAGCTGACACGGCAAGCATTCAACATGTACTTGGTTCCTCTGAAGCCTGGGACAGGTTTACTCTATTAGGTTTTGGCAGTGCTTACTGCTGCTGCCTGCAGAAACCTGACTTTTGGAACACATCCTCCCGTCAGTTAGACACTTGACTCTTAATAATAGTTTCCAGTGCCATCATACCTTGCTGAGATTTACCCACCAGATAACAGGCTAAAGGAAGTGTAAAAATATATCCAGTGACTTGTCTTTCACTCATTAGGGCTTGGTGTCCCAACTGATCCTTTCTTCCCACACAATTTTTAATCATACTATAAGAAAATCTACTTTATTTTCCTCTCTCAGGTACTTTGCTCCCTGATGTGCATTATCATTATCGTTCTGGATTGATAGAGAAGTCAAGAGTTTAAAGCTATTTATGTTTCTAGGGAAACAGATACAATAATGAGGTATTTCCAAAAGTACACACCACAACCAGTTTCAAGTATTTGCCAAGTATTTACATTGCTCCCAGTTACTGAAATGTTTGAGTTCTTCATGATCTTTTATGTATTTTCCTCATACTAGCTTATTCAAATGTTATATAAATTAGAAACATTGAGAAATTAAATTATATGTCCTGATATCACTAAAGCAGCCTGTAGCTAAACAGGGATCCCTATCTTTAAAGTTCAGCTCAAATCACTGAATCATCGTTTCTTTTCCGCCATGAAAGAACTAGACCCCTGAATAAAAATGAGTTGTCCCGCGTCTTACTCTTGTAATTTCTTTTAAAATTGAACCCTTATGTGACCTTATTTCTCATGTCTTTCAATGCAGAAATCGGGGCACCCACATGCATTTCTCTTCACCAAATCACGTTCCCTCTACTTTGCAAAAACAATAATTTTGAGAAAGTTATCAGTGTTGCTCTCTGCTCTTATCTACCCTCTTTTTAAACTGTTAGCATCTGTGTATGCATGTGCTAGGACCTGCCTTTTCAGCACATAAATATTCTTGTCTTTGAATCTGTTGGCACATTCAGTGAATATGTGGCAATGCAAGGTTTGTGAGGATTAAAAAAAAATGATTAATGATGGGATATAAAAGCAAGAAAGCTAAAAATTGTATCTTAGGCAGACATTCAACACAGTCATTTCAGTACCAGCTGCAGATCAGTTCTTGTTAGCATTGGTTCTTCCCACAAGGAAGTTTAAAGAAAAAATAGAAATTTTTGTGTTTGAATTAAAGAGATTCAAATGTTTCATGCCTATGATCTTCAATAGGAGAGAAAATCATACAAAGTTGTGATTTTAGGAGGGCATATGACATGATCAGTAGGGTGGGGTGGCCAAAGTTTTGATGAGCAAGAGAAAAGATGAAGACCAAAAATATGCACACACAAGAGTCGAGAAGCACATTTTCACTGATGGAAGCAGAGGTAGAAAGGAAGAATTATCAGAAGGGACAAACACTTAAAGATTTAAAAGGTGAATTCAGAATAATAACCTGACTTTCCTCATTTGTCCATAGAAGCATCTGTGGAATTGCAGGCACCAATAATATAGGTTAAAATGTTTACAGAGTTCATTTAATTGTAATTGCATTAGCAATCCCTGGAAACAAATTTAGCAGGATGTGAGAAGAGTGAAGTATATGCCAGTGCCACTCAGGGCAATAAAAAATGGTTTACAGGACAATTAATACAAATACCCTGAAACAATATGAACAATTTTATAAAGCAGTAGTGACTAGTAAAGCAGAGTAGACAAAGGCAAAGCAGAACCAGCTCTCAGCCAGGAGCTTGGGCGTGGACTGTTTCCACCAGTCTACTGGATGACTTCACTTTAATAAATGTGTCTCCCTTACCCTCAGATAAGTTGCAGATAAAGGAAATTCCTTTTGTTGACCATTCCTTATACTTCCTTTAGGGAAAAGCTGACCCTACAATAAATTAAGTTTATTGTAGTGGGAGAAAAAAAGACCTATGCAGAATGATAAAAGCACCTTCTTTCTTGAGCAAATACTTTGCCATACTAAAGGCTTTTCCAAGCATTTAAGTACATGTTACCACCTTAAGCGAGTCCCAACAAAAACAAACACACGCAGCCATTGAGGTAAAAGAGAGATGTAAAGTTAAAAGAAAACCAAAACCTTTCTGGAAACTTAGAATGCAGTTTTAGTAAAAATGCTGCCCGAGGGACTGATTTGCTACTAGAAGCTTATGATATATTTGGTGGTATAAATAAGATTAAATAGTTACTCCATTTGAAAGTATCTCCCAAGCTTTTCCTCTCCTGACATTTTCAGATGTACTTCCAAACTGCCATGAAGAATTGCAATTCATTCTTTGGGGAAATTTTTCCCTGTATGCTGAAGCAAACCTAACCTGCTTGCAGTACATTACCAATATTCTCACAGTATAATGTATGATGACTGCTGCTTTTACTCAAGGGGTTTCAGAGGGAACGTAGAGGCCTTCCAGACTCCAATTTTCATTAATTGGATCATAAAATATTATGCAGCATCATAAATGTGCATTTTCTTTTGCTAAACTCCAAAATACACTGCTTTGAGGACCTGACATGCGAGTCTAGGGAATGATGAAGGAGTACCTAGAGGGAAGGATGTTCCTCTCTCATTGCAGCAGGAGACAAATCAGAATACACTGGTATTTGTTCTCCTTTAAGCTTCTTGCATTTCTGTTCAGTGAAGAAAAGCACATGGACTTAGTTCTTTATGCTCTACCTATGGACTTCAATATTTAACAATAAAATAACTGTTCTTCTGTAGCTTTCTTTTTGTCTGCAGGCAGACAGTAACTTTCTCATACTACTATTTCACCTATCCACAGGACTTGGAACAGTTACCTGTTGGGCAGGTTTTTCCTACCCAGGGCTGAACAGGACATTCAGATCTACAGAAGGAATGACCAGCGTGTCTGTGGCAGACAGAAGTGTCCTCCATATCTCTTAGGAACGGCTGTACAGTTTTACTGTGCAAGTTAAAGACCTGTGTGAATGCAGTAGTCTCTACAGAAAGAAAAGAACTCCACTGTGATGCCCCTAGGCTATGGCATCACAGTCAGGTAATGTATGGTACATATATTGCATATATCAAGTGATATATTCTGTACCTGAGTCACTGCAGAATTCCTCTTTATGATACAGCCTCATAATTAGATACAGAACCAATGGGGCTGTTGATACAGGTGCCTTGGCCAGCTTCCAGTTTGTATATTTGTTCTTTTACCCTCCCTATATTTGCCCTGCAGTTTGACATTTCTCTTTGTACAAAGTGAGTACAGCACTAATGCGTGGTCTAAAATACCTGATGCATTTTTTTATTGGTATAGAAAGACCAGACAGGCCCTCACACAGAGTACGCATTTCATTTGGCTTATCTTTAATTCTTTATTTTGGTATTAAATGGATTTCTCATTGAAACATCACCGCATGCATCTTGTGCTCCAAAGGTTCTGTTTAGTGGAAGCACTTGTTGGTGGCAGAATTTCTGCCGAGGCCTGGTTGCTCCCTGAAAGCTGCAAATGGCAGTAGGCCAGCTTACTCTCTCTTTCTTTAAAGCAGTTCTCCTGGAGAGTCCCAGAGGTTTGGAGGGAGTGAGGGGTGGCAAGTGAAAGAAAGAGAATGGAAGAAAAGATGTAAATATCCACCTGCATGTTAGGCATGCTCATGGAGGAGCTTGCAGTAACAAAAGCAACATTGCTTTTGAAAATGCATCTTGGATAACAGAGGACTTAAACATTTTAAGTGTTGAACTTAAACATGAATCTCAGACCAGAAGACTAAGTGATTATGTTTCTTCCGTTTACTTCTCTCTTTCAGTAGCAATGAAAGGACTAAATGCATAATCAGGCACTTGTTTCTGTTGTTGCTCACTCCGCAGGGACTCAGGGAAGTTTAATGCTTATCTCTGCTACAAATACAGCTACGGTTCCTTGAAAAGGATTCTTGTTTCTGTAGAAAACCAGACTCTTTCAGACAAGACATTCTCTGTCAGACCCTCTCTTCTACTGTCAGCCCAAAAGGAACTGAGAGCAAAGAAAGAAACAGTGAAAATGTTACTTCTGAAAGAATAATTTTTCTCAAGGGAAATAAGGAGAACAGAGGGGTGGGAACCTGTTTTGTCAAGGTCCACACATATTGTTCACCATTTGGCCTCCTTTCAAGCTCTGTTATCAGTCTACCAATTACTAACTTAATCACTCTGTATTAAAACTCTTTCCTGCGATTACATGAAGAAAGTTGTCGTGTGACTTCGCTATGGACGCAGCGTTGGCTGCAGCAGGGCTGTGCGCTCCCAGTCCTTTTGTTTCCATGCAGGTAAACTATAACTAGATTTATGAATGCTCCCCTCAGCAGGGTGACGCCTCCTCTGAATCCCACCTTTTGCTTCACGAGGCAACGGTCAGGGGGAGGGAATCGGCTCCTGTGCATGAAGGTATTTGGGAAAGAAACACAGCCCACTTCATAGCAACTGACCAATAAGAGGAATTGCCGTGTTGGCAGAAGGCTTAAGGCTGATAAATTTCACGGGTCTCAGATAACACATCCTGGAGACAACTCCCATTGTCATAGACATAAAAGAGGGGGGGTGGGGGAAAGGAGCACACACTCCTGCCTCAGGATCACAAACCGTGTGAGCTGCAGCTTGGGTTAGGTCCTTGGTATTTCTTACCATGGCCAGTTACAGCTTCAGGCAAATTACCTCTTCTGTGGCAGGGGGACCTCCTGGCTCCTCGGTCCGTTTTGGTGGAGGTTGCTTTAGGGCTCCAAGCATCCATGGGGGATCTGGTGGCAGGGGTGTGTCAGTGTCTTCTGCTAGATTTGTCTCTTCTGGCCTAGGAAGCGGCCTGGGTGGTGGATATGGAAGTAGTTTTAGCAGCAGCTTTAGTGGTGGTTATGGTGGTGGTTTGGGTAGCGGTGATGGCCTCCTCTCAGGAAATGAAAAGGCAACTATGCAAAGCCTGAACGAACGCCTCGCATCTTACCTGGACAAAGTGCGTGCGCTGGAAGAGGCAAACTCTGATCTTGAAACTAAAATCCAAGACTGGTACCAAAAACAAGGACCAGGCCCAGCTCGGGACTACAGTCCTTATTACAAGACTATCGAAGACCTTCGGGACAAGGTAGGTGTTAATATTTATTAAAAATCTTCTTAGATTTGTATTTAAGAAGGAAGCATAAAAACCCAAAGAGAAAAACTTCACTAGGAAAACACCCAGAAGGCATTGCAGTTTATGAAAAGGAGAGGAAGATGAAATGAATATGTAATGATTGGGCGGGGTGGATAGAGAAAATTATCAGTATGGAATTATCTACTTTTTAAAATGTTAGCTAAGAGAATGTACAAAACAGTCAGTCTGAGATGCCTTAGTACTTAATTCTCTCCCTCCCCCCTCCCATATATATTCTCTCTATATATAGATAATTACACACACACACATATATACATATATACACACACAGATGCTGGTCATATACACATATATGACCAGTTAATATATATATGACCATGTATATACTGATAAATATAAAAGTCAAAGAATGACAGCAACCTGCCATACAGCTTGAAAAACTTCAGAGGCACATACACACTGCTTTAACAGTAAAAATAAAAATTGGTTAAGTACAATTTTGTAAATGTGAAGATAGCAGCTCAACATTTCATCACCATACATTTATTTTTCTTTCACATTTCACTTACTTAAGCTTGGAATTGAAATAAGAGTGCTGAAACATTTGGCTTATGGAAGAAGGAAGTAGCAGACATGAAGTAATCAATCCCATATATAAATGCAGGATTTGCCCCAATAGCCCATGGGTACCTGATAACAGATTACTTTGAGATGATACACACCCTGGAAAACACAGGTAGTAGCAGATTAAGCTATGTAAATAAATGAAAGAAAACTTGAGGTTTAGTTTTCACAGTTCAGCTTGGAGTTCATGACTGCTCCCACACAGTTTACTTTCTCCTTGCTTCAACCCATTCACATTCTCTACTGATTTCAAAAACTGAGCTCCAGTAAAGGCAGAACTGGCAATTAGATTTTCTCCTTTTAGTACTTTTCCCTCCTGTCTTTACTCCCCTTAGTTAGGGGAAGACAAAATGTTGTTTCAGCTGTTTTTGTGGATGACCTTTTGAGTTTTAAAAGTGGCAGGCAAAAAAGACATGCTTTCTAGGTAAAAATTAACAGGGATTACTTCTAAATAAACAAAATTTCCTTCAGGGGCTTTCATGATGCATTAGAAGAATCAATAAACACTATCCTGGATATTCTAGGAAACAAAAATGTGTTCAAAGACTATACAAATGCAGTATGAACCCATATTGTTTACAAACACAAACATGTCATTTATTTTAAAATCATACAGAGCTTGTAATCACTTCCCACTGTTAAGAAAATGCATGAGAATAAATTCTGCCAAGAGGGGTCTGCAGACTTTGCATCTCTCCAGGAAATAGGCTTCTTGCCTCAGTCATAGAATCATAGAATCATAGAATCATAGAATCATAGAATCATAGAATCATAGAATCATAGAATCATAGAATCATAGAATCATAGAATCATAGAATCATAGAATCATAGAATCATAGAATCATAGAATCATAGAATCATAGAATCATAGAATCATAGAATCATAGAATCATAGAATCATAGAATCATAGAATCATAGAATCATAGAATCATAGAATCATAGAATCATAGAATCATAGAATCATAGAATCATAGAATCATAGAATCATAGAATCATAGAATCATAGAATCATAGAATCATAGAATCATAGAATCATAGAATCATAGAATCATAGAATCATAGAATCATAGAATCATAGAATCATAGAATCATAGAATCATAGAATCATAGAATCATAGAATCATAGAATCATAGAATCATAGAATCATAGAATAGTTTGGGTTGGAAGGGACCTCTAAAGCTCATCTAGTCCAAGCCCCCTGCCGTGGGCAGGGACATCTTCAACTAGATCAGGATGCTCAGAGCCCCGTCCAACCTCACCTTGAATGTTTCCAGGGATGGGGCATCCACCACCTCTCTGGGCAACCTGGGCCAGTGTTTCACCACCCTCAGCGTAAACAATTTCTTCCTTATATCTAGTCTAAATCTCCCCCCCTTTAGTTTAAAGCCGTTCCCCCTTGTCCTGTTGCAACAGGCCCTGCTGAAAAGTTTGCTGCCATCTTTTTTCTAAGCCCCCTTTAAGTACTGAAAGGCTGCAATAAGATCTCCCTGAAGCCGTCTCCCCTCCAGGCTGAACAACCCCAACTCTCCCAGCCTTTCTTCATAGAAGAGGTGTTCCATCCCCCTGGTGGAGTCCTAAAACATCACCTACCCCCTGGCTCACCGAAGTCCTCTCCCTCCAAGTCAGCACGTAGTTTTGTCTCACTGTGGGACTTCTAGCTAAAAGCCACTTCATATGCCAGACAAGAGTAAGAGGACCAATCCATAACTGATAATCATGGCAAAAGTACTGTGATAAATCTATGCTACATAATTGCTATAGATCATTGATACTTATCCAACTGAGACCAAGTAAAATACACTTATATTTGGTGTAGCTACAGATGAACTAGAATCTTAACTCTTTTATATTCAGATCAGGAAAGAAGATAACATAGTTGTTTCAGCCTCAGCAATGAATTCTCATTGTTTGTAGATCCTCGATGCCACTATCAACAACTCGAAGATTGTCTTGCAGATTGACAATGCCAGGCTGGCTGCTGACGACTTCAAAACCAAGTGAGTAATTTCTGAAAGGAAAAAGGTCTCTTGAGCAGGCAAAAATCCTTGTTGAGCCAAAGGGCAGTGGCTGTGAAAAAAAGAAAGGAATGCCTATAAAATCTCTGTATGAACACTAGTTTGATCCTGTCGTTGCAGTTCAGCCCTTTATGTATTTGCTGAAAGCACTACGTGCACCATGGAAAATTTTATATCTTGTAAAATATGTGAAGAAAAGTTTAATGCTGGACAGTGTTTGCTACATCATAAATCCTACAAACCCAGATAGATTTATAGCAAATAATGTGTTTCATGGTGGGCCGGCTTAATCAGCTAACCTGAATAGTTTTGTTTTGCCTTTTTAAGGTTTGAAACAGAGCAAGCTCTTCGCATGAGCGTGGAGGCCGACATCAGTGGCCTGCGCAGGGTCCTGGATGAGCTCACCCTGGCTAGAACAGACCTGGAGCTGCAGATTGAAAACTTAAAGGAGGAGCTGGCTTACCTAAAGAAAAATCATGAGGAGGTGAAAAAGCCCCAAGAAACATGTTTGAAAGTGACATTAGAAAAACAGTGTGTGGAAATGTGGAGTCCCTCAGGACTGTCCTGGGTTCTCCAACAGTGAAGAAAAGATTTCTGTGTAGACTGGAAAACTAAAGATATCCCCTGCAAGTATTTAAGGAGAGTCAGTCAGACCTTAGCCCTTGAAGAAAGAACGGAAGGTTCATAATGTTTTCAGTTTATGATTGTACTCTCTTTTGTCTTCCTCTGTCATGTCCACATAGGAAATGAGTGCCCTGGGAGGGCAAGTAGCTGGCCAAGTCAGTGTTGAACTGGACTCTGCTCCAGGCATTGACCTGTCCAAGATCCTGGCTGATATGAGAGACCAGTATGAACACATGGCTGAGAAGAACAGGAAGGATGCTGAGGCCTGGTTCCACAACAAGGTAGAAAAAACTCCATACTATACAAATACTAACCAAAAAAATCTGTGAAAGAAACAAAATAATTATTAAAACACACAGAAAACTGCTGTGAAAGCCTTATGACCTCTGCTTAGAGGCCCCATGTTTCTCACATAATGTTTTCCCTGTTTCAGACTGAAGAGCTGAACCGTGAAGTCGCTGTCAATACTGAACAACTGCAGAGCAGCAAGTCCGAAGTCACTGACCTGAGACGCACCCTCCAAGGACTGGAAATAGAACTTCAGTCCCAGCTCAACATGGTACGTTAAAATTTGCACTGCGTGAACCCCCACACTGAAATGGGTACATATTCCCCTCCCTACAAGGAGTCTTGCATCTGGCAGCAACCTTTTTGTGGTTTCCCCTCCAACCTCTCTGCTCTCAGAAAGCCGCGCTGGAAAGCACCCTGGCAGACACGGAAGGGCGTTACAGTGCCCAGCTGGCGCAGATCCAGGGCCTGATTGGCAGCATCGAGGCACAGCTGGCTGAGCTCCGAGCTGATATGGAGCGCCAGAACAGTGAATACAAGATCCTCATGGATATCAAGACTCGACTGGAGCAAGAGATCGCTACTTACCGTCAACTCCTGGAAGGCCAGGAGTCCCAGTAAGTAACTCTGCTCACTGCAGAAAACCTTTGTGCTTAGCCTCATAAAGTTTGACCATGCCATGGTGCTCATTTGCCACAGCCCCACAGTAAACACAACTTCAAACACTCCTGGGGTTCTAAAATATTTAACAAATTAATTTTTCTGGACCATGGTGGAGCTAGAAATGTTACCATTCCCATTTACATTAAGTGAATATCTCAAAGAGTTTCTAAACAAAAAGGCAAACTGACAAGCAGTACAAGAGATTAAATGCAACTAACAGTTAAAGTGGCAACTAATCATTAGCCGCTTGACATTCAGGAAACATAGTGCAGTGAGTAATGTTCTATAGACTATAAGGATTAACACCAAATTCCCACAAACTTCCTGTTACCAGTTAAATAGCTCTTGCCTCATAGGAATCAGTGTAGAAGAAAATATTCTGAAGAGAAGGCAGACAAGCTAGCTATTTTCAGACAGCCATTAAGTGGACCACCCACATGGGAGCACAGCTATCTGTCATTTCACATATAGCCTCAAGGAGGAAAATTTCTCATAGCCTGGAACAAAAAAATGAGGTAGGAGTTGAAAGGGTCTGATTTCCTCTATTTCTTCTTTTCCATAATTGTCTTTTCCCACGGCAGTGGCTTAAAAGTATATTTCCTACAACAATTCCCTCTCCTGAGCTGAGAGGGAGAGGAAGGAGATGACCATCTCTTCTCGGACTATATACAAAATGCACCTGATAAAGAATTTGCTTTCATACAGTCTTATCTCACACAGCACTTGATGTGTTGCCTCTCCTTTCAACTGTTATCTCTTTGTTCTACAGGATGTTTGGCTCCCTTTCTGGAATTGCCGGTAAGAATTCTTTCTCTTTCAGGAAACCTTTAGGAGTCAAAGAAGTTTTATTTTCTAAAAGGAAATATACATACATTATGGTAGTTGTGTCCATTCTAGAGACTGGGCTGCTGCACTGATTTGTGTCACAGAAGAAAAATCTAATAAGTAACAAATGATGACTCTGGATAGAATTTAACAAATTTCAGTCATGAAAAGATGTTAGACATCAGGAAAAAATCCCAGACTATGCTACAGTAAAGGCTAAGTGAAGCACAAAATGCGTAATCATTCCCCCAGATGAAAGGATACAAGAAATTTAAGCTTGGCCAGCTCAGGGGAATTGCATGAACATGCAAGCAAAACTTGCCTTGAGCTTTTAAAGGTCAGCTGTATTGTAAAAGTGATGTATGATTCAAATCAATGCTATGAAGAAGAAAACTTCTGAGAGAAGGGAATGAGAGATGAGACACAAACTAAGCTCAGCACCCATTGCAGAGTGGTCTCATGCGTGTTATGCTTAAGTAATTGCTGTTCTTTCTCTCCATATTATTGTAGACAAGCTGGCAGATGGAAAATAGTACTGAAAGTCCTCCAAGAGCCATCTTCAACATGCGAAAAAGCAGACCACACAGGAATTGAAACAGAGAGGAATCACTAAACTGCTGGAAATGGCTATCTTAAAGCACAGAAAATTCTTGGCCACACAAAGTTTACGTAGATTCATCCATTTAGTGGTGATTAATTTGCGAATTGGGTTAGTTTTTCGATTATTTCTAGTTCTTTCATGTACTGAATTGCTGTATCTACTCTAATAAAGATGATCATCTTGCAATCTTAGCTTCTTTTGGGTTATTGTGATATTGTTACTGAAGTTTGGCTTTAATCTAGCAGGAAATAGCTAGCCAGCCTCCCCGACAGGTTAATGCTCACAGTGTCTGTGGGTGGGTGGCTTGAGCTCCATCTCTGATTTCTTCTAGCTCCTCTTGCTGGCAGGAGCTCTGAATATGGAGGCAACAGCATGCTCAGCCCCTCAGAGTGGGGAATACAAGAGTGGCTTATGTTTCTAACTACAACGGCTGTGCACTCTGAAGAGCAATAAGAGTGAGAAGTTAAGCAATTCTGGTAAGAAGCAAGAGCTGGGAGACATTTTGTTAGGGTAAAATATAAAGCTGTTAAATTGGCTTGAAGATAACTTCTACAGAAACAAATGGGAGTGAGAAACTGTTGTGAGATTCCTTCACTCACTTTCCCAGTTCATACAGAGGTAACAAACCTTTAGCACCGATTTTAGACACCTTCATTCTCATGCCATTGAAAGGATATTATCCTAGCTGAAATTCTAAATGTAATCACTTTTAGTTCAGGCCTCCAGAAATCAGTAATTTCATTTCCAACCATCCCTCTGCAAGCTTACAGCCAAGGAAATTTTTTCAGGGTTTGTGCTAAAAGAAAATCATGGCTATAGCCTAACTGTCACATTCCCACTATCACAAAAGGCACATAGTTAGCTAGTCAACTGAGGGTGAAATTGAAAGTACAGTATGCCCAGACTAAAAGTACCCCGATACTGCACTCCCATAGAGTAGATCATCTTGCAGCCTGTGTTTCAGAGAGACATCATCAAATCCTTCAGCACTTCTCTCCTTGGACTTGGGAGGGAATAATTATTTCACCCTTGTTCATAACTAGATGTTCATAACAGATTAATGGAGTGTTCGCATAGCAAGGAGCATCCCAAAGCTATGGACCTCCTCTATCAAGGTTGGGCAATCCTCTTCAATTCAAGAGGCGCTGGTGCTTGGTTTTGGTTCAGCAGTGACTCAGGTGAGCTGCCAACATTAGTTGTCAAGTACTGACACTGACAATCCCAGCTTAGCCTCTGGAACTCTAGCATGATAGCATTAGGCAGTGGCTTCACTATGACAGGGAAAAACTATGACAGGAAAGAAACACAGTCATGGGAAGTAAGAATCAGCAAAGAGATACAGAGAGGAGGACAAGATGGGAAGAACAGGGGGACTAAGGTGCTCTGGTGGAAACAAGTGCAGAATCAAAAGGGAGCAAGTGGCATGAAAAGCACTGGCACACACGAGATGCAGGTGGTTCTTCAGAAGCTCACCCATTTATACAGTGTCTGCTTTTGGAAGAGCAAGGAGAAGAAAGCTCTTCTGCATTAAGTGCTCCAGTACAGGCTGTTCCTGAGTGCTGACACACTTTCTAATAAATGCTTTGTACCAAATTTATTCCCTACAACTGTTAGACCTGGAATCCTTCCCAGATGAAAGAACAAACAACTCCAGGCCTGTTTTTTAATCTTAACAAATCCCTTTCCCTGAGAGCAAGTTCTTGTGACAAAACCAGTCAAAGTATGAGATTACTGGTGCAGGTTTCTTGTGTTGTATAGCTGTAAATGTGAAAGTCTGACAAGAAATTCTCGTGCTGCAAGAATGCAAACTATAAGTTGTAAGGACAGTTTGCAAATGTATATTTTGACCAAAAAGTTTTCTTTTCAAAGACTGAATTAAATGCATGTTTAGGAAAAAAGATGTTTAAAAGGTTAACAGTTTAAAAGTGTGTTTAAGAGGTTAAAAGTGCCAAGAATTGAATTAACTCATAAACCCTGCTAAAGAAATTGGGGGTTTCAGAGATTTGAAAGAATCTTGAAAAGGCTAGAATTCTTGTTTTTATAGCCTAATTTGAATTTTAGTTTATAATTTTATTTATTTTGTCCCATACTTTTGGGTAACAAAGGATTTCTGGTGAAATGTTTAATATAAAATCACTCAGAGACTATAATTTTAAAATATGGTTCAGAAAAAAAGCGTTTTCTAAAGGTATGTAAGATCTGTGTGATGGTTTTATCAGCAAAGACTGAGATGATAAACAAGCTGCTTCTTGAATGCAACTCTCTGTCCTCCTGAAAGGAGAGGCTAAAGTGTGTCAACTCCATTAATCCCCTAACAGAAGTAATAAAAGAGTCTGCACAGCATAGACATGTCAGGGAATGTCTTCCAGGAAAGCTCTGTGGAAGCATGACAAGCCAAGGAGCTTACGCACCACAAGTACAATGCTGAGTACTGTGCAAAGGATGAAACTGTGTGTCAAGACATTGGATAAGAAATCTTAGAGTGAAGGTAGTGAGAACAGAATAAAGGCATAAGCTTGAAATAGCATTTCTTTTTACCTCAGCAGGGGATCAGCTTCAGTTTCCTTGTATAGACTATAAGGAGAAAATTTTGTAGATTGAAGTTCACATTCCAGCTGCAGAAAAGAGCTAAATGAAGAATGCACAGAGGAACACAGATCCCTACCGGTACAGAGAGCACCTATTTGAGATGTTCCTTTAAAGCCCTAAGAGGGGCTTCCCGAATCTGGAAGCATTCCAAACCTCATGAATTTAGAGAAATGTAACCATTTTTTTTTAATGATAGATAGAACATAGCTAAAATGCAGAAATAATAATTGAAAAGAAGAATAGGACTGTATGTAGAATTATACCTAGTTCTAGAACTGACCTAAAGACAGATGATTTTCACATACTTGTTCAAATTCAGATATGAAATTAGATTCAACACTTTTGATTTCTAAACTTTTATTAATGTAAATACCAAATTGTATCTAATTTTTCACCAAAGCAAGCTTTGCCTTATGTAGTCTATTATAAAATGATATAATGCATTTAGGTTTTGATATAGAAGTCTTCAACCTGGAGACAGTAATAAAACAACAATATCTATACAAATAAATACCACGAGTGAGTGAATTCTGAATACACACAAGCATTTGCCAGCAGTCTGCTCTCCATGAGGAGGTACAGACGTATTTACCGTTTCTCTCTCACCAGAAGAGCCGATGTTCACAAGTAAGCTCTCAAAAGTGAAGTTTTTTTCTCTTTAGGAAAATACCTGTGAAGCACAGCAACTGAAGCAAGATGCAAATAAATGATCCATAACCAACCACCCCCAAACTTCACAGTGCTTTGTTGAGGCACCTTTCCTTGGATTCTCCTTTGGTTTGAAAATAGTACTGGCAATTTCTAGTAAAATATTAGGAACTATTTAGAAGTAGTTGTTTAATACGAAAGAACAAATAGCGAAGATGAAGGCAGGGATAAGCCTCAGGTCTGCAAATGCTGCACGCTGCATTTACAAGCTTTTGATCATGGGAGACACACTCTAAGGATCTGAGTTTGATGGTTATCAGAAAATTGAAAAAGCCTCAGAATCCCCACCACTATGGTTTCCTGAATTATGTTATAGGACATAATCTGTATTGTCTGCTTGATTTATTTTTGTTTTTCCCAATGGTAAATATTCTACAGGAAAGAAACGGCTTTATATCTGCTACCTGGTTTTTATAAGTGTTCATCTGATAACAATCTAGAATAACGCACAGGGCACTGTAAAAAGCAGCAAAGTGTATTTCACCAGCAAGCTTCCAAAGAAGTTATAAAGACTGAGTGAAAGAAGACTGAATGAAAAATCCCCAAAGTTTCCTGTTAAAGTTTATGGTATTTTCTAGAAGTGATTTTGCTAGATTTTTTTTAAAATGGAATTTGATCGTGCTTATTGTGGGATCACTCAGAGTTAAACAGACTCTAGCAGCATGCACACCTCAGGATATTTACATTACAGGGGTCTTAAAGACTTTTTTATCTTTAGTAGAGTTTGTCTAAACTTGTTTCCCGAGATACTAACTCTTGGAGATACACAGATTTGGCAAGCTACGCAGAACCATTAATCTGCCCAACAGCAAAACTGAACTGCTGTGGCAAAGGTCCAGGTTCAGTTTGAAACATGTTTCCACAACTGTGAAACACCCTGTCTTTTCTAATCAGCTGAAGAATGAGTGGACATTCTCAGAACCAGGCTGTTAAGCTGCGTATCACAGCTAGATTTTTGATGTTTCTTTCCTCCCAAGTACACATGGTTCCTAGTAAAAAGGCTGCGCATTTCCCTGAGGCTGCATTAAAGTCTCAACTGTAAATTTCAGAAAACCCCTCAGTTTATTCCAACAACTGGTATGAGCCTCAGTTTATCTGAATCACCCATCCTGAATTCTAAGGTCATTTTCTGTTGATAAGTGCTATCAAAAACTGTGCTAAAAACAACGTTCTCCTTATTGCGTTGCTAGCAAACATATAATTTTTCTTCTTTATTTCAAAGTTTTATTTTAAAATAACTTTGGTGGTTCTGAACTAGACACCAGAGAAGGTTCCTCCCATCTGCACTTGGTCCCTGCTTTTCTCCCTCCTCTCAACCCTCAGTTTCCTTAAACCATTATGCGCCTCGGTACCAATTTATTGTCTTACCATACCCCTACTTCTTCAACTGCAACTTGTGGCCTTCATCTGAAGAATGTCACTTTGTTGTGCAAAAAGAATGGGGCTCTTTCTTCAAACTCCACGCTGTTGCCACACTCTCTACACACACATTATCCCCAGTGACACACCCCAGCAGGGTAAACAAGCAGTTAATACTTCCTTAAAAATCTTCCAAATCTGGTTTCCCATAATATCCCATAAGTATTGAACAGAGCTGTATTACTGAATTACTGCCTTTTGAATTTCACTAGCAAATTATTAGATTTGAAAAATACTGGTGTTTCAGACTCCCACTTCACTTTAAATGAAGGATTAAGATGACTCTTCTAAGTGGTTCTCAAATCTTGTTTGCAAGAATTACTTCATTTCATAGTGCATATTGGCATTAAACACGTTAATTGCTATCTGAACGGTTTCATCTTAAACCAAATTTGTTTATGTCTACCAAAAGTAACAGGAACTTAGTACTCCCACATTTCTTCTTTTAATTGAATTATTTCAATCTTGTATTACCCCTCTTGAGTATTTCACCAGCATTAGTATATGAACCATGCCCGCTCTTCCTTGTACATTGGTGTATGCTAATTGCTCCTCATGCAATGCTATGATGATACGCTTTTTGTACTAAAAGTTCAGACTCCAAAATCTAAATACTAGTTCCAAGCAAAGAAGAGGAATAAGAACATAGCAAATTCAATTCCAAATTTTTAATTGGAAAAAAAATGGATAGAAAAGAAGAAATAATGGTGAGATGAACAGATGACTGCACATTTTTCAATGAAAGGAGAATTTTACTTAAACTGCATTTTTAGAAAAAGTCGATGTTCTTAAAATAACCATGGTGATTGCTGTAAATGGGTAAGTGGGTGTGGTTGAACTCACTTTGTTTTTCCATTCTTAAATGTCAGACAAGTAAACTCCATGTTTCAGAACTATAGCCTGAAGAAAAAACACTCATCTGAATCATCCCTTTTATTTAATTAAAAAAGAAAACCCAAGCCCTAGCCCCTGAGATGCACAGCCAGCTCTCTTTGTGAGGAATGTCATCATAATTGGCCTCACCTCTAGGGAGGAGAACTTTTGGAGGGAGGGCTGCAGGTTGGGTTTGTCTCCTAACACCCTATCTTGAGGATATAAAAGCAGCACCGGGGCAGTGAAGGCACGTACTTTCCTCTTCTACACCAAGCTGAATAACTGACATTAGCACCTCCTTGTGCTGCAGCTATGGCTACTTCCTTCATGCAAAGCTCTTCTTCTACCTATGGTGGTGGCTTTGGGGGTGGTGGAACCAACAGCTCTCGCCTTTCCTCCATCCGAACAGGAGGAACCTGCCGAGCTCCAAGCATACATGGAGGATCTGGTGGCAGGGGTGTTTCCATCTCTTCAGCTAGGTATGTCTCCTCTGTAGGAGGTGGATATGGTGGTGGCGGCTTGTGTTCTGGTTATGGTAGTGGTTATGGAGGGGGCTACAGTGGCTTTGGTGGTGGTGCAGCCTGTGGCTTTGGTGGAGGAGCTGGCTTTGGTGGAGGGTCTGGCTTTGGTGGAGGGGCTGGCTTTGGTGGAGGTTTTGACGTTGGTGGTGGCTTTGGTGGTGGTGATGGCCTTCTCTCTGGAAATGAAAAGATAACTATGCAGAATCTGAATGACCGTCTGGCTTCGTACCTGGACAAGGTACGAGCACTGGAAGAGGCAAATTCGGATTTAGAAGTTAAAATCCGAGACTGGTATCAGAAGCAAGCTCCCACCAGCCCAGCTCGGGACTACAGTAATTATTACAAGATAATTGAGGATCTCCGAGACAAGGTATGACATTCATATGTAGAGGTGTTATTATAAGAATGCATTAGAATTGTGGAACTGCATATTCCATTTCTTTAAAATAAACTAAAATAATTACAAAATAAATATGGAAATCCCCAACCCCAAATACCTTGTGATTATGAGCATTCTAGCAGAAGAGAGTAGCTTTATCTTAATTTAAAAAGCAAATATGTTATCCTGAAAATGTGACGTTTGTTGAAATTAAAATTATTGCACTAAAAGTTAGCAAAACATGGCAAAATGTGTTTAGAATTATCAATATATTTATTCAGTAATCAAATAGTAAAGAATGCGATAGGTAGGCTTCAAAGGCTGAAAAAATAATTCTTCTAGCTACAGATAAGATCAGGTGTTGTACAAATGTATTTTCTAATTATGTTTCTAATTTGTTTTACACAAAGGTATCTCAGCGCTCTGGTTTGCGTACAGTATGTGAAAAAGAGCTTAGCGTTTTTGGTTTTCCTCTATAAAAGCTGTAAGAATTACAGTGTGACCAAAGAGCAACATAACAAATTGAAATGACTATTGCAATCCAAAAAGCGTATTTAACTAGTGACATCACAACAGAGGTCCATTTTTTTCTACGTTCTTTGATGTTTTACAGCCTCAATAACTACCTACTATGTACTCAGGACCATGATATCTCACCATTATTCACAGGAAGCTTTTTCTGTTTCTTAATTGCCAGATCCTTGCAGCCACTATTGACAATTCCAGAGTCATTTTGGAGATTGACAATGCCAGGCTGGCTG
The DNA here is from genome assembly GCF_000699145.1 of Aptenodytes forsteri. NCBI lineage: Eukaryota > Metazoa > Chordata > Aves > Sphenisciformes > Spheniscidae > Aptenodytes > Aptenodytes forsteri. Next base: position 289,726 of record NW_008794172.1, on the reverse strand, counting down.
CAGATGACTTCAGACTGAAGTAAGTTTACCTGGAGCACATTTGTCATCTCTCTCCTTGTCTCTCGCTCTCAAAACAGTTTTCTGAACTTTAGTATTACTTTTTATCTAGAAAATAAAGTTCTTCAGTCACTGAAGGACACATCTTGAAATTATGGATAGGTATTTTTCCTGATAACTTCTGTTGAAAAAAACCCTGGCAAACTGAATCAATTTGATGAAGGATCGGTTCGGAATATAAACCTGATAGAACACAGCATCCAGATCACTGAGCTGTTTACATAATAAATTACAGTTCATGTCTTAATTTTTTAGCGATGCTCTTAACTATTTTTACTAGCCTAAATCACAGCGGAAAAGAGGACAGGAATAGGTTGGGATTTTCACTTGAAAGGAACAGTGGTGTGAAGAGATCGCTGTTGGGTTGCAGTAGTTCTCTCTCAGAGAGTCTGAAATTTAGAAAAGAAAGACAAAGAGTAATTTGGGGCTTATTCGGCTCATGGACTCAGCAGTACATCAGACACTGCTGAAAAGATGATAAAGATACTTGCACAACTGATTTATCTTGCAGTGATGTACCTGCAGCTTTATATTTTCTCCTCTAGTGTCCTAGGCAGAACTGGGCAATCTGTGCTTTTCTTCACACCAAATTTGAGAGGACACCGCAAACGGACTGTCCTGTGTGAGAACTTTTCTATTGATGCTGATAATCATTATTAGGTTCTGCAAAGTGAAATGTCATGTACTCCTCAAGAATAAAATCAGATGGCAATGCGTGTACTTTCATATGTCATAGTAGGATGTTGGAAAAAAAGATCTTTACTCCCTTTACGCTTCTTTTTCAATATATATGTTTTCATTTATAGCCCACTGGTCCTCCTACATTCAGTATAAAATTTCATCGTTTTATAGCTCTACTGAGTACAAACTCGTACACATTCCAGTGCTTGTTTCTTTTTTAAACTGCAGATATGAGAATGAGTTGTTCCTGCGCCAGAGCGTAGAGTCCCATCAACGGTTTATAGCTCTACTGAGTACAAACTCGTACACATTCCAGTGCTTGTTTCTTTTTTAAACTGCAGATATGAGAATGAGTTGTTCCTGCGCCAGAGCGTAGAGTCCGACATCAACGGTCTGCGCAGAGTCCTGGATGAGCTGACTCTGTCCAGAGCTGACCTGGAGATGCAGATTGAAACACTGAAGGAGGAGCTGGCTTATCTAAAGAAGAACCATGAGGAGGTGAGAGTCCATAACAGTGCAGAGAGAAAATTACTTCCCTTTGGAATTTATGCCTCTCGGGTGGGGAAGGGGAAATCCAAACAAAAAAAACGGAATGACAACATTACAGCTTAATAAGAAGAAAACTGTAATATTAAAAGAATCCAAAGTGTGTCCTGAGAAGCATTTTTCTGATTCCAAACTGTTCAGACCTATTAGTTTCAGTTTGACACTCCTAAGCACATGACAGGTCACTGAGATAAGTTAAGCTGAGTAAAAGAAACATACATATAAGTTGCATGTAAATATGTGTGTGTTGTGTGTGAGTATACAGAGACTGGAAAAGCATGTGTGATGAGAGATAAAATTTGATGAACGTTTTTATGTGTGTTCCACCTATGATGCTTGATAATAAAAGTACTGCGTACCACTGCACGGATTGCTGATGGCAGAAAGTGTATGAGAAGAGAGAGACTAATCTTTTTTGTGCCCTCTGCTTTCTGCCCATGCAGGAAATGAAAGAGTATTCAAATCAGCTAAGTGGAACAGTCAACGTGGAAATGGATGCGGCTCCTGGCATCGACCTGACCAGAATTCTCTCTGAGATGAGGGAACAGTATGAAGCTCTGGCTGAGAAGAACCGTAAAGACGCTGAGGCCTGGTTCTTCACTCAGGTATAGTTATGCCAATAAACAGCAAACTGATGTGTTGCCTCATTATTACTGCCCCAGCAGATGGGATGGGCTCTCCCTTTCTCAAAATAATTGAAATTTTTTTTATATGATATGTATATGATTTTACAGTTGTTGTTTTCTTTCAGACTGATGAGCTGAACCGTGAAGTGGCCACCCATACACAACAGATACAGACCAGCAAATCGGAGATCACAGAACTGAGACGCACGGTCCAGGGCCTGGAGATTGAGCTCCAGTCACAGCTCAGCATGGTATGGAGCTGTCCCAAGCACATCACAAGTCACTACTAGCACACTTTCTCCTTCCTCCCTCTCTATCTTGCCTCTCCTTAAGACTCCCCCTCTGTGGGACAAATCTGCATGCTAACCTATTCGGACGTTATTCCGCTTTAGAAAGCTGGACTGGAAGCCAACTTGCGAGATACAGAAGGACGATACTGCGCACAGCTGGCACAGATTCAGGCCCTCATCACCAGCGTTGAGGAGCAATTGGGTGAACTTCGATGCGACATGGAGCGTCAGAACCAGGAGTACAGAATGCTCATGGACATCAAAAGTCGCCTGGAGCAGGAAATCGCCACATACCGCCAGTTGCTGGAGGGCCAGGACTCTCAGTACGTTACTGTATACAAATCCTATGATGATTAGATAAGGTTAATAACATGACACATTGTAAAGCAGTAATTTGTGGTTGCTAAACTGACTCCAGATTACTAAATTACATTCACTGCATACGCAGCCTACTGGCGAAACAGATGCCCGGAAAATCCCAGGTGTTGCTATAACTCAGGTTAAATCTCCAGATCAATTGTGCTGATGATTTGAAAATATAAATGCAACCATTTTGACTCCAATGAATTGTAGAAGGCACCAGGCACCATATGTATGTCTTACATAATCCTCTTGTTGCACTGGAATAATAGCCTTTAGCCTGAAACAACCTGTAAAAACCTGTTCTCAGTATTTCTTTAGCTCTTGTTTTTCTACACTTGTGCACAGAGGTAAAAATATTCATCATCAGATACCAGTACTCCCAACTAGAAAAGAACTTGGTACAGACCACAGCTTACTTTAGTAAAGTCTACATTTTAGTGCCCATTTCTCATATCTGATCTACACATGCAATTACTTTTGATTTCTGAGGAGGAATCAGCTCCTTATATTGTTTCTAGATTATGACATTTTGAGAAGAGAAGTATATAGAGACATAAAAAGACCAAGAACTGGTCTGACTGCTGTTCATATTTCCTATCGAGTACGTAGGAGTGGCCTTCGTAAGCAGAAAGCACCTTAACAATAACACTAGTAACAACACACCTGAGAAACAACCCATTGAGAGAAGCAATGTGAAATCATGGCTATTCACACGCAGTGGTTCCCAAATGGATCAATGGTTTCAGTGGACAGGGTCAGTGATGGCCATTAATCAAATATTTCTTCTTTTCTACAGGATGTCAGGAGTGAACCCTAAGGATGGTAAGAAAAATTTTGATTCAAAGAGGGGCTGAAATGAATTGACAAAATAAGATTAAATAAGCCTATCTTTTTTGCTTAGGATTTCTTCTTACTAACACAGATTATTACATTCTCTCTGCAATGACCACATTCTTTATCATTTAGAGACAAAAATATAGTACTTTATCCTATTTTACGTGCACTTTTGAAACCAGTAGCTTGCAAAAATGATTGCATGAACTCCTCATGGGATTCTAAAACACCGAAATCTCCCAAAGATTCCTAAGTTCCTCTGCTGACTCACACAACATACAAGATACATCCAAATCCAACATGTGATGTGCACTCTTAAGATTTACTGGATGTGGACCAGTAGGGAGAGAAGATAAGATGTAAAGGCAGTTCCCCCTTTGATATGTGAAAAAGATCTTGTGAGGAAACAAACAAAAAAAACAAACCCATTGCACAGCTCTTCAGTGTGTTAGCAGTGCATTTTTTTTTCCCCTAGCTGAATTTTTTTTTTTCTCCTACAGCAGCATATCTGAGCAGTGGAAGAGTTCGCATGAGCATGGAAGATGATGGAAAACCTATTTCTACTCGTGAAAGGAGACTCCCGTAAAGAAATACTGACCCCTCTTGCATATGACACCATATAAAAGCAGTGCGATCTGCACATTGGCTAATGCTGAAAGAAATTTCCTTTTACTTTCACCAAATCACAAGAATGTAATCCAAGAATGTGCAACAGCTTGATGTCTTTCCTTAAATTTGCTCTCCCTTTTTACACGATCATTTGGCTCTATGGGTCAGAGATGACAAGCTTGTTTTCTGCCAGTAGCTATATAGTTTCCTTAGGAAAGAACCTACATAATAAAGTTTCTGTTCTGCTTGTGCAAATATGTCCAGTCTGATGTGTTTTTTAAGTCACTATGGCACTGCCATACACATGACCATACACCCTCCCTAACACAGTGCTTCGTGTAACCCAAAACAAGAGATGCTCAGTGGACAACAACAACAATAACAATAATAACTTTAATAATAATAACAGAAGAGAAATGCTCAGTGGACAACAACAACAATAACAACTTTAATAATAATAACAGAAGATATGATGATGAACAGGCAGATATAAAGTGCCATTAGATTCTCCCAGGAATCTGAAGCTAGTATCGGTAAAAACCTGAGAAGATAATGCAAAAAATCCTTAAGCTCGTTGTTCTGAATTCAAAGTGCATAACATGACTACAATTCATGCACAAATAAAATGCACCTCTGAAAAAAATCAATATTTTTCCATATACATATTTATGTTCCTGCACTTCCTTCAGCAAAAAGGCAAATTCCCTTAGCTCTTGAGGAAGCACTAGGCAAGGTCCAGGTGAAATGAACTGTTCAAGCAGAGTTTGCTGTGACTATTTTGGTTTTCATACATAAAGAAGAAACTCACCAGCCTGTGTCATTACTGTAGCTGTTGTATTGGCAACACTGCCTTTTCTCAGCAGTAAGTTAGTCTGCAAATCTACACTAGTGTAATTGAAGAGAGATGCTTATAAAGATTTAAGAGGCTAGTAAATCCCAACTTCAAAAGCATATAAAATATTTACATGAATGCTGTATTTTGCTAACATAACCTGTTTGGAAAATTTGTTGTTAGCCTCATTGCTGGGTATTTCAATACACATAGTAGTATCTACAAAAATGATATCATTTCTAGAATTATATATTTTATTTTCTTTCCAACCTCCTTAGAGCCACTATCTTTCTGTCTTCTATTTTCTGACATTTAAAAAAAAAATATCTACACTGCTGGGACCAGCCCCACAGTTTAGCCATGAACGAGGCTGCAGGATCATTGGTATACCACTGTTAAGAAACGTACATACTGCTGGTATTCTCACTGGAAAGAACTGAGAAGAGGTTCTTGGAAACTTCAGCAAAGCAACATCACAATCTACTGGAAAAGAAAAACAGAGCAGTACAAATGATATTTTTTCCTGATCCAGAAATCAGGTGACTATTATATGCATCGCTCAGACAGCAAGAGAGAGAAATTCTACAGCCAAAGGCAGCTATCGATTTGTATTTCAGATGGAGGAGCTGACTCAACAAGTGATGGTCGCAGGATATTTACCTGTACAATGTAGGTGTCAAAATATTCTGCCTATACTTAAGCTGCAGCCTAGAAGTTCAGTTCAGTTTGCTTTTCATGTTCCAATTCAGTAAAACAAGTACGATTCCCAAATAAAGCAACTCAGGACTACGCATTCCTCAGTTCCGGCTCGCTTGGGCCTGCCTAGCAGCGCCCCAGCTTACAGAGAGCAGTTTGTATGGAACAAAGAGAAGTCACCATCTAATGGTGCCATCTGCTGACAATGTTTTATTTTCTTACTCTGATCATTGCTTTCATTCTGTACTCCGTGGATTAAATAGTTGACTAAAAACAAGTCCCATAGTGCCAGCCTGACAAAGGAGAGCCGTGTGTGGTTTTGAAGTAAGCTTTTTGGTCTTTTCCATGGATCCTCAACATGTGTTGATGAAAACTGTGTGGCATCTTTTCCAGTTTGAAAAGGCTGAGCTTCAGAGGAAACACTTCCTATGTGCCAGATCACCTTTGTTTTGTATTACTCGCCAGAAAAAATACAATTCTGTTTTTCATGATGGCATGATATTCTGTGGAACTATCAGGGAGTAAGACAGAGGCTATTCTGTCTCACAAACTGTCGGCCTCACTGCCAGCCCAGTTGTGAATCTCACTGTAATTTCACATGAAACAAAGGATTCATTTTATTTCCCATAATATTATGTACATATGTATGTATCTATATTTCAATGTTCTATTTCATAGAACATTACCTTGCTGAACTGCCAGGCTAGAAAATTCAGTCTGAAATTAATCTCCGGTGAGATGAACTGACCAGCAGGATATCATTGGTTCTATCGTAATTTGTTTTTTGTTTCAAGTTAGGCCTTCATTTTTTGTCTGGTGCTTCAAGCTCTTCTCACTCTCAAGCAGCAGGGCTGATACCAAACTGTAGCTATTAATAGTAGCTGTTATCAGAATATTTTGTGATAGCCATACCTTGTACTTATTGGAAAACCGTATCTTCGATGATTAATTTCCCCAAACAATTAAAAATGTTAGCATTTCTATACAATGACACGTATGAGGAATAAGAGGGAATATGTACTCAATGGAAACGTAACTGGTAAAAAGAAAATCACCAGGTGCTGAGTAGAGCTGACACAGAGCCACAAGGAGGAGCTCAAAACCTGCCCTAGGTTTTGAGGCCTAGGGGGCATCCCAGGAAAGGACGGCGTGCAGCAATTCTTTACTGCTGAAAAATTTCAAATGAAACAAACAGAGAAAAAAGATTCCTTCAGGGTTCTTCCAAGATAGTGTAAGTCTGGTTTGTACAGTCTCTCCGACCCCACCATTCAGAACGAGTAACAGTGCTAAGTAAGATCTTGTTAAAGAGCTGAGCCTTCAACCGCTATAAGGAAAAATAGCTGCACCACTTCTGAGGGAGCCCATGCCCACTCAGCGTTCCGCTTCTTCCCAAATCTTCTTCCTCTATCCCATCCCTCAGTTGCCGCCTAGAACTACTCTGAAAGACAAAGTAAAGCCAGTAACCCCAGCTGTTGCCATGGGAACACTTCACAATTTACCAACTACTTATCAGCATGATGAGTAAGAAAATCTTTGCAGAAGCCAGACTTGCCCATTCTATATCTGATGAAAGAAGTTCGACAGAAGGTTACTGAAACTTTTGAGAAAGACTGTTTTTGCATGATTGCCAGGTCAATTTTTAGGGCTGGTAGCTTTACATAATCACTTGAATTTTTCGAGTGTTGTTACAAACTCATATTCTAAATATTTTCTATAGCTAAACATATAAATATCTTAATAGTATTAATACTAGTAACAGCAAGAAATTCCTGCGTTACTATCTATTTCAACAAGACTATTGAAATATGACTGCACCTCGAATCATGAAAAAATCACTAGAAAAGATTGTTAAGTACCTAATTCTCATGTGTTTCAACTGGAAATGGGCAGCTGAAGGGAATAGCTGGGCCTTACTCACTTTGGACTGGAGCTTTAGTCCAATGGCAGAGGTTGGATAACTTCATTAAAGCCTCATGTCTCATACAGGCTGAAGCTGTTCGGTACGTTAATGACAGCTCGTTAGGACATGCTGTGTTTCAGGATTCACGGACTGCTGTAATTCTAAAGCCTGAGAATTACAACAGAAAGAAAGTATCTTGAGAGACCCACCCTGCCCCAGCTCTCCATTTATTCTGTAATGGACAATACTCTTCCCCTCATAAGCAGGAAAGCATAACATACTAACTACAGGGTTAGAAAAAAGTCTGAGGGAGAGCTGATCCTGTTCCACACCTACTGATTTTAGCCACACCTCACTATTATAATATGAAAAGAAAAAGAAAAAAAAACAAACAAAACAACCAAAAGGAAAGCAATCCAATACCTGGCCGTGATTCCAAATAACAACAACAGTGTGTGCAGGCTCATAAATGCTTCAGAATTGACCAAGAGGAAGCACGTTTCATGATGACACAATCTTGTTGCTGTAGTCATTCGTCGAAGGGAAACTCCCACAGGAAAAGGCATAAAGCTGCTTAGGGAAGGCTAAGCAGCTGCTCAGTGCTAGTCAGTCAAACATTGGGTTAGATTCACAACAGAGCTAAACATGAGTACCAGCCAAGGCCCTTTTCCAATTTTTTCTGGGTCCCTCAGGGGTAGTTCAGGGTGTGGTTTGGCCCAGCAAGGAATTTCTTACAGACCTTCAAGTGCAGATGGTGGTGCCAGCAGCATACATACCTCTTTCTCCTCTGCCAGACCCCTCTGGCTGGCTGCTGGAGGAGGGGCACCTTGGGGAGGCTTCGGCGAGCACCATGGGGAAAGCATCTTCCTGGGTGGGAATGAGAAACAGACTATGCAAAACCTGAATGACCGTTTGGCTGCCTATCTGGACAAGGTCCGTTCCTTAGAAGCAGCTAACGCTCAGCTGGAAAGCTGCATCCTAGAGTGGCACAAGACAAAGTCTCACGGAAAGAGGCATGACTTCAACCAATACGAGCAAAACGTCACTGACATGCAAAGACAGGTAAGTCAGAGCTATAAGTGACCGTGTCATTCTATGCTCTTTTAAGGAATCTGGGTACTCATTTATGCTGATGGCTTTCCTTTAAAGAAAGTTAAATAAAACCTTTTAAATGTTAGAAATACCAATGAAAGTGGTTACAGGACCTGGGCATAAACATTCTTTGTGTTCACAAGGAGGAGAATGGGGTACAAGAAAGAAAGGCTGGAAGGAGACAAGGGGGATTCTGCAAAGACTGGTAGTATAAAGAGATTTGTCTGCTGCCAAGTGTTTGTTTCTGTACATGAAACTGTGGTTTGAGTAACTATGTCTGGCAGAATTTGGTCTTTTTGACTGCACATGTATTCAAGAAAATTACAAAGCAGGCAAACTGAAGAGTCTGCCTTCCTTCATGCATGCTGTCTTTAGACATACTGTTGCATTTCATTTCTTTGATTCCTGTGCTAGCAGACAATGAAACTACAGGAGTTTGGGGTCCAATGAGCTTATGTAATCAGATGGAAAAATACTTCACTGTAATTAAGAAAATAGCAATGACAAATTCCTTGTGGATGTTTTCACTGTAATTAAAAGGAGAATTTCTGGTTCCTGCCAGTAGTTAATATTAACATCCAACAGTAACTCTTCCAATCTCCCAAACTCACGTGTCTTCAGATTTAAGCATAATATTAATCTGTATTCATAATGAACATACTTAGCACTGTAACCATCTGTGTGACTAATCTGTGTAATTAACTTTACGTAGCCATATGGGGCAAAAACCAAAGCTATTCCAAATGTGATGCTGTATTTCCCTCCACTTTTTATAATATGGTTACCTGGCATTCTCAAGACCCTGAGAAATTTTTTTCGAAAGGGCTTGGAAATGGTATTATCCCGCATCTTTGCTGATTGAGACCGGGGACTTAATCAAACTCCCTGCTTGCTGTTAAATGCATTGCCTCCAGGCAGAAGATGAGGCACTCCGACCACAGACAATGTATAAGGAGAGACAGAATTGTCATCACCTATTTCTGTTTTAAGGATAAAGAAAGGTCATCCATCTCCAGACCTACCACTTGAGCACTTTTTTTTTAACTGATACAGAGATAAAAACTTGTTCATCAAGAATATAAATGTGTTCACATTGATTTGGAATTAATAAATCAGAAAGATTTAGGAAGACAATAAGACTAAAACCATCATGCTGATTGGGGTAAAGCCCTCACTTTTGAATAGCTTGTACCCAAAACACTTATTTTTAACACTCACCACTGAAGTAGCTATCACTGGCGACAGGCACCTGTTAGACTAATGGCTGTCTCAGCCAGTATGTACTGAATGTGGTGCTCATACTGGGGAGGAAGGGCTATTAAAGGATTATTTAGAGATGACAATTCAGTGATTTAACCCTAAATTTTTACTTTCTCTATAAATTATTGCAATTAGCACCACAACTGCCAGTAAAATGAGTGAAAATATAGCATCTAATTATTAACCATAATTAAATTAATTAACAATAAATTAAAAAGATGAAACTAATTTAGCACCTAAAATGAAATTTAGACAAAATTTAGGATCCTATATCCAATAACCCAGAAAGTCTGTGATGTACTGGCTGTTTAAACTTGGAGAAATCTAATCATTTGGGTCCTGCATTTTGGACCACACTTTTCCCTGGATGCCTGAATTCTGGATGAACATGCCAGATGGAGCAGCAAGTTGCCTTGCTCCAGCCTGACTCCATTCTAACCCAGATACAAAGTAAAATAGCACCAGTTCTTGAGGTAAATGTCTCATTCAAACATCTTTGTTGTGGTTTAACCCAGCAGGCAGCTAAACACCACACAGCTGTTTGCTCACTCCCCCCCCTCAGTGGGATGGGGGAGAGAATCGGGAAAAAAAAAAGTAAAATTCAGGGGTTGAGATAAAGACAGTTTAATAGGACAGAAAAGGAAGGGAAAATAATAATAATGATAAAAGAATATACAAAATAAGTGATGCACAATGCAATTGCTCACCACCTGAGGACTGATGCCCAGCCAGTTCCTGAGCAGCGGTCACCACCCCCCAGCCAACTCCCCCCAGTTTATATACTGAGCATGATGTCCCATGGTATGGAATATCCCTTTGGCCAGTTTGGGTCAGCTGTCCTGGCTGTGCCCCCTCCCAGCTTCTCGCTGGCAGGGCACGGGAAGCAGAAAGTCCTTGACTAGTGTAAGCACTGCTCAGGAACAACTAAAACATCTGTGTGTTATCAACATTATTCTCATCCTAAATCCAAAACACAGCACCGTACCAGCTACTAAGAAGAAAATTAACTCTATCCCAGCCAAAACCAGGACAATCTTGTACAGCTAAATAAGCAAACTGATTTACAGAGCATTCAAGGGGACAGGAGCAGGGCAGTTGGGAAAAGGACACAAGACATGCTGAGGAAGAAGTCAGTGCAGGAAGCCTTCTTGAAAAAAATCTGTTTTGAGAAGGAATTTAGGTATATTTTGTATATAATGATGTGTGAGTTCTTAAGTTATCTGTAAGTTTGTGGATTTATATTAGTGATGCACCCATATTTATGATGGATGTAGTGAAGAAATCTGTGTAATTATAAACAGATAAATGTCCACATTTGAAATGCACTGCTAACTGGCATAGCAATCAATATCGTACAGCAGTTGGCAAAACACTGTAACTCCTTTGTTGTATTCTTTATTCTTTCAGATTGCACAGAAAGTCATAAAGCATTTATATAAATGTATTGCTGTGTTACATGATTATGAAGTGGCACAAAGTTGAAGAACTCCTATGTTGTTTTCTCATTGCCTTATTACCTCCCATAGTAAAATTTACCGTTCTCTAAGGATGAATTCAAGAATTGCCTCTTCTCTGACAACAAATTCCAGGCAGCAACACATTTAGGGTATTGTTATACTTCTTCAGCTGGCCTTGATCATGTCCCAGGGCAGTATCCAGGGTGTGCTGCTAATTGCTCAAGAACATACAGTCTGTTAACAGATTAGTTAAAACATTCCACAGGCACCTTCTTTTTTACCATGAGAGGTAAACTTTTGACACTTCAGGATAATTTTGTCATTTCCTTGTTTCTTTGTGATTCATTTAGGTGTGGGAAGTTTTACTTCAAGGTGCTGAGAGCTCTGTAAATGGCTAATGATTTCTGTACAGCCATAATGCACCTTGTTTTGCTATCTAAGTGTTGAGTGAAGGCAGCTGTTGGAACTGCAACCATGCTTCTCTTTCCTCTTTGTTAGAAAAAGACATAATGTCCCACAGTTTTTAGTTCCTGCTAATTATGTATGAGTTCCTGCTAGAATTATTTCAAAGATTTTAAATGGAATACTGAGCTTTTCATATTCAGATCTATAGTTCAACACCATTTCATGTTAACAGGGACTTACAAGTCTTCTCAGTGCATACCGAGTACACTAAATGAATGATGCGGTGCACTTTCTCCTGCACCTTTTAGGGAAATTTTCAACATCCCAAAGCAAAATCAGAAACATGAATGTTTGAGAAATCCCAAAGCAAAATCAGAAACATGAATGCCTCCATGCTGCTGGACGATTCAGTAGTCATAGGTGAATAATCAAATGGACCATGGCAACTAGATGCCAGCGTTATTCTCAAAATGACAATCCCTGTGACTCCAGACTGAAGCACGTGGTGGACTTGAGTGGTCCTGCTCATGAGTTGCTGCTACTGAGGCAATGAGGCATCATTATGCCTCTGCATCACAACACTGATTCAGCAAGGTGTTTGTGCACATGCTTACTTTTTAGCATATGATTAATTCCAGCATTTTGCTTGTACTCAGACACAGTTTAATGGTTCTTACTGAAATTTGCCCTAAAGATGACCAAGGCTGCTTTTCCAGCAATGCTAAACAGAATCAAAACCAGTTCACAAAAAAAGAGGAAGACAGTGATTGTTATTCTGTAATATACCATGAAGTTTGTGTAATATTCATATCCTCTACCTGGCCAGGAATACGACGACTCCTCCTGCTTCGTATCCAGAAAAGTAAGACAAAGAGAAAACTAAGATTATGGACAAAAATTGCAGAAACATCTAAGTGGATCAGGAAACTAAGCTTCTTTTATTCATGTACTCTCCTTAACATGGGACTTCTACTATTTAGATGCTTCCTACAAGTAGCAGGGAGTCTAAAACAGCACAGGTTATTCACCATCACCATATGGCAACACTGAGTCTCCTGTTGGATTCTCTGTTTTCCAGATTGAAGATGGCAAGATCACCAATGCCAGTATCCTTTTACAAATTGATAACGCTAACATGGCATCTGAAGACTTCAGGCTCAAGTAAGCTCTTCTTTGGTTTCCTGATTAAGTTTGAAAGGGGATTAAGCGAAATATTGCTTTTTCCTGATAATCCAATATGAAACTTATTTTACTGAGGTTTTCTGGTGATACTGGATAAATAAAACCAATGTAGAACAGAAAAAAAACCCAAAAAGGATGTAAAAACCACAAATGATAGCTGAACAATCTTGAGTCACCCTGTTTATGATACTTAGTTCAGGTCCTGAAGAGCAGGTTTTACAGCAGACACTTGATACTTGTGACAAAAGGCATTTAAAACTGTCATCTGGGAATACGAATTAACCCTTCTCTGCACTATGCTTCCCCAGTCCAGCCCAAATCTATTTCCTGTACTAATCACCTCTTCTGTCCAGCTCCGCAGGAAATACCCGTCCTTCAGTATCTTCTGCTTTGGATTCTTGTAAGTTTTGCCACAGTAAATGGGCCAGTGTTTCCTCGGCTACCAGTACACAGTTTGATTTTTCAGTGCATTGCTGAAAAGTAGTTCTCAGACCAGCTAAGAAGCCAAAATGTTTGGACAGAAAACTTCCAGGCAGAGCTTTCAAAGGAAAGGAATTTACATTTCTGTAAGTTAGACTTCTTAGGAATCATGAAGATTTGTCTTATTTTCAACAGATGATGATCAGCTGTTAAAAAAATCTCTCAGCTTTTGGTAATATTGTAACAAACCTAAAGACTCTGAACACTGTAGGCCTTATCCGGCCTTGCCCTTCTTTCTTTATCATTCAACAGTGTAATAAAAAGGAAACAGTGGAACTAGTTTGAGAGACTGGAATCATAGAATGAGTCTGATGGATTGAATGTAGAAACATCAATAGAGCCCATAAAAAATAAAGTAAAGGGAGAGATTCTGAGGAGCAAAAGTGCTTCATATGCCCAAGGGAAGATATGGCAGCGTCTTTCTGACTTTGGCTCACTACAGATGGCAAACTGCAAGAGGTTAGAGAGGCATGTTAATAACTGGCTTCTATGAAGTTTTTCCTGTTTTCTGAAGGACTGAAAAGTTATCATTTTGGAAAAACTACAGAAAGCATTGATTGTTGATACTGTTTTCACATCTTTATTGGCAAATTTTTGAGAATCATATTCCCAAAGCTTTCACAACCTGGTGAATGTTAAAATGCAAAAAGGAAAATGAAAGAAAGAGCAATTGTTTCATACCATATAGGAGGAGTTGTGAGGAAGAAAGAAAAACGATAATGAAACCCATCTTATTTTTAAGACTATACAAGAATATTCAAAGAACATATTTTAGGAACAGAATTTGTCTCCTTGTTTTTTTGTTCTCTCTAGTTCCCTACATAGAGGACTTAAGCAAGTCTACTTCTCTTTGATACTACTTATACAAGAGGCTAGAAGCAGTCTGTTCTCAACAAGCATGCTTTATCTTCTTTTTCCTCATAAAGGTATGAAGCAGAGAAGTCTCGCAGGCAGGGAGTGCAGCTTGATGTTGAGAACCTGCGTAAGGAGCTCGACGGCCTGACCATTGTTACAACAGATCTGGAAATGGAAATTGAAGGCTTGAGAGAAGAGCACATCCTCAGGAGGAAAGACCATGAGGAGGTAGAAAAAGTTCCACTTGGTAAAATCCTATCACTCAAATCTTCACTACCATGTAATTAACTTTGAGTAAGATCCACAATCTATAAATGGGATTGATGATTCAGAACGTAATCATGTTTCTAAAGAAGCCAATGAGAGTCAGACGAGGCACAGTTTGTGTACTACTTTACCAATTAAATCGGGATTTCAGAAAGGATAACAAATTGCTGTATTTTCTCCCACTCTTTTCTAGTCACCTACCCATCTGTCATACATAGCTAATAATAACTTACATATTCGATGATAGACTTGTTCTCAGAAATACTTAGATATAAATACAGAGAGATTTCAAGCAAACAGGAAATGTTACTGGTTGCTGTTGGGTTTTACTGATCACAGACTTTCCCCTCAACTCTGGATATATCATTTCACAGAATCACAGAAGCACGGAGTGGCTGAGGTTGGAAGAGACCTCTCGAGGCCACCTCGTCCACCCCCGCTGCTCAAGCAGCGTCACCTAGAGCAGGCTGACCTGAACTAAACAGACCTTGAATTCTTGAGGGATCAAAATTAAAAAGAATGGTTGGTGAAGTCAAGTAAAATTACTTATTCTTGCAAAATCCTAAGCACAAAAATTAGGTAATACTTAATAATTGTCAAAAAAACATGCTGCTCTGAATTCTTACAGAGCTGTACCACAGTGGGCTCTGTTATTCCCACATAAATAATACCACTGCTTGACAACATGCTGTTTTCATTTTGCTTGATCTGATGTTGTTTTCAGTTATTACCTAATGCAGAACCAAACGTCCTACTCAGTATCTGTGGATTATTAAAAAGGAGAATAGAAACACAAGGGTTACACAGCAGTAGGTGAAGCTATCTTTGGCTGATCCCCTTATAGCCAAGGATACTACTGACCAGCTATAATAAAACAGTTCTTGGAAGCAGGGCAACCAACAGAGACATCAGTATGTCCAGTTGATCTGCATTTTGGAGGCCATGATGTCATGCCCTGAAATGCTACTTTGCCTGGGCGCTTTTGAAAATGGTACCTAGCACATAAGATTGTGCTACACCAAAAGGAATGTTACCATACCTGCTTGACTTGTCCTGTAATTATGTTGTTTACACAGTAATTATATGCTTTAATCCAATTATTCCTTTAACAAATACACAGAACTTTTACATTACTCTCCTGTAAACTTAGTTATAGTTCCATAAATATTAACATACAGGGTAAGAAAGATGAAATTACTGTTAGATTTTCATCAAAGGTTTTGGGTTCCTAATAGATAAATAAATAAAAAATGTCAGTGCTTCTTCATTAAGTATGTATCTTCCAGAAACATTATATGAAAAGATCTTCTCACATGTTTTTTACTGAGTTCTCTAGCACAGTTCTGCCACAGAAGCAGATATAAGTCACTGGTTTAAGTCACGTCATGGTATTATCCATATATAAAATTTCCAGATAGTGTTAACTGAATATATATAACAATTAACCTACCATAATGAAAAAAATATTCTGGGTATTGTGAGAGGATGGAACTGAAGAAAACAAGACAGGAGTGAAAAATTTCCACTTTCATAAACAAGTTTGCTTGTTTCCTCTGCTAATATATGAATAGGATATGGAAGCAAATCGCTCATCGCAAGACTTCAAAGTCAATGTAAAAGTAAATGCAGCACCTCCTGAAGACTTAGCCAAGATTCTAGCAGAAATAAGAGAAGACTATGAAGCCATAATTGAAAAGAATCGTCAAAGCCTTGACAGTTGGTACAAAGAACAGGTAACAGCTATTTTCTGCTCATTTCGAAGATCCCTGTTGCTGTACATGAATGGCCAGAACCAGTAAGCTTTTCTCTTGCTTTTGCTCCATAGAGTGCAGCTATGTCTCTGGCAGCAACCCCCAATCCAGAACAGATACAGCGCAATGAGAACGAGATCAAGGATCTAACACGTACTTTACAGTCCCTGGACATCGAGCTGCAGGCACAGATGAGTAAGGTATCTGTTGTAGACATCTCCGGCTGGTCACTGTTACTTCCTATATTCTCAGAAATTGTCGTGGACCAATTCTTCATTTAAATCCATAGCCTAGCATAACTTTATTGTAGTTATTAAAGTATCAGTGAAATTGAAATTTGGACCATGCTTGACTTTGCCAGAATATGCAAAATAGATTCAGCAACTATCACCAAGAAGTGAAAAATGTATGTCTCTCCTTAGAATAAAATATGGGGAGAAGAAAAAGAAGAGATGGGATAGCTGACTCCATGATCTAAAAAGAAAAAATGTCCAAGAAGACAGATAGTAATACAAATTTCATATTTACAACCCCTGTTATAATGGATGAAATATTTGAACTGTGAAAAATGTTGGTGGGGAATCTTAAAAATAATACAGGTTAAAAAAATATTCAAAAATCTTACAAAATATATTCAAAAAAACATTCAAAAATATTACAGGTTAAAGCTCACATACCCATGATTTGGCGACTTTGAAGCAATTCTGGACAGTAAGTGCAGAAACTGACAAAAGAGTCAACAGTTACAGGAGCACAGCTTTGGAGCAGAAAGAATATGGCAGGGATAAATTACTCAGGTTTTGCCTCTCATTACTCATTATGCACACACGACATGGCTTCATGATTCTCCTGTCTTCACATGAATAGTGATGAAAATCCATAAGTGTTTAAATTACCATAGTCTTAATTTTGCAATCTTCTTGCTAGAGACCAAATTTGCTGGCATTTCTGCATTGTATCTACCACATAAATAATAATCATAGTATTGGTATTATCTGCTCTGTCAGAAACACATGCTGGAAGACACCTTGTCTGACACTCGGAATTACTATGCTGCTGCGCTTCAAAACATGCAGCAGATCATCTCCAAATGTGAGGAAGAGCTAAGCCAGGTTCGTCATGACATTAAGCAGCAAAATAACCAATACAAGGTTCTTCTTGGGATCAAAACCCGCCTGGAGAAGGAAATTTCCACTTACCGCCTGCTGCTGGAAGGGAATGTTGATGGGTAAGGCAAAGCCGCCCTGACTGGAATAGATGAGAAGAGAGTTCTCATATTCGGGTTATTTATTTGTTTGTTTGATTTTTTTATGCTTAACCAAAGCTTGTGTGTTCCATACTACATCAAGGGCTGGTATTTTAATGTGATGGATCATAATAAAAAACTTGAGCCACTTAGTATACAGAGAAACTTGCACCCATGTAATTTGGATCACCTAAATTAATATAACTTTTTATTTAAAAAAAAAAAAAATCTACATTCCCACAGCATGCCTATCTCAGCATAGGAAAAAAATGCCAATTTCAGTAAAATTCATTGTCATTTACAATCTTCAAAACAAGTTCTAGATCAAAAAGAAGCCTGGAGGCAAGTTTAGATCTTTTTGGGTCAGCCATCTGCAGTTACAAATACCAGCACACAAGATCTGCACAGTGTGCCCAAAAAAAAAAAAATCTACATTCCCACAGCATGCCTATCTCAGCATAGGAAAAAAATGCCAATTTCAGTAAAATTCATTGTCATTTACAATCTTCAAAACAAGTTCTAGATCAAAAAGAAGCCTGGAGGCAAGTTTAGATCTTTTTGGGTCAGCCATCTGCAGTTACAAATACCAGCACACAAGATCTGCACAGTGTGCCCCTCTGCTGATGGGCTGTTTGGTTTCCCCATCCCTGCCTTGTCTGAAATCTCTGCATTCAGAAATCTTTGGGCCTCTCTATTCTTTATTCTCTCACCTTATATACAGAGTATGTCTGTCATACAAAATCAGAAAAAGGAAGATTAGCAGCGTTTATAACTGAAAATCTCAGGGAGGCAGGATGGTATGGCACCAAATACAGGGTTATTTGTCAGAGGCCAAAATGGGATCAACTTGAGCAACTCAGAACGTATGAGAAACAGTGCAAGGGTCCACAGTAGAAGCAATAATGAATGTACACAGGAACAGTTTCAGGTGAGAGTATCTGTTCCTAAGTCTACCAAAGAGGAAAAGTTCTTGTGGTATAAAAGCATCAATCTTTTTTTTTTTTTAAATTTTATCTCTTTTCATAGTGGTATGAGGTCTCCTTAGAATCACTAAGAAGAAAGGGAGGAATAACTTCTGGAAATTAGTATAATCATTATTTTTCCTCTCTTTTATTATCTTTACAGGATAGCAAGAAAATCTGAATCAAAAGCTAAAGGTAAAAGTCCCTTATTTTGTTCTCTATAGTGACTCTTAATTATTGTCATTTCCAATCAAATTTTACTCAGAATAATTTTACCCTTACATGAATGAACTATGAAAGGTTTGCACGGCAGTTAATTCTCATGTAGGCCATATTTGAGAATAATTTCAGTGATTGACTGGTCTTGTGAAGGGCTGCACTTCAGAGCACGTTCTGCTGTGTCTGCCCACTCGTGGACTATCTTCAGACTGACCTCTGTTACGCAAACTCGTTGTCCAAAGCTCAGACTCAAGACTAAAGCTTTCATGGTATATGAGTAGGCATAGAGACTCCATTTGGTGACTAAAACAGTGTTAGGGCTTGAGAGCAAACAGAAAATCTGCATGTCTGGAAACTCATATTCTGGCATGAGCATGACCTACAGACGTTTAGGTTAATCTGCTCTGAAGTTAGATTTGCATTGGCTGGGATGTAGCTGTATTATTTATTTGCCCTGACCTGGACAAGACTCAGGGTGACTTTCTGGCAGTACATTTCACAAAGAGCAATAATAAGTATTGACTTAAAGGGAAACATGCAAAGATAAATCAGTTGAGGAGGTAGCTGGTAAATCACTGTAAATGAAGCTTTTCCTGCATCATCTTGTCTCAGCATTGCTTCTTGTCTAATTAACCTTTCTTTTTCGTTCAGAACATGCTGGGCTGACCAATCGAAAGATCAAAGCAATTGTCCATGACAGTGTGAATGGGCAGGTGGTATCCTCCACCATCAACGAGATCCACCAGCAAGCATGAAGTAGAAAGTTCTGCTTTCCTAGCGGGCTAAGCTCTGACAACCCTTCTGTGCAACTACGTGTTGTATGTTGGTCTACCTGTGTGTAAAATAGGGATGCTATAGTGAACCCTCTCCTAAAATGATTTGCAGCCTAATAATGAAAAGTGCCATACAGAGCTAGGTATAGCTGATATTGTTAGCTTAAAGAGCTTTTAGTCATCAAAACGCTGAAGAAAAGCTATTCAATGAAAATGACTGGCTAGCTGGTAATATATGTATTATGCACATCTCACTGGGGCATGAATCTCCATCTGTGATTCATTTATTGCTCTGCAAATTAACTATAATTTAAAGTGAATAATCTCAACTTTTCTCCTGGTCTTATGTCTCTCATCATATACCTCACTGCAGCCAATAAATTCTTTTCCATTACTTGTTCTGGTCGTTGGAATTTCTGATTTTGCTTTTTCTTACATATGCACCAGCCCAAAGTGGCAGTGTTACTGACATAGATCAAGACTGCAAAAGCCTCATTGTTTCAGGAGGTATAAAACTGGAAGGACACAAAAAAGAAGAAAAGAGGTGACACAAGTTACAAGTGACATTTACATAAGCAAAACTATTAGACTTCCCTATATACAACTTTTCAATGTCACTGTTTAAAACAGCATTATTAGTAGGATTGTTGTAAAGTACACTTTTCTAAAATAGTCACCCTAGAAACATTTCTTTATTCTTCAGCTTTAGAGAAATTTTCTTAAACTGTCTTTACACACTTTCCTTCAAAGATTATAAGTACTTTTCCAGATATTCTCATTCTTTCTCAGTGACCTATTTAATTCAAAAAAACATTTCAGTTATTTGCTTTCGTATTAACGTTCATTGTTTTCGTTGATGGGTTCTGTAGTCAGGATAGACTGGTATATGTAATGCATACTAACGTAAGGGGAGGCCCAAGTTCTTTAGCCAAATGTAAGCTTCTTCCCCTTTCTCACGTCAGTCCAATCACCGACTCAGCAGGAGACCCTAACAGCAATAGGAAAATATCCAGTGATATGCAAAGCTAAAAACTGAGCAAGAAAAAGAGAAATATTATTAGGACTGTTCAGACGAGGAAGACTGTAAAGCAGAACGAAGAGAGACAAAATGGAACATAATGAGTGTCTCTATGTATTTGCATTCCAAAGTCAACGTCTGCATATAAAACAGGGTGTTCAGGGCAGTCTCATATTCATGAGCGGAATTGTCATTGTACTCTTTCATACCTACTCATAAGAGACTTTCATAAAGGATTCCTGTTACCTGCTTTGCTTTGAAACAATGCTCACAGAAGAAAGTGAAAATTTCACAGAAAATGCAGATTTAAAATAAACAAAATCCATCTCTATGATACAATGTTTTCTTACTGGCATGTTAGGACCAGTTCATGATTCCCCTTCGTGCCCCCCCCCCCCCACCGTTGCACAGAGAGATCGCAAAGGCATTGACCCCGTTGCACAAAGAGATCGCAAAGGCATTGAATGGATTACCTAATGGTTTCTTTAAATTGGGTAAAACTTGTACTACAGGATTAGTAACTCTTGGCTAATTAACAATGTCCTTCCTTGTGGCTTACCAGATCCAACAAGCCAGACCTGGTGTTTGTAGCATCTGGACAGAATGTGCCTAGGTTTTCTTGAACAATTTTCTGTGCTACTTAAAGCTATATTCATTTATCAAATTTACAGAGCATAACCACATTGCTGTGATACAAATAATTATAAAAACTTCTAAGTAGCCCCTTATTTCTAAATCAAAGGAAGGCATCTATGCTTTGCGCTAGGTTTTGATTGTGCTAAACTACAAGGAAAGAAGAAGGAAAAACGAATAATTGAAGTGCTTTATAAAACACACCTGTCCTTTTTCACATTCTTGAGCAATGCATTGGCTTTACTCGTGTCCTAGTGTCCTCTCATGAAGAGGTGAGAGGTGCACTCCCTGCACTCCGGTGTTACGCTCAGCTATGGTCCAAATGGTACTGGCTAAGATGTAGCAGAATTCCCATGCCACTCCACTACTCTGACGATTTTAACCTTCTCTTACAACTGTGTCATTGCATTCTGTAATGGTCAGACCAGTACAGTTCGCAACACTGACCTCATAATTCACTCTGTTTACTAACATCCTCACGCATCGATGGCTCTAACACATCCATTCAAGTTGCTGTCTTTTAATAAGTGAAGTAAACCAATTCGTCCTTAAACATATAAATATTAGTTACACTACATTCTGTTTTCTAAATGAAAGCAAGTATTCTATGGCAAAAATTGCTTATTTCTGGATAATTTTTCATGTCTTCAGAATACTATGTATAATTGCAGATTTCCTTTTTGTTGAGCAGCTTATGATACTGTGTCACCAGCCATACGTTGTGCTATATCTAGTGGTTATTCATTATTTCTGAATTTGTATTCTGGGAGATAAGCTATGTATTTAGGGTAGGTCTGTACCCTAAATAATAAATAATGATACGAATATTTACCACTTGCATGCACTGTTAACATTATATTCTCACAACACACTGAGAGATGAAGTTAGGGAGATAATGAATGGGGGTAGTATTATCATTCCCATTTTATTGCTTGAGAAATTGGAAAAAGAGATGACACAACTCGCTCAAGGCTGCAAAGAAAGTCACTGGTAGTGATGAAATTAGAATTCATCACTTCACAGCTTCTACTTACCCCAGCTATTAGATAATACAACTTCCGTGAAGAGCCATTCTCTAGTTACAGCAATCCTTTCTGTATCTGATCGCACTGAAGAGATAATTTGATTGATTCATTTCAAGTGTCTACTGCCGGTCAAGACCCTGCACATACTTCGATGATGTTCTTCAATTTACATGTGCCAGTAGCCCTACTCAAATTAGTCCTGTACAGAACACTACGCCTGGGTGTCTTTGGTGATTTTGTAGTATTTGGGAAACTTTAAAAAAGAGATGGCATACATGCTTCTTTCTCTTAGTCTCAGATCAGTGTCTTGAAGGAAAGGAAATCTTCAGGAGTGTGATACTGTATTGCTTGAAAAATTATTTTATTAATTCATAGTATTAAAACTGATTGAACTCTGCTAGCTGGTATTTATTCTACTTCAGTATTAAATATACACAGAAGTGCTGTTTCAACATCAAGGAAGTGACTGACCCAGGCCCAAAGAAAGTGCAATTCTAAAAATTTGAAGTATCATAAAAAATAACACACTCAAAGTGAATATATTCTGTTTCCCCTAAATGGAATAGGATAGCAAAAAAATAATCAGTAGGAGATAATGTCATTTCTAAGTCTAAGTGAATGATGTAACAATACTTTTGCAAACTAACAAGACACAGGAACTCACGGTCTATAAAAGGAGGCTGAAACCATCAGCATTCACAAATCACTTCTTGTAGTTTCACCTGCCATTTAAGGAAGTCCTGCACTAAATAATCTTCCAACGTGATTTATAACAGACTTGAATGCACTCCAGAATGTGTATGAGTCATAGCTCATTTCACTTGTAGAAATGTTAAACTTATTAAGGTATATTACAATACGCAGCTTTGGTAAGTGAATTGTTGATCCTCTGGAAGAGTTTGCAATGAGGTAATGCAGTAATGGTTTGTGCTATTAATCACACATTCTCTCTGGTGATGTAGCCACACATTGGCAGGTTTCTTTCTTATTTATGAACAAGACATTTCTGTAGAATGCAAAATTTTTCCTTTCTGCCTGCCTTGTTAATACAGATGCAAAATTAATGAAGTCATTTCAGAAAGAGAAGAAAAGAAAATTTAGCATTTATAACACTGCTAAAAACATTGTTTGCATGCTATTATTGAAGCAGAGAGAATAGGTAGAAGAGCCGGTAAAACATTTCACAATGTCCACGCCCTGACCTATAAAGGTTTCTAAAGTTTTGCTGGGAGATGCCTGTTCCTGTGTATGAATCATTTAGAAAAGGGAAGGATCTATAAACAGGGAAGCAAGGAAAGAATAATGCTTGAGAGGCCTGCAACCCCCTGTCCTCCCCATGTCCTGAATTATACAGCAAAAGCATCTTAATTATTGACTCTACTTATACATTTGGCTTTTTTACCATGCATTGCTTCCGCATAATTCCTTCCTCAGTAAAACTTTTCATTTCTTTTCAAGTTGCATTTTTAATTGTATGTCTATACTGAAATGACCTACTTGAGCCACACATCTAGGGGTTGCCATAAAAGAATTGTGTGCAAAAATATCACATTAAACATAAGCACCAATATATTACAGTTTGGACTGCCCTTATGATAGAAGCTCATAGTACTAGACATGACCTAATGGTGAAACAGGTACATGGCTGCTTCTTCTGGACATATTAATTTGCTTTTCGAAAGTCTGAATATGCATCAGAAGCTTAAAGGCATAAAAACATAACATCAGCTGTGGTAAAGACACTTTGAATAACGATCTAGACTTCAGGGGTAAATTCTTTTGCTTTCCAACATCCTAAGGACAAGTCAAAAGGAGTTAATTTGATAGGCTGTTACCAGGCTCTATAGAAAGCAACAAAAATGAGGAATATAATTTGAGAAAAATTTATTTCAATTTAGAGGAATAATTATTTGGATCAGGCAGGGAAAAGGAGGAGAAAAACAAGCTGAAGTAGCTTACAAACTATACAGTACTTCTTTAGAATAGAAGTTAATAGTTTGCTACTTTTAGAGAGAAAGCACCAGCTTTGGCTCAGATCTACACCCCTGAATCATGCATACAAGAAATTAAAGCATAAAATGCATAAAACAAATACACTGGAAGCAACTCTTGCCAGAGCAATTTCAAGAAGAAAATACGTAATGTTGCTGCAAGTAGACAGAAATTGCAATTTTAAAGTTACCATGCAGGAAAAAAACCATTTTTTCATTCCTTGTTAGTGAGACAAACTATCAATTTTTGGATGCCATGTCTGTGCCCAGGCTCTGATTCTTAGTTAATCTCACCACAGAGCAGTCTCAAGCCAGCTACCAAGACATTTTGTGAATGGACATGTTCCACTGGAAATAACATTGCTACTATGCAGGAAAAAAACCCATTAAAACAAAACCAAAGAAACCTTTTCTTCAATGTCTAGAGTTTATTGTTGTCTAAAAATTAAGATACTTAAGCATCAGTCATAAAGAAAGGGGTATAATTCGAAGGAATAATGAACATTCCTGTCCTCAAAAATTCAGCTTTCAAGATTTAGAAAGATAGATAATACTTGTTGCCATTGCTTACAAACTCACTGCCATACACAATGCTAAACTCTTGTAATTGCAGCTTGTGGCTGTGAAGATAAATATTACTTTAAACATTTGGCCACAATAGTTATGCAAAATTTCTTCTGGATATAGGACCAGAAAAGTAGGTAATATGTGAAATTTTGTTATGTAATATGTGAATTTCATTAACCATGTTCAGGTTCCAGGATGGATTCTCTCGTTGTAGCAAATAATGCGTAGCTTTCTACACGTAACTCTTTTAAGAAGGCATGTGGTGGCCTCTAGTGACAAACAGGTATATACACATTATGCTTCTACTCCAAATGCCACGCAAATGGGAATGCTATGACTAAGCATTACCACAGGAACCACTCCTTTTGATATCTGTGCCTTCTGGGAGACTCCTAAGGCTAGTGAACAATTTTTAACTGGAAATTTCTGTTGAAGTATTTGTGTAATGGACATTCCTAAAAGTGCCCAACTTTCTCAAGGGGAGTACTGAGATGTATTTTTGGCCTGTTTTCATTCTTTCTTTTTTTTTTGATACCTGGTTGTCTGACACAGATCCTGAAGCTGGGACAGTATTTCAGGTTCCTTCTCTTTACAAAGCAAGCAACCCATAGTTTGCTTCTGGTTATACAAATACTGGGAGAGGGGATGCCATGTAGAATGTACTGAAAGGATGATTTACCAGAGTGGTCCCCAGACAAAAAGCTGCAGTCACGCAACTGCCCAGGCAACTCCTGACAGTTATGAGTGCAATTCCACCCTTGAAAAAAAATTAAGTTTTTCTCCTGGTTTGGGGGTTCCAAGCGTGATACAAGTCAGGTCCCTGAAATCACAAGGATTTTTTTTTTAAAAGCTAACAAAAAAAATCTACACAAATGTGGATACATGCAATACAGTGTGTTTGTACGTGTCTTTTATGGCGTACTATCAGCGTGTGCATATATTTGCACAGGACCATGAAAATTGTATTTGCTTACTACATCATATAAATATGTAATATTTTCTCATGGACACTGAACTATTCCAGCATAATGGAACTGAGAAAACCAGTAAGCTGAAATATTCTCCAGCCTTTCTGGTTTTCTCATTCCATTGAGACCTGAGTTGCACATAATTTTTACAAGGGAAAAAGATCTGCCTGGTAGTCTTTTAGATTATATTAGAGCTGATATTAATGATACTTTTAGGGGAGAAAAAAGAGAAGGTTCATTTGTATGGCCTGGAGCTGTTATTGTTGGCACTGAAATCTGATTCTACTCGAGAAGAGCAGCTAAGACAGGAAAGGCAGCTCCTGACTTTCATTTTCAACCTGCGGTTGGGGAAGGATGTAACACATTGTCCTATGGACCACTCCAAGATCTGGAACACTTCTTTAAGTATTGTACTATTTAAAGTAATGTTTTAAATTTACCTCTCTGGTCAAAAGCTGAAAGCAGAAAGAAATAAGGTGTAATGATTTGATGATTCAGATATTTTCATTGGACAAAAGATAAAAAGGAGAGGGAAATGAGGAAAAAATACATATGTGAGGAAGACAGTGTAAGATCTTGTGCTGCAAATGTTCAGGGCTTAAGTGAATCCAGTTGAGTTAGTGACATCATCTGGACCTTTCTCTTGTCTGATCACATTCAGCAAAACACAAAACATCTTTCTTTACTCTTTGGAGAGAGCAGTCTTCAAGGGTGCAGCATTTGCATTAACAAATGTTGCAAAGATAGTTTGTTTTCAGGGTGGAGAATTGTCCTAAGTACTTTTTTTCACTCATTCAGAAAAATCTTAATTTAAAATCTGCTATTGGCTCACATCTACATTAAAAATTGATTCTGATTTTCCCCTGAAAGCTCATCTTACAACTGCTCCCTTGGTTGTAAACCAGTTGTATGGCATAAATCATGAAGTAATTTATTCTCGCAAGTAGATTAAGAAGAGAAAGAGGGGAATTTCTCAGACACAGAAATATTGAATACTGGAATATGGCTGGAATATTGAACAAGGAATTCCTCTTCCTTGAATGCACTTTGTACAGTGGAAGTCCTTTCAGGACTGAATTGTAAGAGATCTTTCAGATTCAGATTCTTATGACACAAAATCCAAACTGAGATCAGCAACATAGTTACAGGGACTAATAAACGGGCATTGGATTTCACTCCTAGAATGCATCACCGCTAAAGAATGAACTAAAAGACTTGTCTTTAAATCTTTAAGTCAGCCAAAAGAAAAGCATATGTTCCACCTAAAGGCAGCATAAACGCAGAACCAAAGCTGGGTGTGTCTTTTTTCCTTGAACTCTCAAGACTGGTTAGTAAAGGTGAGTAATACTAAATGGCATGCACATGGTATCATAACCCTGCATGACTTATCTTCATTGCTCTCTAATACACATTAAAATTCTGTCACACAGGTGAGATTTCTTCATTAAATCAAACAATTTATTAGTGTTGCTATGAATGTTTTATTACAACTACACACAAACCATTCCGACCAAGCACGTCACTGAAAGGAAGTGTCATGCATGAATCCACAGACTGTCCTCTATAGAGTATTCACAACTGAGTCTTGAGTTGGAAACTGCACTGCTGAACTAAAGCATCAGCAAAGCATTAACAGCACTTCTTTAACATTGATCAACACTGCAGATATCAGATAATATATTTTTAGGTTGATCAACATCTATTTAGATAGCTTACTGTTACAACCAATGCAATAAAAAAAAAAAAAATAAAAATAAGGCAGCCCATATTCTTCCAGATAATACCTGGGCATAGTTCAAGAGGTAGTGGAGGCTGATGACCACTCCCAACTGAC
This sequence comes from Aptenodytes forsteri, assembly GCF_000699145.1. Classification (NCBI taxonomy): domain Eukaryota; kingdom Metazoa; phylum Chordata; class Aves; order Sphenisciformes; family Spheniscidae; genus Aptenodytes; species Aptenodytes forsteri. The sequence goes on along the minus strand of NW_008794172.1, from coordinate 262,307 downwards.
AGCTGTACTGCTTTGTAGATTTGAGCCATGACGAGCCACTTGCCCTTCAGCCAGTCTATGGGCCTTGCCCTTGCTTCATTTACTGGTATAGATATAGTCTTTGGTGTTCACGCTTGCAGTTTCCAGTGATTTATACAACCATTCAAGATACATTCCATGAAAAAAAAATGTATTGAACCAAAAAATAGAAGCAAAACCCACCGCTGGTATGAACGATACCTGTCCTGATCTTAGTAAATATTCTTGCAAATATTCTAGCTTATTTTTTTGAATAGAAGCATATCTAAAATGGTAAGACTAAAGAAATTGTCAGTAAACAATTTGGAGAAGAAAAGAAAAAGAACGCTAAGAAAATTCAGCCCAACGTCTTTTCATACTAGGTGTGCATGATGCTATTGCTCTGTGCTTCCAATTGCATGCGCCTTGAACACTTTTGCTTAACAGTCAAGAAAATTCTGGAAGAAAAATAATTGTTGAAGGTTCAGCTTGACCTAAAGTAGCAGAGCCAGAACACAAGGCAAATGTCTGACCTAATCCTGATGTCCACTTTAATTCAGTGGACACTGAATATAAATCACTGTATAAGGTGAAGTTAGAGAAAAGTTTAGAAATTTTTATGTACCAGTGAATTTTATTTCTCTATCAGTTGGAAATGTATTTTTATGTTATTCTTACATTTCTAAATAGCATCCAGCTTCTGTAAATTTCAAAGACCTGACATAAATTTAACAAACACACAGAACTAGCTTTTGATCTTTAAACTATGTAGCTGCTTCTCCATACGGAGGTGGGATAGTTGTGAATACAAAGATTAGGAATTTGACCCACAAAATCCAATCTAGACCTTCGATGACATCTTTTTGCATTTATAGGCAAACATGAAAGCTAACAAATAACCTCTGTCATTTGCTCAGTAAAAGAAAAAATGGAATCTTCAAGTGATGTTTAGAAAAAATACCATCAAGGTAACATGGAAACTAATGTTAATAAAGCCTAAGAAGACAAAGCAGAATGTTTACTCTTAAATAGACTATTATAAAATAGTGTCAGAGATCTAGGCAGTGAAATATATAGCCAAGAGACGTAAGTGTAGCACGATCTCTTGCTGTATTCCTCTTACAGCTTTAAAGGTGTAAGCTCTGCCCTGCTAACATGATCAATTCTTACTCAGTCTGAATATTTTTAATGAACAAAAGTTGACCCACATTGAGTTTCTACAGTGACAGTCCAAATTATATGGCTAGCGTACTTTGGTTTCAACTGTCATAAATGTTTTTCATTACCAGTTACACCCAAAGAAGTTCAAGGTCCAAAGACAATTCACAGCATCCTCCTGCAAAAAAGTTCTGCCCTGAATGCTGATCACTTTGGTTTGGAAGATGCATATTTTCAGAATAGCTAAGTATGACAGTTTAACTCTTTGCCTTGATCCAATACTATTTAGACTAATCTGTAGCACGGTAACTTAAAAAACTTTGCAGTACTGATTCCCTAATATCCCATGTTAGGTGTTCTCAGAAACCTGAAGATGCTTCCAATATACAGTTTAATGCCTCCAAAGCTTAGTGTCTCACCAATTTCCTTGCCCCAAGGTTGAATATCAGTATGTACAGTGGCTGTTTTCACTAATACAAGCAATATGTGTTAATTGTTCTACCTGACTAGCTGTACATTAATAATACACTAAAGTACTGTCAGTGCAATGCCGCAAGGAACTACACCTACGTACTGTCCCAATGCACACCTGCTACCTGCTTTCCTGCAGCACTAATAACCCCCTCAGCAGTCAGTTTCTTCCCTTGCTTTCCATTTTATCTCTGCATTTTCTGTATCAAAAGTATACACCATAGTCAGTTTAGCAACCTCAGTACAATTACAAGTAGGATTGCTGGGTTTCTTCATGCACTGAACAAAGGCAGCTGATTTCCTGCTAATGAACATAACACCCGGGTTTGTGACAGAACGCCCAGCAGTGGAACTCGTTAGCTGGTAGTCTCTTTGTCTAGAATATTGATGAGGCAGGAGGGATACTTGTTTTGCTTTAACTTAGGCCACACAGGAGGGCTGGAAGCTAGTTATGCTGGAAGCTTAAACTCAATGCCTCCTGTCACTCTATGGACCTCAGCATGTCATACGTGAAATAAAGCGGGCAATGAAGATTTCCAATATTCTTGTTCCTATTACTTTATTTATGGACAAAACAATACTCTTTCTGCTTAATTTCAACTGTATTGAAAGCTAGAGTTCAACTTGTAACGGTTGTCTAATACTAAATGAATGCATATTCAATGCAAGCTAACTACAACAACATTCACTTCCCAATTACAGTATGCATATTGTTTTGTGCTTACTATAAAATGAATTAACATGGTAACTACAGATGCCTCCTTTCTAATAATTTATACACTGTTCTAGACTGTCCTGAGGCCCAAACTATTGCTTACTCAATAGAAATATATACTTGATTGCAAATATAAATATTTTAAGTCTCTTGTCACATACGGTCAACTCATTTTAATTTCATACACTGCACATGGGGGTAAGAATCTACTTGTTTGTTCAAAAGGACTATAGAGAATATGGCTGCAGGTATACTGTTATAAATGATTCAACAGTTTATTTGTGTTTTATCTTTTATTCAAAATAATAACAAAGCAAGCCAAACTACCTGGGGAGTTTTTCTCACAGATGAACAGATGAAAACCCCTTTACATTATACGGAGTGTGGGGACAATATGCTGTGTGTTATTTGTGCTGACACCAGTTACAGTGTGTGTCAACAGAGGTGGGGTTTATAACTACTGTGCTTCCTCTCTGAAACACAGTATAAAGGTTTACAGAGCACACACTGCCCTTCACTTCAGCTGCTCTCTGTCTGTGTAGATTTAGCTGTTTCATTTCAGAAGACAAAGAACACAAATGGCATTCTCCAACCGAAGCTTTCAGTGGGGTACAAGCACCCGCTTCCAACCTACTGCACCCAGCGTCAGTGGTTTAAGCTCCAGGAAAATGGCCATCCAGAAGTTGCAGGCACCTAGTGTCTATGGGGGAGCTGGTGGCTATGGCACCCGCATATCTACCAGCACCAACTACGGACAAGGCTTCGGTGGGAACTTCCAGCTTAATATTACTGGTAATGATGTGCTGCTCACTGGCAATGAGAAATCAACTATGCAAAATCTAAATGACCGTTTGGCTTCGTATCTGGAGAAGGTGCACTCTCTAGAAAAGGCAAACTCCCTGATGGAAACGAAGATCAAGGAGTGGTATGAGAAGAACACCACAGACACAAGGCATGACTATAGCTCATACTTTAAAACAATTGAAGATCTCCAAAATAAGGTAAGATATCATATAGCCATCTATAAATATATGAATTGCAATTATCAGGGAGATAGATAATAATCTATTGTAGAAAATGTACTTTTCCAAATTGCAATTGTCTCAGCTAAGGAAAATAAATGCTTTATTTTGATCAGATACAAATTAGTGACAGATTTTACATAATTTGTAACACTAGATATATGTCTGCAGATGTGAGTAATCTCATACATGAAAAATCTTTGAATCAAAATTAATTAATTCTAGTCTATTTGCCTTAGGTAATTTTAAACAGTGAAAATCCTGATAGTAATTTACATATTTAAATATAGTTTAGCATCTGCGGATTTCAAAGTGGTTTTTTAGAAAAGACTGCCAAATGCTCAGAAAAAATAATAGGTCACTACTTGAAATAGTACATTACCACAATAAAAAATAAAACACTCCCACAGCAATCAGCTGACAGATTTGTCAAATTATGTTTCCAGTGAACTTCCATGAATCTTTCCCCTCTTACTTTTCACCAGTTCTATTTCCCATCCTTTAAAAGCAGATCCCTTCCAGAGAGCACTTCATCCCAATATTTTATATATCTATTTTATGACAGGATAATTTGCCTTTTAGAAAACCCTAATCCCTTCTATGCACTTCAAAGGGAATTTAGCTTAAACCTAGAGGACTAATAGACAGCTAAAGTTAAGCAAGATGAAGCCCACATGCAGTATTGATTTCCAGAAATGGATCTAGTGTGCATTTATGTGTAATGATTCATCGCTTTTCAACCATTCCTTTTTAGATAGGTGCTGCACAGCTGGAAAATGCAGGGCTTGTCCTGCAGATTGACAATGCCAAACTGGCTGCTGATGATTTTAGACTGAAGTAAGTTCCATGATTGTTTCATAAATTCTCTTTCATGCTCCTCTTATTCATGAAAGCTTCTAGCTATTAGTATCAAAGCTGAGAAGTAAACATTTTCTAACATAAAGTTGAATAAAAAGAAAAATTTTACAACTAAGGCTGTAGTAGTTACCAATTCTAACATTTACATCAAAACAGTTGCATTTTCATGATGACAAAACAAGCCTTATTTTACAGGTATGAGAATGAACACCTGCTCAGGCAAAGTGTCGAGAGTGACATTAATGGACTGCTCCAAGTTCGTGATGACTTGACTTTGACAAAATCTGATCTGGAGTCACAGATTGAAAGTGTGAATGAAGAACTAGCTTTTCTTAAGAAGAACCACGAGGAGGTGAGAGCAGCCAAACGCTGTCAGGGAGAGATTTTTTTTTAAGTGGCATACATAAATTCAGCCTGACTAGGAATAATGAAATCTTCATGGTTAATCTGAAAGAATATTACACTTACGGTGGGATTCAGCTCCAGATTAGCCCATCAAAATTTAGATACCTATTCATATATTACCTATGTGAATGGGCCTATGGTTCTATTATAGTCAGCTGAGAGACAGTCAATAAAACAGACATAGCCTAGAGAGTGATTCAGCTCACTGTGGAGCAAACACCTATTGGCTGGTCAGCTGGGACACTCTCTGGTCTCTACTGGTTGTAACAGGAGCTCTGGCTCATGCAGAGATACCTACAAGTTAGATGTGTGTACTTGGTATCTCCTAGGAGTCTAAGCTCAAACTGAACCTCACCTGTAGCATTACATTTATAGTTTCAAAGACCTACAAAGGTAAGAATGTTACACAACCATTGTTTATTTCCCCTTTTTAAGTAAAGACACAAACTGAAATCCTAAATTCAAAATTACTGTTAACAAAATCTCAGTTATGGCCTATGTCCAAGCTTTCCTCTTAGTGTCACACTATCAACTTCAAAAGTGTAAATTTCCTTGTCACATTGCAGAAAATATGTTCTTTAAGCACCATATTAGAAAGATCCAACTGAGAAAAATAGCCAACCTAGCCATCCACTTAACACTGTGCTGTGCAGGACTGAAGCATTTGTATCGTTTCTGGAAGCAGTATGACTGTGTGTGGCACTAACTGACATCCAAGCTATTAGGTATCAAAGGCTGAACAGCTCCAGAAACTAAGAAGTGAAGGTTTTCTTTAAGAATAATTTGTGGTTTAGGAGTTGCTACCCCACAAAAGTATACAAATGGGAACCATGACTTCTACACTCATTCCATAGATCTGGTCCTGAGGAAATCATCTTTTTATAATATGTTTATCTATGATATAGCATTTATTGCTACAAAATAAGTAAAATGTTCTAACGTGAAGTGCACTAAAGAGGATTTACAAGGCGATTAAGTTATCTTGCCCTGAGGTACTATTTAAGAATTACTTCTGTGTCTGTAGATTTTGAATTTGCTTCCAATATTCAGGATCGAAAGTTCCCTGTAGCTGATGCTAATACAATCCTCATTGCTGTAGGATGTTGACAGACTGCGCAAACAGGTGGGCGGCTCAGTTAATGTAGAGGTGGATGCTGCTCCAAGCACTGATCTTGCAACTGTTATGGAAAACATGAGACAGCAATATGAAAAAATGGCAGAAAAGAACCATCAAGAAGCCAAAGAACAATTTGAAAAGCTGGTAAGGCCAATTACTTAAACATCAGCAAGAACCTCAGTCACATCTAGTTGCAGTTTACAGTCCCTCCATTTTTGCATTTCAGACAGAAGAACTGAACCAGGAAGTAGCAACCAACATTGAACAGCTGCAAGCCCAAAGGAGGGAGGTCACTGACCGGAGACAGATCTTTCAGGGTCTGGAGCTAGAATTACAGTCCCAGCTTAACATGGTAAATAATAAAGAGTACCTGAAATAAGGACTGTGTTTAGTAGACAGTTACACAGATAAATATAGAAACTGAGAGGCTTTTCAATCAAAATGTTATTTTAACACAAAAATGTATCTTCTTGAGTAATACATCTCTGTTCTTTTCATCGGCTGTAGAAAAAGTCTTTAGAAGACACTCTGGCTGCAACTGAAGCACGTTATAGTTATCAGCTAAGCCAAATACAGGAAGCAGTTGCCAATTTAGAGGCTCAGCTGAGGCAACTCCGAGCTGACATGGAGGGTCAGAATAATGAGTACCGTATATTGCTGGATATCAAGACTCGCTTGGAGATGGAGATCGCCACGTACCGCCGTCTGCTGGAAGGAGAGGACAGCGGGTGAGGAGATACACGCACTTTGTCAGTTTAGTTTCGTATGACAGCAAACATTGCAAATACTGTCTATATTCATGGAAAGGGAAAGTGTAAAATCTGCCACTTTCCAACTGGGTTGGGGGGGGCGGGAAGTCTGTTGCCCAGTTCTCAACTGTAGATTCAGAGCAGGCTGCAGTTCGTGCTTGGTTTCAGAAGCTGCTGTGGAAATTGGTTGAGTTTGTCTCTCTCAGCCTCTGCATAGGTATATACTGTCACTCTTTGTAAGCCGAGTAGCTGGATAGATGTTCACACTCCATAAGCATCAGTAATTCAATTTTGGATCAACTTGTCCATAACTGTAATGACTGTAGCTTCTGCAGGCCTAGGCTAACCTCGGGTAGATTTTTTTTAACCTGGTTTAGACACTGCAGCACCTAGTCACACTAGAGCAGGCACTCAGCAAGAGCATATTGACCTTCTCTTGCAGTCCATGGCAAGTTTTGCAGCCTGCACTGGATTATGCTGTGCTCTACCTGTGTCACTAGCAGCCAAGCTACTTAAAAATTTGAAGAGGTGCAAGTGAGCTGACACTAAATGTTCAGACAGTCCGGTATCCCATATTCTGTAGCGAAAAGAGCAGACATCTATGAAAGCAGGGCAAGCAGAGAGCAGTATTTCCCCCCAAGATTCTGCCTGTTCAGCTGTCCTAGCTCAGGAACTAGATTGGGCATATCTGCATGAGCTGAAGTCATAGCATTACAGAAATGAGTCTGCAGATTAATTTCACCTATAGCTTACGCTTAGCAAGTTGTACTTTAACAGAGAAAACTCATTTAAACAGCTGGTTAAATGTCTTGATGAAAGGACATTGCCTGTCTTGATTAAACATACAGGAAACATACAAGGATGTTTCTTCAATATGTTAGGCGCCATATATTTATATTTTTTAATTTGTAATTTGAACAGACATTTCCAAGTGCATGTACCTACAGCAGAGCTTGAAAAAGGTATGTCACACCAACTTCCTTATTTTTTGATGGCTGCCTGTTGAAATGTTATGGAACTAAGTAGCCTGATATAAACCAACACATTTTCAGAGTAAATAATCAACCAGTGGATCTTACATCAAGAAAGCAATCAACTGTATGAATAGATAACCTATAGACTGTTTTTATGTATATAATTCAGGTGCCCAAAGTAAAACCACAGATTCCTCAAAGAGCCAAGAGAACGACAGAGAATTATTGCATTACCCTCTGGAGGACTTCAGAAGCATCTGCTTCTCTCCGCTGACTACACAGGGAGACTAGGCTCCTAAATAAAGTGTCTAGTTTAATAGCAAAAATATCCATTTCGGTGTAAGACTGTTCCTAGGTTTTAGGTCTACAAGTTTGTGCTAAGCTGAAGCAAAACTGTCAGGAGGGATAGAGAGTTATTCAACACAATGTCCACTATATATTATGGGTAACAAACAGGATGTTCAAAGGAAGAGAAAACATATCCTGTATACCCCAAAAGTCTACTTCACAGTAACTGTGCATTGAAAAGATGCCTTTATCTATTTTCTCATTGGGGGAATTGCTGCTAGTACTACAGTAATAATATTCTGTCAATATACATTGCACTTATTTAATTCTCTGTTCAATTTCATTACCAGAATCAAGTAAAGTTAAGAAGATCAAGACAATTGTTGAAGAGGTGGTTGATGGCAAGGTTGTCTCCTCTCAGATCAGAGAGACAGAAGAGAAGCTGTAAATGGCACCAGCAGAGAGGAGATGGCCTCTGGGCTTCTTGGAGCTGATGCCAAAACTAAAAGATTAAACTTTATAAAGAATCCAGTCTAATTCTCCCTAAAACCCAGAAGGGTGGAAAAATGCCAAACTATCAAATCTCAAACAATCCTCTCCTTTCCTCTCCTTTCCTCTCCTTTCCTC
>NW_008794172.1:245462-253850 GCF_000699145.1 Aptenodytes forsteri | reverse complement strand
CTTTTCTTTTATTTTCTTTTCTTTTTTCTTTTCTTTTCTTTTCTTTGTGGGGGAGTGTTAATAAAAATCAGTAAGTTAGAAAGTACAAGATTTTGGGTTTACTTACATAGTGACTAAATACCTTGATGAAAAAAAACACAAATCAGCCTGTTATAAATGTTTAATTGTTTCCAAGACAGATAAAAACTGAATTATTAGTTTTTACTTATATCATAGTCTTAAAATTTAATTAAAAAACTTGCTCAGTAAAAATTAGAAAGTCAAATGACTTATAGCATGAATGTACTATAGCTTTTAAAATAATCTAAATTAAATTTAGAAAAATACTGAAGCAATGTTTACTGTTGAAGTTTCAAAGCACTAAGCTGGTAAAAGTCATTAGATGAAGACATGGGACAAAATTTGCTCATGTGCTCAACAAGCTCTGGATAGTAATGGACTCTTCTGAAAGCACTATGAGAATTTCTCCTTCATTTTTTCAGACAGTTCACTTCCAACATCTGGTGCCTTAAGTTTTCTCATACTTTCAACATTAATAAATGAAAAGTTTTTAGAAGAGAGCTGCTATTTCTGAAACCTTGGACACCTCATCAAAACTTTACAAAAAGAATCTACCAGATACAGATGATACACTCTCTATCAAATATGCTAGTTTAACTGCAATCCACAGTTTAGCAATCTATTTTTTCTCTTATGTACTAGCACAGTTAGAGTAGATTTGTTTTTAAAAATGCATTAAAATGTTGATTCAGTGCACCTTTTCTGAACTTGAACTACCATTCAAATGTAATGCAGCTTGACTTCAGTAAAAACCAATTTTCAAATAAATAAGAAGCGTCAATTTGCATTTCATAATAAATTAAAATGAATAAATAAATTGAAGAAGCCTATTTATTATTTTTCACTCTCTGTGAATGTTTACATCACCAGGGACTATAGCAAACAAAGATATTTTATCAATAAGAATATATTTTGCCCTTCAGTTCCGAAATAAAAAGACCACCATCTCTATTAAACCTTTCCCTACTAAAAACTGCACATACCCTTTCCCACACAGTATAAGTCTCCTATGCCACACCCGGAGCTTCAGTCCAGGGAGTCTGCATTTTCCTCTTGACAACATAAACACAAAAAACCCTTACTTTCGAAATCTCACCTGTCCAGTGTGTTATTTACTGTACATAAACAGCTGCCAAAGCAAATAATCCTTTGCTTTCCCTGTCATGAGTCACTGATACCAGGGTATCAATTCATTTCTACATAAACGCTTTACTTAAACCTTTGATCTACTGCTCATAATACATTTCTGCCCAAAAAAGCACCCATGCTCCTGGATGTAGAGAAATTAAAAATTAATACATTTCTGTTGACAAATCCAATGATATAATTAAGCCAGGACAAAGAAAAAACAATTTTCTGTTTACCAAAATATCTTGAAAAGAAAAGTATATTGGTTTTGAAGGGTCTCCATGCCTAAACCTGCAACCAGAAGAGCTATATTTGATCTTTAGATTTATATTATAAAAAGCACAAAATAAAGAAATCATTTTCCTTATTTTGAGATAATAGCAAACTATTTAGAAGAAACAATGGTCGGTTTTCAGCTCAAAAGTATAAGCTGTTGGTATAGGCTATGCATATTACACAGAGATATTTCAATGATGAAAGGTTTAGGGCAGAAAACACAATTACAAATTATATTCAGTATAATCAAGTATATTTATGTTTTCATATTAATGATGAACCTGCAGATCAGTGAATGTCCATATGCCTCTTCATACACTTTTGTTGATCACTTTTCTTACTTCTTATTAAACACGCAAGGAGCACTAACCTGGCAGAGGTTCATGCCAGAAAAGTATTATGAAAAGAAGCACATTTTTGACATGCACAGTGGGAAGTATGATGTGAAAGGGATCACTCCACTGACTTAAGCATACTTTTATAATAATAGCCCCAAACCAAGAACGCAATGACAAGCAAATGTCATGTAATGACAAAAAAAAAATATTTAGGAAGGATTTAAATGCGAAAAGAAATTTTAGTGCTTCGTTGCACATGGCAAAACATTATCATGATGTTTTAGGTCTACTCCACCCATTCCCCTCATACAGCAAACACCTGGAGGGCACCAGATTTCCACTCCCATTGGCAATTTAGATTGGCACATATCATTTAGTTTGGTCAGGACATACTAAACTGACTTCCCCTCCAAATGAGAGAACAAGAGAGAAAGAATTAAAGATCTTCCAAGGAGGTGGAGACTACTTCTGAAACACCCACTGCCTTCCCTATATAAAGGGTCAACTGTTCTCTGATCTGCCTTGCTCTGTGCTGTATGCTTTGCAGAATAGATCAGGGCACCTTGAGCACCATGGCCCTTTCCATGTGCACAAGTGGTGGATCCCGGCAATTCTCTTCTTGGAGTGGACTTGGTGGGGGATCTCTGAGAATGTCTAGTTCTAGTGGTGGAGGAGGCTTTGGTGGCAGCGGACTTGGGTTTGGTGGTGGATCTGGCGGAGGTTTTGGTGCTGCTTCTATGCTTGGTTCAGGCTCTGGCTTCAGCGGGGGTTTTCGGAGTAGCTCAGGTGGAGGCTTTGGGAGCGGCTTAAGTAGTGGCTTTGGTGGAGGCTTTGGTAGTGGTTTAGGTGGCAGCTATGGAAGTGGCTTAGGCAGTGCTTTTGGTGGAGGTTTAGGAAGTGGTTTTGGCAGCAGCTCGGGCAATGGTTTTGGAGGTGGCTTTGGTAGTGCCTCAGGATCTGTTTTTGGAGGTGGTTTTGGCACTGCTGGTGCTGGGGATGGTGGCCTTCTTTCTGGCTCAAAAAAAGAAACTATGCAGAACCTCAATGACCGTCTGGCTGCTTATCTGGACAAAGTACAAAGTCTGGAGGATGCCAATACTGACTTGGAGTGCAAAATCCGCGAGTGGTATGAGAAAAACGGCCCTGGCACTGGTATCTCTGGATCTGGGAATGACTATAGTAAATATTATGCTACAATTGAAGATCTTCGAAACAAGGTAGCAAAGCAATGTACTTAATGTATCTTTACATTTGTAATTCACCTAATAATATTTCGGATAAAAACAACAAATTCCTTTCAGAAACCAAGAGCAAATTTATTCTACAGTACCGACGTTTGTAATAACCTCTGTCACATTGCACTGGTATCATGTGTTGAATTTTTCTTGTATATTAATGGCAGTTCTGTAGCTATATCACACAATGCTGTGTGACTTGGTCTAATTTGAATAGAGGAGAAGGCAGTGATGGAATCCAGTTCTACAGACTCTTGTAGATTACAGAGTTTAAATTTTGGTAAGTTTCCTATTTCTTACATCACAAATTCAGTTCCGGAAATAGACAGACTACCTGGCAAGGTCTTCAGATTATGAACTATCTAGTCATAGAATGCAAACTGGTATTCTACCATTAAGTGAAGCATGCTGATTTGCAGAAGCTGAAAATCTGTCATATATTTGCATAGTAAATTATACGAGTCTAACAAATTACGTTTAATATTATAATCGTATTTAGGATTACAGTTATGTAAAGAGCTACACTGAGCTGCAAAGCCACTGGGCTATAAAATCATTCCCTGAACTTTCTTTGTATTCCAGATCATTAATGCAACTATCGACAATGCAAGAATCATTCTGCAGGTTGATAATGCCAGACTGGCTGCTGATGATTTCAGACTGAAGTAAGTATATCTTAGTATTACAAAAACTCTTACTAATATTTTAAGAAAAAAATTCTTTTGTATTTAAAAATCTCTTTCCTTGTAGAATATTTTAAGATTATTAAAATAGAATAACTATGTGTATTAAGATTTCATATTAAAAGCTATATAAGTACATAGTAATAGTTTGCATTTGACCTCATGAACCACATAAAAAATCGTATTTAATTACTGTATTTACAGATATGAGAACGAAGTGGCTCTTCGCCAGAGTGTGGAAGCTGACATCAACGGTCTGCGTAGAGTTCTTGATGAGCTGACCTTGACAAGAGCTGATTTGGAGATGCAGATTGAAAGCCTGAATGAAGAACTGGCTTATCTCAAGAAGAATCATGAAGAGGTACTTTTTTTTCTTTGTGTATTCATAACAAGGCAGATGGAATTGTGAAATATCAAATTATTCCCTTATTTATGCCAGTGGGAGTTCCTTGGTTTCATTACTTGTTTTGTTTGCTGTTCTTTTTTGAGTTCACTAAGTGAAAGAGTGAAAGAAATAATGCACACAAGCTAGGGATTCTTGTTGAAACAGAATTTATATCGCATATATTTTTGGTAGAACTATTTTGCCTTGTATTAACAGAAACTTTTCTTTATTTTAAATATCCCCAGGAGCTTCAGGGCATCCAAAGCAGTGCATCTGGCCAAATCAGTGTTGAAATGGATGCTGCTCCAGGAACTGACTTGACCAAGCTTTTGAATGACATGAGGGGACAGTATGAAGTCATTGCTGAGCAAAATCGCAAAGAGGCTGAAGCATGGTTCAATGAAAAAGTAACAACCAGAGATAGCAAATTCAGCAAAATGCATGTAAAAATTAGTTAAATATTTGGAACAGTAAAATTACACTCTATTCTTCCTTGTCATTTCAGAGTGGGGAGCTGAAAAGGGAAATCTCCACCCATACTGAGCAGCTTCAGTCAGGAAAGAGCGAGATCACAGATTTAAAACGGACTCTCCAGAGCCTGGAAATTGAACTACAGTCTCAGCTTGCCATGGTATGTTCTAAGGAAGCTGCTAACTAGTCAGAGTAAATTTTCCAACTTCAAAAGTCTTGTTAGATCTTATACTATTCTATAGGATTTAAGATTTGCATTTATTTCCTATAAAATCCTGCATTCTTTTAGTTCCTAAATAGCAGTAATATATATAATTGGATTGCAAGTAGCATGTTATAAAGCAGATGAACTTTTATGTTCACATTCAGTGAAGCAGCAAAGGCCAGCTTTCAAACTGGTATTTCAAGGAAAAAAAAAAATCTCTAAGTAATGAGGCTATACTTACTCCCATTAAACTATTTCAGTTGGTTTTGTCTTTGCAAAGAATTTTTTTTTTCCTCCATCAGAGATTATTTAATATCCTTCTTACACAGAAAAAATCCCTTGAAGACACTTTAGCAGAAACGGAAGGAGGTTACTGTGCTCAGCTTTCACAAATGCAACTTCAGATTGGGAATCTGGAGTCTCAGTTGCTTCAGGTCAGGGCCGATATGGAGCGCCAGAATGCAGAGTATCAACAACTTCTAGACATCAAGACTTACCTGGAAATGGAGATTGAAACCTATCGTCGCTTGCTGGATGGCGAGCTTCTGTAAGCAACTAATTTACATAAAGTACCTCCTTTGTTTTATTTTCTGTAGCAATATCCTTTCCAGGAAAAAAGAGGTAAAAACAAGTGGTACATTCACCAGAGGACAGGAAGGCACATACAATGATTCTGAAATAATACAGATATATTCTAACTGAGGAGAATGAACCATTCTGCTCAGTATTTAAAATAATCTATCAATGCCAACATGGAAAGGGAATTTCTCCTGATCCCGACAAACATTCTGCAATATTGCTTGTCTCTGATTCACTTTTAGGAGCGCAGGACAGGGAGTTACATTTGAAAGCTCATCCTTGACAGGGTCCAAATCACAAACACAATCGCTGGATTCTTCTCAGGGTAGGTACAACTTGATTGAATAAAATTTTGTTTCTAAAGTCATTCTTATAAATAAAATACTACATGCTATTCTGTTTAACTACATCGTAGAGTTCATTATAACAAGAAGCCAATTTGAAAGGAAAAGGATGTAAATGTTCATGTACACGTGCTGCTCTGTTTTATAATTTTTAACACTTTGATAAATATTTTTTTGTTTTGTTTGTGACGTTTAGATCCTACCAAAACTAGAAAGATCAAGACAATTGTTGAAGAAGTGGTAGATGGAAAAGTTGTTGCATCCCATGTTAAGGAAGTTGAAGAGAAGATATAAGGCACAATCTGATATTGCAAAGGATCTGTTCACTCCATGTTTTTTCAAAGCCAAAATGGATAAATAGTTTTGATCTTTTGTATGAAGTGATAAAAATAGATTGGCTTTTTACTAAGATTCTTTTGCATAAAATAAAGCTTGCATTTTCATTCTAAGCAGTCATGCAATATATTTTCTGCTTCAGTCTATTGGTATTACCTGTATTATTTTCACAGTGTTCTTTAAATATATCATCAATTCTTTGTTCAATAACTAGAAATATGGTGCACACGTTAGGCATTTAATTAAATATGCTTTTTTATAATTTTTAGTAATTAATAGTTAAAATAATTTTGCTATTCTAACCTCATTTTCCTGTTTTCTTGACTAATAAAAAGGACTCAACAAGCTTTAAGATAGTAGTCTCCCTTTATTCTTCATTTAGGACTGCTGATCCATATTTGCCATTTTGTTGAGTATCTTGCTTTACCATATATGATGTGTGTGGTATAGTACTCCCCATTAATTTAAATAAATTAATCCAATGCTAGAACACGTACATGTTAAAAAAACTCTCTAAATGTGGGATTAAAGGAATACTTGCTAACATGTAATTTAAAGCTATCAATTTAAGAGAGAAGTTTTTGCAAACAGAACAACATATTGTAGAGACTACAACTATAGTGGAAAAGAAGGGATACCCGGGTTTCGAAGCACGCGGCAACCCCAGCCATGGTTCCACGTCCCTGAGTGCCATCTGGTGGGAGCACAATAGGATCTTGCGAATCCTGAATTTGGCTTCCGGATGTCCAACTCAAACAAACTATTTAAAGGAATCCCATCCAAAACAAAATTATGAACCAAAATACAATCCCCTTACCATTTACACCTAAGCCTTTATTCTTAAGCCAAAATGTTGACGATTTTTGTGTGATTCTCAGATAAGACAAGGAAGTTAGTGACCTCTTACATATATATTACCGTGTCTCTAGAATACAAACGTTCTACACATTCTATCACATCCCTTAAATGCTTGACCCACACTAGAAGTTTAACGGGAGCACCGATTTCATACTGTGCTTCCACTCTGCCTTTTGTAAAACCCACCACTAGCATTTTTTCTGCATCCTGCTTCGAACCAATAAAAGCCAAGGTAATTAAAACAATAATCAAAGAACTAACTCAGCACGGTAGAATCGCAACATCTAAAATCGTCAGTTAAAGAAAAAGCACTGTGATAAATAACCCAGAGAAATAAAATAGAAGAATCTTCTATATATGCCAGTACAAAGAGGGAAGAACTTGAAAACCTCTTGAGTAAATGCACCATCTGCAACAGTTTAAGGACGTAATTTCTTTTATAAAAGCATGGAACACAAGTGCACCTCTTTTTTTTCACCCTTTAAAAGCAGTGTTGATAAATAAATGAAAAGAATCTTACTACATGCGATGTGTTTCAATAGTATTTTTTACTGTTGCAGACTACATTTTTTTAATTAAAATAATTACAATATAAATTAAAATAATGATATCAGAAATAGACAAAGTGAGGTTGTTTATGTAGCTGGGTATGATTACCAAGAGTACCATTATAGAGAATTGTTAAGATTATAGACTGAAGGAAATGATTTCTCTTCCTAAGACAGGATAGCATTTGTCATCTTTCTTTCCTATCCATAATTTTCTTCTCTTATGTGGAAAATCTGAAACCGTATCATGTTCCCCATTATTGACAGCATCTCCATTTTGAAAAGAAAAATAGGTCTCTTTTGTCTTCCTCTTCCAAAGACATATGTACTTTCTGAATAATTGTATACAAAGAAATATGAAATAATGTACATACCTCAAGGACTGCAACTGTGATTGCTGTGAAATCATTATTCCCTACATCATTCAATGTAGATTTCCACTGAATAATCATGTAGTCTACCTACACACATCTTCAGTCATAGGCTTGCCAAGCTGGTGAAGAGGGCTTTACACTAAAGTTGCCAGGGGAGGGGAACCTCAATCCATCCCACTCCTACCAGTTTGATGCCAGGGCCAGCAATAGATGCCCAGAGCCTGGAGAAGTAACACAGGTCAGCAGGAGAGCGCCTGAAGAGCAGCACAAAGGAACTCCAGCCAGGAAGACAGCTTCATCGGGGGCCCAACTTAAATGCCTCTGTGCAAATGCACGTAGCATGGGGAATAAACAAGAGGAGTTAGAGACATGCGCACGCCTGCAGGGCTACGACCTTATTGGCATCACAGAGACGTGGCGGGATGGCTCTTATGATTGGACTGTTGGGATGGAGGGATACAGGCTCTTTAGGAAGGACAGGCAGGGGAGACGAGGAGGGGGTGTCGCCCTCTATGTCAATGACCAGCTGGAGTGCATGGAGCTCTGCCTGGGGATGGATGAGGAGCCG
>NW_008794172.1:227386-242447 GCF_000699145.1 Aptenodytes forsteri | reverse complement strand
GGCTTTAAACTAAAGGGGGGTAGATTTAGACTAGATATAAGGAAGAAATTTTTTATGCTGAGGGTGGTGAAACACTGGCACAGTTGCCCAGAGAGGTGGTGGATGCCCCATCCCTGGAAACATTCCAGGTCAGGTTGGACGGGGCTCTGAGCAACCTGATCTAGTTGAAGATGGAAGATGTCCCTGCACGGGGGTTGGACTAGACGAGCTTTAGAGGTCCCTTCCAACCCAAACTATTCTATGATTCTATGATTCTACACACACATTAATCCTGAATTTAACATTATGATCTAAAAGATGACTTAGAATTGCCTAGGGTGCAGCTTTGATGTATGTAAAATCTAGAAACCACTCTAGCTATTGTCTTGTGGGAAAGCAACAATGGTAAACCAAAGCAGTTTGCAATCACTATAGCATTATTATACTGTATCACAGAATCCAAATAATTGTTGCACAGTATCTGAACTATAAAGTTAACTAAAATCCAACAACTGTAATAAAATATGAACATTGAAAGTAGCTAGAATGCAAAATTATGTAAATCCTAGTAAAGATTGAATTGCTTACACCTACCTACCTTTAGCCTTCAGGGATCTCGTAGCCAGATGTTCCCTTTACACCTGAAAAATAGATGGAAAAAGAAAGCATAAGTGCTAATTTCTTTTTTAAAAGCTTTTAAAAATGGTATCAACTGGCGAATGTTTAGCTACTGGTAATGTGAAGATTCATCCATAGATGCTTGTTGATGCATAAAGTTCAGTTTGTGGGACCAAATCCAATATCTCTGCAGACCTCTATATTGTACTTCAAACACATATTTCTGGATTAATTTCTGGATGCTAGACAGCCTTGACTTTGCCTGATGTAAACAGAAGACATTCTGGGTCCCAGAGAACTGAAAGCAAACTGTAAACAATCGGTATTGCAATGCAAAGAAAAAGGAAGATTTTAAATTACATTTCAAATTCTTATTTGCTTAAATACATAGGCTCTTCCTATTAACATTTATACTGTCCTAAGGTATAGAATCATATGTTTGTTTGATGGATTCCTAATGTTTTTATTATGTGACTGTTCTCATACCATCAGTGAAAAACATTGTCAATATTTTGGTTTTAGAACTACATAAAACCAGGATAATTAAGACACTTGTAGAAAAGATAGTGGACAACAAAACATTCTCATCTCAGTCCAGGTCAGCTGAAAAACAGCCAGCTAAGAAAAAATCAGAACACAGGAGCCTTTTACATGTGCCAGCGGACAGAGCCAAGAACAAGGAAGCCTTATGCACACAAGGAGACTTTTAAGTGGTATAATACTTTGACTTCTAAAAAGACAAGTGTCTTGTAAAAGTTTACTGCTTTTTTTCCTCATTTTACTGATTTGGAGCCTAAAAATGCATTCTATCTAGTGAATTTTTATTTTTTACTGAAATCTGTTCTTTTTATACTAAATAACTGGTATTGTGCATTACTGAAAAAACTTTGAAAAATAGGTAAGAGCCGTTCTTAGCAGACAAGATCATTGGGATCATACAGTAGCTACAGTGAGCCAGGAAATGAAGAGTTATTTGCAGAAAACACAGCACAGCAAACAACCTAAACTTTCTACCTCCCTGGTAGCTGTCAGGAAAGGTGTAAGAATCTTACATAATCTGCATATTCTGTGAACTGAACACACTGACACACAGCAGAGGTACTGTAAACACCTTCAGAGACAAACCAGACACTTCTTCTGACAGCAGTTAGCTATGTTTGAAGCGTTAATTCACCAGAACTTTGCACTCTGCAGAAGAGGAGCCAAACCCCTTGCCACAAGGTGCACAAGCATTCTTTACCACTAGTAGGGCTGGTTTCTCTCCCTCTTTTTGTGTTCCTGCCCATAAAACCACTGAAATGTTGGGTGAGAGGATGTCCAGGAGCCCAGATCTTTTTCAAAATGGGACAGTCCTCAACAGTAGATCAGGTCAGCCACCTGAGGCTTCGCCTCACTGAGTCTTAAAAACCTTCAAGGATGGAAATTCTGTAACATCCCTAAATAACCTGCTCCAGTGCTGCCCAACTGCCTGGTGAAGGCACATTCCAGCAGCACTGCCACCAATACAGGTGTACTGCTGGAAAGTTGTTCCCTTCCCTTCTCCTCTGCGATTGCCCTCTCATGCTGTGCAGCTGTAATTTTGTCCTTTGCTTTGTATCTCTTAACCACACATTTTTGAGGTTATAAAAAACCACAGTTATCGTGTAAGAAAAACATAAAGACATCGTATATATTCATTTCAGCACATAATTTAGGAATCATTATTTTAAACTCTGCAAAAGTGACAGATCTTTGCTTTATTAAACTTGCTTTTAGAAACGATTGGAAGCCTTTGACCTTCCAGTGCTTCCTCAAAAATTAAGCTCTGCAGCTTTAAAATCTGCCTGTACTTTCTCTCTCCTCTCGCTGCAGGCAGTGAAGGCTCTGCAGCAGCCGGCTCATCCTATCAATAAGGTTCGGTTAGCCAAGGTGGAGGATGGGAGGAGAATGGAACTGTCCCAGCTCCTCAATGAGATCAGGGCAAAGTATGAAACGCTCATCACCAGAAATCAGATAAAGACCATCATCTCAGCAAGGACCCAGGTAATGACTTCATACAGACATACACCTTCCAGAGTAAGGAGACAATCCCTGTCTATACAATTCCTCCCTCAGCCTCTATGAGGTACAGTATTTCCTTTTCAATGCAGCGTATTATTGGGGAAGGGATTTTGATTTTACTGCAGTAAGATGTGAACTAGAAGATACGGAAACAGATTTTGTTTAGGGTATGAAATTCACACTAAACGAATGCTGTGTAATTCATCTGGATGTTTTTCTGTACCTGCAACAGTGATATTGTTGTGATTTAAAAAATGATGACATATGCTGTAACATGGTAACCTCTAGCTCCATTTAGTTATCCCAGAGGAAAAGAGAATCTTGAAAATCTAAGGCAATGTAAAGAATCCATTTATATACAGAAAGCTTTACCATTTTTAGCACCTGTATTAAAGAAAACTGTACCTTTTCAGGAACTATTTTATACTGTTCACAGTAAAACTGTGTCATACTCTTCAGCAAATATAATTTGTTCTTTCATACAGATTGATTACAATGCTACTATTACAGATTTACATACAAAACATCTCTAAAACCCAACTGAACTTTGAAATAAAATGGCAAAACAATTTTCAGCCATCAAACGTCAAGAAACTCAGGGTGAAAATTAGGTATTATGTCACTCTGTTGTACTTCTTAGGTATTGCAGAAATTCTGGAGGTTTTTTTTAACCACAGGCCAGACTACTGCTGCAATCTGGTTGATCTACACAGTAATCCAATGACACACATCAGCTATAAACTAGACAGTTAAGCCAAGTTTATATCTGTGTTTGGCACAAAGCAGCCAATGTGTACTGATACAATCTTGTCACATAAATTCTGCAGTACCCAGGCAAAAAAGGATAACAAAGAATATTGAGTGTTTGCTTGTGGATTAGCCAAACCTAGATTTTTCACCAAAACGATGGCATGGTAAAATTACAATAGGTCAGTATGTTATGGGGGAAAAAAAGAAACTTATTTTACTTGCTTCTTAAGACCTGAATTAAAGAGTTTCTTTCCTTAGAGTTGATGGCATCATAAGAACCTACATAAAGTAGTAAAATATGCAAAAGAGTATCTATTGTTTCAAGTGCTTATGGCATCTTCACCACTTGCAGTAAAACTCAGAATCATAAAGGAAAAATAACTTTCATAAGCAAAACAATCATTCTGGGAGTTAAATGCGTTAACGTATTCTCTAAATCAAAGATGAGCCCAAATCTAAAATGACCCCACACATGCTCAGGCTTGGCTTAAAAAAATCTACTTTTAATAGGATTAAAAAAAAGCGAAAAACCACATTTTCTTGCTAACACAATACAGTGCTTGTTTGACTGTTTACTTTTTTTCTAAGAATAAGCTTCAGCCTTAAGAATGGCAAATTATCTCAAATAATATTTTGGATCAGGATTAAGCTTAGAACAGGCACTTCACTTCTGAATTGTCACATTTAACATGGGTGACAGCATATAGTCAGAGAACACGCCAATTTTTTCCTTCCTGTGACAGGTAAATCTTAAATAACCTGTCCTTAGAAGACAAGGCAAAGTTGTAGATTTGGATAAAGTTGCTATTCATATTTAAATGAATGCAGGTACTTGCTCTCAAATGACAATCTGAAATCTGGTCAATGACTAGATCAGGCAAAAACATAATTACAGCAATTGTCAACTGTGCTATATTCATGCAACTGCTCAAAAGCGCTCCCTCTCTATAAAGCTGTTCTTAGAAATGAAAAATACATTAAAAACAAAGAACCTTATTCAAACCTGGAAGCTTGAACTGACTGCAATTCCTCTAATTTCCATGAAGTTAAGCCCATTTACTCCAGAGGTGAATAAGGTCTAAATACAACTGGTTAATTTGTATGGGAATTCCTCTACAACAAATATGTTAGGGATAAAGATGCAGCCAACTACTTCCGTCAAACACAGCAGGATAAGGGTTTCCTGTCTACACGGTACATAAAATATTAACTCATCACTGTTAGCTTTAAGAAATTTATGACTCTCAAAAAATTCCAAGTAGAGATTTTTGTGTGTCTATTTTATTTTCATTATTTGACTATTTTTAAAATATTCTTATCTTTTTTACATCCCCTGTAGCTAGAGGAAGCTACAATTAAAAGAATGGACAAAGATGCAGAAGCATTAAAGGCAGCGAGAGCAGAACTCTGTGAAGCAAGACGGCAGTGGCACCATATGCAGATCGAAATTGAATCTCTCCACGCTGTGGTAAGCATCATAAAATGAAACTTGAAATCTCCTGGAAAAAATAAACCTTTCTCTTGATGTAAAATATTCCACAATTCAGTTTATGTAACAATCACATCCACTATACAGCGGAAATACAACACACACAGAAATGCATAGCTTTGCGGTGGACTTTCAGCTTGTCACACAAAGTACTAACCAACAAGCAACAACCCAGTCATTTGCTCACGTTTAAGAGTATAGTATGTTTTGATTCAGGATCTGCCATTCAATATACACGTGTTCTCATGTTTTCACACCTGCCAAACATATATTTGCATGATACTACCTCATCAGGTTCCCGGTCATTCTGCCTAATCAATTCACATCAGGTTTATAACTTTTTTGAATGTGTGGACCAAATTTATCAGGTCATTCACGATAAACTATGTCAGCAATTTACTGAATTCAGTAATATAGATAGGCCACAAGAGCACGCAGACCACTTGGTTTTCATACAGTACTGAGCTGGATATCGCTTTAACCACAGAGATAAAATCAGAGATCTGTAAAATCAATGGCAGTGGATTGCTGGTACAACAGAAGGCTACATTTTTTTATCCTATATTAAATTATTAAAGATTTTACTGGAAAATTTCTCAGCAGAAGTATTATATATAAAAAAAGTATAAAGACATATATAAAGTATATATATAAAAAAGTATGGCAGAATGAATTCTAAGTTTATATCTCCTGCAGTTTGGTTTTTTTAACATGAAGAGGGGTTTTTTTTTGCTGAAGTGAAATGTTGGCTTCCTCTCTTTCTATTAGTACTCCATGGATCTCACTTGGGTTTTGTTAGGAGCGCCCATTCTCTTGTCAAAACTAGTTTTGGAATGTGAGGAAATTACTCTTTCCTCACATTGTACACCAGGAGGCACGATATGCCTGCAAGAGACAATGGCATTGTTCTTAATGAGGAGCTGGATACCAGGATTCAAAAAGTAGAGCTTTGTTTATAGAGGACTGGAGGGTGCATTGCTGAATTGGGGACCAAGAAGAAGAAGGGAAGAGTAGACTTTGAGATCATCAGGAATCTGTAGGAAGAATTGGAAGTTGAAGTCAGAGTTAGTTGGGTAGATATAGACTAGATATAAGGAAGAAATTTTTTACGCTGAGGGTGGTGAAGCACTGGCACAGTTGCCCAGAGAGGTGGTGGATGCCCCATCCCTGGAAACATTCCAGGTCAGGTTGGACGGGGCTCTGAGCAACCTGATCTAGTTGAAGATGTCCCTGCCCACGGCAGGGGGGTTGGACTAGATGAGCTTTAGAAGCCCCTTCCAACCCAAACTATTCTATGATTCTATGATTATCTTGAAAGCTTTACTCCTGCTCCTAAAGAATATTCTTAAAAGAACTGATGTAAAAATACACAGATTGCTAATGAAAAGTACATATAACATCTTTACACATATACTTTCCAAATCTTAAAATATGAGTTAAATTTCACAGGAAAAGGGTTTGGAACGTTCATTGCGTGACACAGAGCAGCAGTACCACATGCAACTACAAAATTTAGAAGCTGAGATTGAATGCTTAGAGAAAGAGCTACTGGAAGTGAGAAGAGGTATTGAGAAACAGCTCCAAGAGCATGAAATTCTCCTGAACACGAGGATGAAACTGGAGGAGGAGATAGCAACATATCGCAGTCTGCTTGAGCAAGAAGAGAACAGGTACTTGTCAATTAGAGAAAAAGTACTCAAATTTATCTTCCATTTCAGAACTTCTCATTGAAATAATCATCAGAATTGTAAATACATGAATGAATCATTAAAAAATTATAGTATAGAATCCTTAGAAATGGTTTCACTGTAACTTAACTTCACTGATTCCGCACTTTCTGGAGCTGAGTATCTCCACAATGCATTGCAGATAATAGCACGCTTACTGCATCCTCGCTCGAGGCACTGCATGTTGATGTAGACTTTGTATCCCATTAGCTGCATGACGTGGGCTCTGTCTCAGACCATCGATGAAGCAAGTCCACACGCGTGAAGTTCTGAGAGACGAGTTCACATCTCATCACTTGACAGATGGCCATTTGCATGTGGACTTCACACTACTCAGTATCATTCAAAGTGTGTTAAGGCACACATTTGGGAGGGTCTACGCATTAGGATGCTCTTTAAGAACATGCCTTCTAGTGACATTTTGCTTTGGTTGTAACTCTTCATGTCTGCCCTTTCCCTGCTACACAAACACCAGTATTGTGAAACGCAAACATGAGAGAGGCAGCTACACAAATGTAAACAAGGAGGAGAAGGAAAAGGCAAAACATCACATCTTGCACTCAGCACTGGTATCTTCACAAAACCAGGCCTGTGATGCTGAAATCTTTCAGTGGAACATTGCCTCCCTCAGTCCTTTCTACAGACAATGGAGAGTTTCAGTCCAGGAACCTCACACGTTTGCCTAAGAAGATTCCAGACAGGGGAGTCAGTTTCAGATTTAATGCTTTTAACTCTGTGAAAATACACACAATTCAGTATTAATAAAATTAAGTAACTCTTCCTGGCACACAACAAACTGACTAAAAACTGTCTGAAAATAATGATGAAATTGCACAGGTATTTTCAGTAACTTTCTTCAGTTCTATACTCAGAATGAGAAATCCTAACAAATAGTTACTACAATCAAACAGAACTTCTCATGCTTCTTATATTTTTTAATTTTTCATAGCTGTTCATAAGACAAGTTTTGGATTAAAGTAATTCAATATGATTAGATTATAATAATTTTTATTTTTGCAGGTTTCAATGCTCTATACCTGACCAGAAGGATGACAAAAAGCCTACCACTAGCAAGATTGCCTTTACACTGCCTTCAGGCAAGTTTTTCAACACTTTCCCCTTAGGGGATTATGGCTCTAAATGAGGTTCCTAACTACTGACAAATTACTGGATATTACAAAAGGATCTTCTTCCAGTGCAGCAGGAGGAAAAACACTTCTAGGTCCTGTGTCCTGACCTTACTCTTCTGCACGCCTAGTATATCTGTATTTTCTTTTACAGATGGTGTAAAGAAGCATGAAACTGAGAAAGTGGAACTGATGACAAAACAAGCAATCCTAGATGGAAATATTATGAAGGAAAGCGCTGAAGCTCATGGCACTGTACAGTAAGATAAACATGAATTTAACAAAATAACAGTTGAAAGTAAATGGTGGGCATTATGTTTCAGTAGCTTTGAGTTTTCTTTTATTTAGTATCTGTTATATCATGCCCATACAGCCAAGACACTCCAGAATAAGTGATAGTTCTTGAAGGTATATTGAATGGCATGTTTTAACAATACATTAAATTTTAAAGTTCTTTTTATCAGCATTTACTTCATAAGCTAACAATAGCATGATGATGCTTTTGATTTGTAATTTCTATTTCTGTTAAGAATGAAACTATGAATAATTCATCTAGTTAAGGTTGAAAGCAAAAGAGCCCATACCATGTTTGTGAAGTCCCTCTGGGGCATATTTATGCAGATAAATTCAGGCTTGGCTGCTCTAACTTGCTATTTGGAAACTCCTACGTTTCACCAATTACCAAACAGGGAACAGAGAGCTTGGCTCCTAAGTGGGCATGTGAAAGTCTGTTAGTATGTATTATTCACCTTAAATTACTTTAATAGTATTGGATTGCCTCATTTTTTTTTCCTGCTGCTCTTTAAGCTCTTTTGTAGACTAGCATTTAACATTACATTTAAAACAGACTGTAGTGTACAATGTCACTAATACTTAACTGTAATCAGCTGTTGAAAACATGTAGAAATTTGGATTAAAAATTAATGCCATCATGTGGTCCACCATACACACTCCATACCTGAAGCTTGTTTTCATACCTGAGCTTGGTTCATCTTACACAGTCAGTCAGATTTGCACGGGGCTACTCGGCTGGCTACAGTTTACTCTACCTGAGTAAGGCCCCCAGAGTCAGACTTTTAGATCTGGATCCTGACACATACTTAGAGGATTAAATCCATAGGATTTGGGTGCCTAAACTTTATTGCATCAGCTGGGTTTTCAATTCTCCATATTTTACTTCTGCCCTTTTTTCTTTTTTAATTTAAAGTAGATCTACATTCTGAGGTTTGGATCTGAACTAGATTTTTCTCCTCCCTATTTTGAAGGCTTTCAGATGCAGGAATTCTGTCCTGCCCGCTATAGTATGGAGGTTTCTTGCAAAGTTTTTGAGCTCGGATTCCAAACTTTCTCCTTGGAAACAAACTGCCTGATGTGTTTGGATCAGTGGTTTTGTATCCATGTCTACTTAAAAGTACAAAAACAAGAACATGATGAACCCTCACCCTTTATTTAGCTTTTCTGGAGAATGAACCTGTGAAAAAAAAAGAAAAATTCTAGTGTCTCAGTACCCATCTAAAATAACTTGACACTTTATTATGCAATTTCTCTCTACATTTTAAAAGCAGTCCTGAAGACAGATAATTCATATTGCCTAAAGGATCATAAATACATTTGCTTTATTGTTTCAGGACAGAAAAAGTGGATGAAGTCATTAAAGAATGGGAAGGTTCTTTCTTTAAGGACAACCCTCGCTTAAGGAAAAAATCAGTTTCATTGCGCTTTGATCTCCACCTAGCAGCAACAGACGAAGGATGTTTACACACTAAAAAGAAAACTCTTCCTGACATTGAAGTCAGGCTGGTAATGAGGAGATCTTGCAGTATTCCTTCTATCAAACCTTAACCTACAGCAAATTAACCCAAAGTTCACCTCCAATGGGCTCTGGAAATAAGTAGATGGACTTACACGGCCTGCTATCTTGCTACAACTACAAAATCTTACTAAGTACTTTGATTAATACAATAAAAACATACAAGTCTCTTTTAAAAGAAAGGGAGACGACCAAGGGAGTTAAGATTCCAAGAAACCTAACTTCTACTAGTTTTATACTCTGGGTGCAGCCCTTTAATTTTCTCATTATTGTTGTTGTTTTGTAGAATTTCACCAAATATTACAAAAATTAAACTGTAACTTTATACTTTGACACATTCTGCCTTTGTAAAAGAGAACTCGTTTTCTCTTTCTGGAAATGAGAACTGCGTATTTCATTCTCTTAATTATTCAATATTGCATACACACAATGACTGATGAATCCTTGTAATAATTTGTATCACAACTGTCATACTTCTTGAAATATTTTAAAATAACACTTTCTAACAGGAAAAATTACATACAAAGATGCTCTTAATATACATAAACTATTAACAAAGAATTTTCTTTTAAAAGTGGCTGGGATTTTTAAATTAATTTTTTTAGGCAACAACAGAGCAAAAATGTCCTTCCCTTACATAATTATACAAATGTTTTTAGAATTGTTGTTACAAACCAGTAATATTTTAGCCATATCATTCCACTGATTTTGAAGCAGTAATTTCCACTGAAAATCAATCATTCTCTTATTTGTCCACACATATCTGTACTACAGCTTTCCTAGCCATAGCAAGTAAAATTATACCCTTTACTTGTTCAAATGTAAGGAGTCAATCAACCATTTTAATGCTGGTATTTAATTAATTTTGTGTACTATAACAATGTGAATTAAAATATTGTCAACAAATTCCTCTTCTGACAAATCTTATAAGTAAGTTATGCTCTTGATCTCATACACATAACAAGTCACTATTATGCCAGGGTACAACTATTACAGCTTCAAATTAAATGGACAAAATAAGGGCTACATATTCAAAGTAAAATTCTACCATACCCGTTAAGTATCTCCCACTACTACTCAAAGTAGCTATGGGCAAATACAAAGTACAGTAGATGATCGTGCACCAGTACACAGAAAAAACAGAAATACAAACTCAGACATACTTCTTTATAACATTATGAGACAAATTTCAAACAAAAATTCAAACAAAATTGTATTAAGATAAGACTGATTGTTTATGAGGATTTTCAAGAGGCATGGATGTCACAAACTCTCACCGAAATCACTGGGATTGCAGGGGCTCAGAATCTAGAAAAACCACATACCGTATTTGCCAGATTCACAGCAACATGTGAAAGATTAATAAGGCAAATGCTGACACTTAAATTACTTACGGCATGTGTTACAAAAACTGATACTACAAATTCTTTCAGTGTTAAGTTATGCTTCTATCTTTTGTTAATGGTAAGAACAACGCATTCATATTGCCCACAGTTCTGTATCTACTGTATGAAGCTGGCTAATTATCATTAACCTTAATACTGATCTGGTGTTATTAATACTTGAGTATTTGGCATCCTGAATGTATTAGCCTGCTCTAGTATTTTCACTATGCAGCTTTTTTTTGTGCTTATACTCTGTAAATTTTACAATACTTGAATTTAAACTAAGTTTTAATTGCTTTAAGGCACTTTAAACAGGGATATGAATTTACCAAAGTAAATGATAGTACTACAATAAAAAAAGTATTAAAATTGAGTTTGCCCATGCATATTTTGTGAGTTTTAATGTGTATACCTTAAAAGGAAAGAAGTAACAGAGAAATACAAAATAAAAGTTGTAGATAAGAAAATCTGTAGCACTGCAACCAAGTGTTTTCTAAGCTCTCCTCTACAATTAGAAAGACACAAATTCCCTAAGAATCTTTATCATAACATGTAAGGTGAGTGTCCTCCTGCTACAAAAATTACTCTTTTTCTGGTAAATCCAGTAACCCTGACTAGATCTAAAGTCCTTTGTTCTGAGTAATGCACAAGAAAGAACAGGAGACAGCATCTGGCATACATAGCTTACAATCTAAAAGATAAGCTGACAGGCAAAGATAAATAGCAAATATGTAAGAGAAACTTAGCTTAAAACATACACCTTTAAAACTGCTTAGACAGACTTCCTCATGCAGGAAAAGCTTGCACAGGCATATAAAAATTACTGTACAAATACACAGAAGGTACTGCCATCTCTACAGTAAACAATAACGGAATAATCTTACTCACAGACACATTTTTTTTTCTTTAACCAGGGGGTGTTTGGCTTATTCTCTGACCTACAGTACTTCTTGGGATATTAAATTCTCTGGTGTAACTCTAGATTTTTTTTTTCCCTAGTGATAGAAACTGCGTCCAGCATAGTACAGAACACATGCCCAACTTCGCCTTGCAATACAACCTCCATATTACTTTAGAAGAGAAAAATTACTGTCTGTCTATAGTAAACATTGTCTGGGATACTAAGTAACTAGAAAAAAATGTTGACCTTATTCATATATGTTATTTCATCCATATAATGGCCTAATCTCACGGTTTCTGAAGCCATCTCCCTGACCCCAATGACAGCACAAGTACATCCTGAGCTGTCCTGTGATGAGAAATTTATTCCACGCACAGAAGTCACCATTGTTTAACACCAGACTCAACTGCTCATGAAATACGTAGCTTCTGTTTGAAGTTTGAAACAACTGGCATAAACCCAGTTATACTGTTTTATGATCATGAAACCTGATGCTCTAAGAAAAAAAAAAAGTCTGCAGTTTAATAGCTGTTTTTGTTAACACATGACATTCTGCAGGCAGCCCACTCTTACCTGTTCAAAGCTATTTTCTTCCTGTGGGACTTCCTGACACTGATTTCATTAGCTGCGTTAAGAATTGCTGCTACTCTAGACCTCGTTCAAGTGTGCATCCTGGTTTTAACTACGTTTTCTCCCCTTACAGTACATATATATCTTTTGCATTATTCACAAATTCCATCTCTTCAAATGTAAAGAGCTTACTCTTTTGTTCATAAACTACTCGAACTTCCACCAGTGTCAGTGTGAACTCCACATGGGCATAGGAAAAATAAGTATCCACAATAAAATCTCACCCTGATTTTAGGTCACTTTAAAGCTGAATTTAAAAATATAACACTGAAGCCTGATAATATGGCAAAGAATTCTTCACTTCTGTGCTGCTGAATAAATTCAGACCAGCTGAGCTACTGCCATCTAATACCTGCAAATGTCCAACGTAAAAATGAGCGTCATTGTCTCAACCTACTTTCCAATGAGTATGTGTCCTCATTACAAAGCTTATGAAACTGTTGCTAATTAAAACAGTTGGATAAGAGCCAACTATTTAGAGCCCCCTGGTTAGTACGATGCAGTATAAACAATCCTATTAAATCAGTAAAACTACTTATGTCATACAGTATCTTAGAAAGTGTACACAGGAAGAGTCTTTCACTATCATGGAAACACAACATGGAAATTAGGCAAACAGCAAAGTAAAAAAAAAACCACATAAAACAAAGTAAATAATACACTGCCAGCTTTGAAAACACGTGCAATGATTCAGAACTATCAGCATGGAAAATGCGTATCAGTAAACGTACTTGAACACCATAATAAATATTTCAATAAGCTGCACAAATTTAAATTTATTTTAACATTATCAACATTAAATAGGGTGGTGAAGCACTGGCACAGGTTGCCCAGAGAGGTGGTGGATGCCCCATCCCTGGAAACATTCCAGGTCAGGTTGGACGGGGCTCGGAGCAACCTGATCTAGTTGAAGATGTCCCTGCCCACGGCAGGGGGGTTGGACTAGATGACCTTTAGAGGTCCCTTCCAACCCAAATTATTCTATGATTCTATGATTCTATAAATGCATTTTAACACTATCAACAAAACCGTGTTATTAATAAACTAGAGATGAACACATAAAGCGGTCAAAACCAGGGAAAAAACAAGTTATTTTTCATCTCCTAACAAGTATTTTCTCACCTTTTCTTTACAAATGTTCTGCCCAGGTGAAACTGTAGACTAAAGAGAGGCGTATTTGGCTAGCTGACTGAGGAATCTTCAATTCTTACATTCTTTTAATTATCAAATCGAAGTCACAGATTATTGTGCTGCATGTCAACAAATTTCCATTGTGGCCAGAGAGAGCACACTGTGGGCAGATGAGGGCAGAGTTCTTGTCTCTCTTATTTGTTCATAAAAATGTGCTTATTTAAGAATGAAAGCAAACTGGGCTAGACAAACTGTAGGCATCAAGAAGAAATGGGTCTAACTTGAAGCAACCCGGTATCATATAGTTAGTTTTTCTTCTTTTCCCTTTCTACCATCCTTTTGGGTTAGGTAGGTATCATCTATCTTCTTCCGTTCAAAAAAATCAAAGATATTTCCGCTATCTTGTCATGAACATTCACTGTTTGGCTTTCCTTCAGCTGCCACATTCACCAGATTCACCAAAATCCTCCTTTATGGATGTCTAGAAATGTATCTTATTAGCCATATGACAGCATTCCAATGCCAAACTTTACATTTTCATTTTTAATTCAGTCACTTTAACAATTTTCACTGTATAAAAGACTCCTACGCTGAATGCCGAGGTCTGAAATTCTTCATCTTCCTCACACTCGGAGCCACATGGTTTACCATGGCTTATATTTGCAAGCTTTTTACCTCCGTGTGTGATACCTTCACAAATTTTTGCAAGAAATTGTTCTAGACAATTCCACTGCTCCCAGTGTACTCTGTAATTCATAATCCTCTGTGGTAAGTGTTTGAGTCGGTCAGTCTGATTTAGTTCAACATTATAATCTACACAGATTTGTAACCTAGGGTCTTTCCCGTAGCCCGTATGACCAGCCTTCCTTCACGCCACTCTGCAGGCTGACCCGCTTCCTCTAGGCCGCCTTCTCTGCATGCCCTTTCATCAACACACCGGCATCTTCCCAGCTTTCCTCGCAGCACAGTAAGCACGACCAGACTGAGGGCCACATCCTGCGCCTCTTCAACCTCTCTTCAAAGAGATGCCATTCTCAAACCATCGTTTCAGCACAGCTCTGCACACTTTACACAGACAAATGGTTCCCCAGCACTGCCAGGACTGTTCACCTGACTTTGAAGTCAGGCGATAGCCTGCCTTTATGGGATTTATTCGGGCCCAGACACTACACTGCAGCGTTTTTCCAGACGCCTCCCGAGCAGCCCCGGCACCAGAGCGCCTCAGGTCGCGCGCTCCCTCTGAGGGGAAAAAGGCGCCAAATGGCCGCGGGCGCGAGGCGCCAACGGCCTCCCGCGGCCGCCCCCCGCCTGGGTGTTCTCCGCCGCAGATTCGCCACCGGGAGCCAGCGCTGCCGCTCCTCCCGGCCTGACCGCTGCGGGCATGCTAACAACGGCCGGGGCTGCCCAGCAAGGAGCCGACTCGGCGGAAGGGCGGGAAGCGGGTTAGCCTCTCTGTGGAAAGCTCTGAGAGGAA
>NW_008794172.1:226336-226838 GCF_000699145.1 Aptenodytes forsteri | reverse complement strand
CCTCCCGCGGCCGCCCCCCGCCCCGCTGTTCTCCGCCGCAGATTCGCCACCGGGAGCCAGCGCTGCCGCTCCTCCCGGCCTGACCGCTGCGGGCATGCTAACAACGGCCGGGGCTGCCCAGCAAGGAGCCGACTCGGCGGAAGGGCGGGAAGCGGGTTAGCCTCTCTGTGGAAAGCGCTGACAGGAACGTAAAGGCGGGCAGTTTCCCGCCCGCACCTTCCCCTTGCTGTCGCGGGGCGAAGGGGACGAGCCCGGTGTTGGAGACTGCGAGTCTGGGGCGGAGACAACCCGGCCCGCACGATGCCTCGGGAGCGCCGGTAACTCCCCGCGCCGGGCGAGGCGGCGCCTCCTTCCCGGTAATGGCGGGGCCGCACCCCGCGCGCAGCCCCGGTCGCCTTTGCCCTCTGCGTCCCGCAGATTCGCCACAATCCCTTCCGACCTCCGCCGTCCCCGGAGCGGTGCGGAGAAGGCCTCGGCCTGGCGGGGGCTCCGGGGCGAGCAG
>NW_008794172.1:170776-225979 GCF_000699145.1 Aptenodytes forsteri | reverse complement strand
GGGGGGGGGGGGGGCCCCCGGCCGCGGGGCGGGGGGCGGCGGGGGCTGCCGGGGCGGGGTGCGCGCCCCTCCGCGCGGGCAGACCGGCGTTTCCCGGCGCCAGGAGCGCGGTGCGCTCGGCCCGCGCCGTGCAGCACGGGGAGGGCGTTCGGTGAGGCCGAGGGTCTCCCCGATCGCAGGCATCGGTTTCCTCGCGAAGGCGTGGGGGGAACGGCGATGCCGGAGCTGCCCTTGCTGCAGCTCTGCCGCTCCCGCCTACCCCCGGACCCGCCTCCGGGCGTGCTCCCGTTCAAGCTCCTCTTGAACTTCACGAGCAGTCCCATGTTGAGGAATTTGTGTGAGTCCGAAGCTAAGCACGTTATTAATGGGGAATTTCGAAAGGAGGTCCGGCTCCTGTTGAAACTGCGGTGGAGTTGTTCGAAGAGAAGGGCCGAAAAAAATGCTGCTGTGTTGCAGTGCTGCTCCCGTGCGCACCGATGGGCTTGTTGCTAAAGGGTTAAACGTGCTCACGTCCCATGGCCTGGGATAGCGCTGCTGTCGTGTTCGGTGATTATTTTTTTTGTACCGTGCAAAGGAGGTGCTATTTAGTTTGGTCATTTATACGTTCATACCGGTTTTCTGAAAGAGTCGGTGCAAAAAATAGTGGAGTATATTCTTTTTATTTCTAAAGGGAAAAAATATGTATACTTAAAACCTTTAATATGAAGATGATGTAAACCTGAGTGTTATTTCACAGCTATTTAAGGTCAGATTCCTTGGAAAGTACATTCATTTTTCAAAGAGACAACACTTTACTTTTTAGAAACTCTTTTGTCTTTATATCAAAATTAGCAAACTTTTTGGTAACTAATGGTAACTATAATAATTGAAGTTTCAAAGATTTGGGGAAGCAAAGGCATAGTACTTAATAGCATGATATTCTTTTGTCTTTCAGAAATACAAATATAATGTCAGGTGGCTGAAAATTTGCCTATCAAAATGTCAAGTAAGTTTTCAGATTTTTCTTCCTTTAACTTGATGAATTAAAGATCTGGTTCAGCAGAACCTGTTTGTGAGATTCCTTGCATTAAAAGGAATGATACGAGGTATAGTCATTTCTGACCAAACTCTTGGCCTTAAATCTTGCTGTGGCTGATTTCTGGTATATTGTTTTCATAGAAAATCCGGATATCACAGCTTATCCTAAATCCTGTTTCACTGCATTTTTGCTTACCCTGTTTTTAATTGAGGTGCATATAAATGGATTTCACATTCTTCACTCTTATGGCTAAATAAAAGGCTACCAATATAGCAATGGCGTGATCTTAATTTTTTTCTTTCTTTTCTTTCTCTTCTGTTCTTTGCTTTACACTCTTCAGTGGCAAAATGCAAAGTCTTTGAGAGTAGGTTTCTGTCTTATTTTTGTAAATCACTTAAAAATGTTTGACACAGCAGATGCCTTATAAAGAATTCATTCAAATCTTCAAGAAAAAAAATGCTTACATTTATATCTTAACAGAAAGGCCATCTTACGCCCCACCTCCTACCCCAGCTCCTGCAACCGTAAGTATAGTGATTTTTCTCATTAACACAGATTTGGTAATATAGCCTTTAATAACTTACCAGAGCAATAATTATGGAGTTGCATTACCTTCCTGTATTGGAAACACAGACTAGTTGCATTTCATTATTAATATGACATGTGTTGTTTAAATTAATCTCTTCTTTTTTTTTTAAAGCAGTTTGTGAAAGAGAAGCTGAATAAACTTGTTTCATCTTTGAGGCTAGATCCTGCAGATACTTAATTTTCTGTAAGCAGTCAGTTGGTCTAAAATTATATTCACAGTGAGTTGCAACAGTACACTGGAATATTTAAGAACAAACCGATCTATTCTAAAACTTCCCACTCAACTTGTGCCCAAATCATGGGCAAACAGTGCGTTTTTTCATGTTTCTGTTGTACCTAGCCGATTTTCAGTGGAATGCAGGAGTATGCAAAACACTGCTATATTGGGTCAGAATAATGAAGTGCTCGTGATGACAGTCTTATTCAAATTTCTTGAAATCACTGGTAGTTTGGCATCTATGGCATGAGAAATACTTTACTTTCTAGTAAAATGGTATGGAATGACACTTAGGAAAACATGAACAGTAGCTTTGAATCATGTCCAGTTGCATTCATGCATGTATAAAAAGGTGCTGAAATACCAGTATGCTGCCGTCAGGAAAGCATTTGAAAGCAAATGTACCTCTTCCGTAGCCTTTACATTTCTAAATAGCTTGCATTTTAGGAGTAACGTATTCACATGAGAAAATACAAATCTCTTGTACAGAAGAATGAGCAAAGATGCTATAGTGAGGTTTTTTTACCAAAAGAAAATTTGAAACTGTTACCCAGTAGGGTGTTCCTGATCTCTGCATCTGAGATGAAAACTGCAGGATGGGATTTAGATGAAATGTGATCCTCCAAATTTGTTGTGCCATACTTCACATTTAAAGAGGCTTGAAAATGATATAATGTATAAACAAGTTATGTTCTTAAAAATTTACATAAATAAAACTTTATTTGCTTAGTTTGTTCAGAGTTTTCATTTTGCACACAACTTAATAGATTTGTGCCAGTATTGGAAGGAACATGATGGCATCCACTCTTACAGCTGGATTCCTGCATCGAGAGCTGTGCATATTCATGTGTGATTCCTGTGGGATGTAGCATGGATACAGATGTTCTTAACGGTCTATATTGATGTGGTATATTCTTTAGTCAAGTTAGAAGTCTTCAGAAGGGTACATGAAACAAATTTCAAAACTGCAACTAGTGACATGTATTACCTGTCTTTTCAAGCATCTTCTGTATTACTTGTATTTTATACAGTTGTCCTTGAGATGATGGTCTGTGCTCTCTTAATGCAAGTCATAAAAGAAAAGTAGACAAATAACCTTGCTTGTTCTTCCACAGCCAGTTGCTACAATCAACAAAATAACCGGTAGTTCTCATAACTACAGTATTATAGCTGAAGTAACAATTCTCCGTGTAATGCAAGGTAGTTCCCTTGTAACATTTAAATCCTGTCTTGCAGAAATAAAGAATTAAGCAGACGGAGATTACAATTGTCATCTGATTTTATTGAAGAGGTGTAGTTCAACATATTCAAAACCTGTTGTTATGGTAATACAGAAAACTTTAGTAAAATGGCGTCTTATTAAATAGTGAATGTGTATGTCATGATCACAGGCATACGGACTGAGTAAATGTCAACTGCTGTGAATGAGTTTAAAAAGTTTGGCAATAAAATGTATATTTGAAGGCTGACTGTTAAAGGATAAATTTACTCTGTATTTGTATGTTTAGAAATAAACTAACTACAGTGTGTCTACATATACTTGGAAAATTTCACAAGTTAATGTAGTTTAGCTTATAGGTTATTTTCGTTCAGTGTTTGTATTTGTCATACCTTGGTTCTTGGAGTCCTGAACCTATTTGTAGAATTTTTGTAACTGTAATCTAGAATGGGTCCAGTCAGCAAATAGCCTTAAAAGACTATTGGAATAAGTGTTTCTTATTAGGGCCAAAGTGCCACTAAAGAGTGGGACACTGTGTGGATGACACTTAAATGTCTAGAAACACTACAGGCTATCATGAATCCTAATGGAATGATAGGACCACCACAGTCAGGACTTGATCACAATTACTATTAAATAGTTGATCCATTTTTTCCTAACAAATTTGATTGGGAAGTGGGGGGTAATGGGAAAAGGCTGGAGAGAGATTTATGTGGGGAGGGGAACACAGTGAACTTTCTGATACTTGATTGTATGTAGATGATGGGTGAGAAGGGATTGTAAAGAAACTAGATTCTTCTCTACATTACTGAGGTGAGAATGAATCGAATGAATTCAAGAATGAATGAAGATGTGTTGATTAACTTCTGAAATTGTCTTGGATTCAGTGATCTGTTAAGACTAGTTATAGTTTCTAACCTGTAGGTTTTATTGCAGTGGTTCCTCAACTCTGTCAGTCTGCAGCCTACCTCATAACAGAAGGATATCTCTGTGAATTGTCTTCTCTCCCAGCTTTCTAATCCCAATTCCCCAAAACATTTAAATTTTGCAAACCACCAGGAAAGTCTTCAGATACTGGTAGTTGTGCACAGATGGTGCTTTGGGAGATTTTTTTTTTCTTTTCCTATTTATTGACAGTGTAATATTTGTTGGAAAGGCAGAAGGATGGGAAGAAGAGCAGACAGGGATTTTCATTGGTACTGTAAATGTTGATGCTAGGGATTTCTGCCTGATTACTGTGTGCTGTGTTGCCTTGTAAGCTTAACCCTTTGGATATAATACTCTTTCTGAATTATTTGGTGGCTTATGTTGGAAAATTTTATTAGCCATGAGCTGGATTTATAGAAGACTTGTTTAAATGAGTTACGCACTCAATAGAAATAAAATCACCAACTTTAGACAGAAATTTGTAGTGACACATTTGCTTAAAAATCCTGTTTTATTAATAGGTTTTTACTGGAGTAAGTTTTGTGTGTTGAGAAGATACCAACTGCTACACCTCATTTGCTTGTTTAAATTCTGGTTGCTTTTGCATGCCATATGCAGTTCATTTTCATTTCTGTGTTTTCCTCGTTTGAGCTCATTTCTCATTCGTGTTTTTGTCTCATTTGTTTCCATCAGCAAATGCCCAGCACACCAGGGTTTGTGGGATACAATCCATACAGCCATCTGGCCTACAACAACTACAGGCTGGGAGGGAACCCGGGCACCAACAGCCGGGTCACGGTAGGAGAATCAACTATTACATCATCTGGCAAACAACAGGAATTGACCAGAAATGGCTTTAGAGTTAGGTTCTTCTGAATCTTGGCTGCTGCCACTTCTTTATAAAAACAAAAAAATACTTCTGATTCTTATTCCCCACCCCTACCCCTTCCCTTTCACTCTGAAACCTTTTGCAGGAAAATGGACTTCTACTCAGCAGAGAAAAAAAAAAAATGTGGTAATCGTGTATGATGCAGAACTCCAGAAAGACAGACTTTGTGGTCTTCAGTGACCACCGCATGCTTAGGGAAAAGTTCTGTAGCATGGGTACAAATTCTTGGAGGGAGGGAACTGCTCGTTTTATTGAGGTTTATTAGCACAAAAATAAGGAAGAACATTTTGCAAACTGGAGATCATTGATAGTAGTTGCATCGTACTGTTGAGCCATGCAAGAGATGCAAGCCTTTATTTTTCTTTCCAGTCTTAGTCTGGTAATAAATGCAAAGTCCCAAGTTCAGAAATTATTTTTTTCAATAAAAGTGTGATGATGATAAAACAGAATCCTTTCAGATCTTATGTACTCTGTCAGTGTGTGGAAAATGGATGTTACATTCATTTTTCATGGAGTAAACAAAGTGAGATAGAGTCAAGTGATGAGAGGGGTGAAAGCTTGTTTCAAGTACAGATAAAGTCCTGAGCATTGGATGCAGTTAGGAAACAAAAATAGACTGTGGAAGTGTAACATTTTCATAACTAACAACAGAAAAAAATTAAATCCCTGATTTTTTTTTTAATTTCTGTAATTCTCGTAACTTTAAGGGTTTTTGTGTAAAACTTTCTATGTCAAAACATCAGATTAGTTTGGAATGTGATATAACGATTTCTCAAGGAACAAATATATGGTGCTTTTAATGAAGTGTATTCTTTTTATGCCTCTCATATAAACCTTCTTTCAAACTTCATATATGAAGTTCATCTGATTTGTTAAAACATTTACAGAAAAGACCTTCCCCGTACAAGCTGGAACTTGACTGAACGTACATATACTTTTTTCCTTATACAAGAATAAGTTAGGTTTTGTCTGAGAACTTTCATTGTTTCTGTATGTCATAAGCATACACAGCCTTCTCTGCCATGCATATATCAATATATGTATGGTGTCTTTAAATTCCTGTTAATTTAAAAGCATTAAACAATTTCCGTTAATGTTTTTCAAATCCATCTGTATGTGTATATATGTATACATTTTGGTAATGCATATACCTCATGTACATTATTTATATCTATACACAATTCTGTATGCATTGTTTCATAGAGCTCCATAAATTCAGCAAAACAAAAAATACCAAGAGGAAAAATTGGAAAGCTGAATACTGAACATGAGCCTTCTTGGCCAAATCCAAGTATTTGCTTATCTGTGGCCGTAGTCCTGAAAAATATTGAAACTGCTTTATATTTTTATGAAAACACTCCCACTTAACGTATAATGGAACTCCTAGCATGTGTAAGTGCTTGAAGAGTAGAGGTTTTCAGAACCTGCAGTTGACGGGGACTGTAACGTTACTGCATTATTTTAGGAGAAAACCCTGTCAGGTGTCTTGTAGACTGAGGGGACCAGAGGGGATGCAGCAACTTTCAATCAGCAACGGTTAGTGCTCAGTGTCCTTTTGTTTAGTGCGAGCAATGTGCTTGACATTGTACAAACCTAAAGGAAGATAAGAGCACAGAAGGGTATTACAGGCTAATTTGGACAATTAAGTACAGCTTGGATACAAATAATGCACACCTTGACAGATCAGGTGCATAGGGTTGTTTTCTTCTTACAGTGAGTAGTTTAATTGGCTCCAAATTACCACTGACCTATTTTGCAGATAAATATATTGCTAAAATGATTTGAAAATGAAAATGTCTCTAACTTCATGATCTTAAACTTTCTCCTTATCTTTTTTTCACCTGTACAGTAGCCACAGTAAATTTGTCAAAACAGGTACAATAAATTGCTCATCAGAAGTGAGAAAAGCAACCTGTTGGGATTGGTGTTTCCATGTAAATTTCTGAGCTGTGTGTTTCAGTTTTAAGAATATGGAGCCCTTTTGAAGATTTATCTAGTTACTACTCTGTAAACCTACAGATAAAAGGACAAACTTAAATTGGAAAAATATTACTGTGAGGACCAGCTGTAGTTAGTACCTGTTCACAGTTTGGGTAATTTTTTTGCTGATGCCTGTTTCTCTTGGTGGGGAGGGGTGTAGTTTGTTTGTGTTAACTGCACAAGAATGAGTGTTTTCCAAAACTAGTGTATATGGAAACTGCCAGCGATCACATTAACAAATGGATTTATTCGGTTCTTTTATAGGCTTCCTCTGGTATTACCATTCCAAAGCCCCCCAAACCCCCAGACAAGCCCCTGATGCCCTACATGAGGTACAGCCGGAAGGTGGGTATACAGTGTCAAACAAGTAATAATAAAAGTTAGTGTTTGTATGTGCTAACAATTAATTGCTATTATCTTAGTTTCAGCTTCTAAACTTTTACTTCTAACAGCCTGCACATTCTTTTAAGGGAATTGTAAAGTACAGATGCATTGCCCTTCAGAATAAAGGCAGCAGTAGTCTGTTCATACAGTTGCCAATTTCTGGGGGGAAAAGTTTTCTCTAAAATGATAATTACTACCACTGTCTCTGCTGACAAGGATCCACCCTGCCACATTGAGAAGTGCCTGTGACTTACTGACAGAACTTTTTTATATAAAGGAAGTATTCCTTGCGGTATACTGAGCTTGGTACAGTGCTGTAGCTGGACTGAAGAGTAGCAATGAGTGGACTTTGCATGTTCTCCTTCACCAACCTAGCCTGTGGCAACGTTTACTTCGCTATTCTATGAACTGTTTGACAGAAAGTAGGAGAGAGACTCTTGTGGAGTCTGAAATCTGATGGGGCATGGGGAGGGCATGTCAGCCTGTCTGAAGCGGGTGAGCCAGAAGGAATTTCTTCCACTTCTGGTAAAGTATCTTTACCAGCATGTCTGTCTTAGGCAAAAAACCATCAACAAAAAAAAAGTCAAGTGGCGCAGCAAGAAATAACACTGGCAGCTTTCTTTTTTTTTTTTTTTTTTCCCTATAAAGTTAGAAACTTTTTTGGTGGAGTCAGAACTTGTTGGAACTCAAATTGATCAGCAAGACTGAAAAATATTTTGAAATGTTACATTCTGATCTGAAAAGCTCAGTGCTCTTTATCATAATCTACTGCTGGATGTGTTTACTCAGTAGCATTTTTTTTTTCCCAGAGATGCAGCGATGTGCATTTAAGAAGAGAATTAAGAGGGTTAAAGGCAATATTCTCATGAAACCAAAGCCATTTCAGCAATTGCCTGTTTCAGTAGATGGCTTCCTACTGACTTCCTGCCCCAGAAAATAATCGAGATAGTTTAGCCAGACTCATTCCTAACTTAATCCTGTTTTTCATGGTGATTCCAGAAAGAACACTGAGATGACAATATAAAATGTTTAATTTGGAAGTATTTAGATATCATTAGTAAAGCTCCAGCTGTTTCTGTTAAGGTCTGGGACCAAGTGAAGGCGTCCAATCCTGATTTGAAGTTATGGGAAATTGGCAAGATTATTGGAGGAATGTGGCGAGATCTCACTGATGAAGAGAAGCAAGAGTATTTGAATGAATATGAAGCTGAAAAGGTAAATGGAAGAAATCTGGGATGTTTATTACAGCTGATTCTTCTAGGAACTGGTCTGAGAAGAAAAATTCATCTTACCCATGCAGTGGTGTATGAGGCATTCACGAGACCCCTGTATGTAACTTAAATGGAAGTATGTCCTGACACGTCTTTTAGATTTTTTTTTTTAAATAACTGTACATCAACTGTGACTGGTCAGTTTTTAGACCTAATTCAAAATGAAGTATTTATAATTGAGTGTCAATTTTAA
This sequence comes from Aptenodytes forsteri, assembly GCF_000699145.1. Lineage (NCBI taxonomy): Eukaryota > Metazoa > Chordata > Aves > Sphenisciformes > Spheniscidae > Aptenodytes > Aptenodytes forsteri. The sequence goes on along the minus strand of NW_008794172.1, from coordinate 217,293 downwards.
CTGTTTAATGAATGGATTTGATTGTACAACATCAGTATTGAAAAGATTGTCTCAACACCAAAATCCTCTTTCAAAACTGGTGCTCTGCAACTACTGCTATTGTCATGAACGTGTTCATAAAAGACTTCCAGTCACGTAGGGTTTGGTTTTCATGGTGTAATCTGGTATAACTCCACGCTATGGCATAGTGTTTTGTTTCTTAATAGAAAAATGCTACCACTTTTAGGGTTTTCTCGTGGCTTGGTTTTGTTTTTATTGATCTTCATGACGAAAGATGACAGCTACCTCGTGTCTAGGGTGGTAAGTGTTGAGGACTTTTACAAGACTGTTACTGTGATCTTAAGGTACAAAGGGAAAACTGTCCAGCTGCTGTGCTGTGCTTAAACCTGGTAGGCATCTGAGGCTGTGTATAACCTGGTCAAATCTAAGCTGTTTTTATTCCAAGTCAATAGAGAAGTACTTCAAAGCCGGATGCTCTTAGTTGGGGAAAAAAAAAAAATCAAGGCATTCTATTTTTTAACTTGGTAATGATGTTTAGATTGTAAGCTCCTTGGGGCAGGGGCCATCTTGTTTATATTTTTACAGTGCCTAGGTAGAAGGATTCCAGTCCTAATCATAAAGAAAACAAGATGTTTAGGTACTTTTAACAATACTGTAGATTATATCTCATTTTTCATTGGAAATATCTCAAATCACTGTACAAAATCTAGACTTGGCAAATTTTAAAAGGGAGATTGAAGGAAACAGTTCAAAGGGAAAAAACACTTCAAAGAAGGTGAAAATAGTGATGCAGTCCTGCTACCAGGAGGAGACAGTAGTCTGGCTGCAGCATTCCATATCATCCCATTGCAGGGATGGATCAAAGAATGGAAAAATCGTAACTTATTTTGAAAACTGGTTCATGACATACTGGAATAAGGAAGGATAAGAAATCAGAATCAAAGATCTAGTCAGAACTCCAGAGAATTATTGAGAATATTTCAAGTTAACTCATTTTTTTTATCTTACCAGCGTTCGTCTGATCATAAATGCCTTGTTCTGAGGTGTTTGATTTTTAAATCTCAGAAAACAAAGCTATCGTAAGACTTCTCAGGTATTACAACTGAAATGTACCTAAAAGCCCAGCTAGTGTTCTTAAAACATGAATGACTACAGAAGAAGTTCTAATTTGTAAAAAGAGAGACTGAGAGAATATGGTCATTTGTGTATCAGCCAGGTGATTCGAAATAGCTTTGTCTGTATAACTACAATTTGAGTTATACAGACTACAGTTATGTCAAGTCTGAAATCGTCCAATGGTGCAATCAAACAATATTGGTCACATTTCAGATAGAGTACAATGAGTCCATGAAGGCCTACCATAACTCTCCTGCATACCTTGCCTACATCAATGCAAAAAGTCGTGCTGAGGCTGCGTTAGAAGAAGAAAGCCGGCAAAGGCAGTCACGCATGGAGAAGGGTGAACCTTACATGAGTATACAGCCAGCAGAAGATCCAGATGGTAAGCAGAAAGGAATTTGTGTGCACATCCAGTGAGACAGTCTCATTACAGGACCAACAGTATAGAGAAACGGACGCCAGATATGGGAAACTACCAGTGTACAGCTTTCACAGTGCTTAACATGACTTCCTTTCTATTTTGGTACCTTTAATACTGATTTTCATTACCACGTTTTATTTCATACAGCTAACAGCTGACTTTGTTTCCAAAAACTAAGGTGGCAAGCCAGTGGCAAAAGTTATTCCAACCCTTAATTACGTGTGAAGTAATGCTTACAGTTCAAAACAAATAAGTCTGCTTAAAGCTCTGTAATGGCTTTAACATATGCATTATAAAAGGCTTACATGCCTGATTTAATCCAGCTTGAACGGAATTTTGTGCTTCCATCAGAAGCACATAATTCTGACAGGCAGAGTTCTGGTATGATTAAGAGCACCTGAACTTTGAATGTGTTCAACAACTGTCACTTGAGATTGTTTAGAGAATAAGTTACCCTTGCTGTTGGCAAGTTGATGAGAAAATTCTGAAAGTTTATTGGACTGCAAGGAAGTGCACCCCACCCAGTGGGAAAACTCAGACTCATGCACCTAATGTCTACTTTTAAATTCATGACCAAGTACTTGTTGAAACCTGAGGGTGAAAAATGTACTCAGTCCGTTACACCCTTTTTCTTTCTTCCCCCTTGTAAAAGCACACCCTTGAGATAAAGCTCGTGACAAACAGCACTTTCCCCAGTGTGAGGTAACTGTAGAATTTATGTAAATACATTTAGCGTTCCAGTAGCTGGCATTTTGGGACTTCAAATTCTGTTCTGTGCTACCTGGGCCAAGTGAACTCAGCCAGAACCAGCTGCGCTAGGCCCTGAGTTGCATCTGTTTACATCTGGGACAAAACAGCAGGTTGTTTTCTGTGACAGAAATGTTGCTTCTGTCTGATCCTGCGTGTCACTAGGATCAGGAACTTTTAGCATAAAAGGAATCTTATGAAGAGGAGAAAGGCACAACTTTAAGGAGACCAGTTTGCTTAGTACTTTGTCTCTTGCAAATCTATAGTCTTCCCACTAGTTTTCTCTTTCCACTTCATTTAATCAGATACCTCAATGAGAAATTGAACATAACAGTTTGAAATAAAGCAGATAGAAACTTTCATTAAACTAGCTACCTTCTTTGGTAATATTTTCTGGCATGATATGTTGATGATATATGAATGGTTGGAGAGTAACCTCCATTAGGAAAACTTGATGTAAAATAAATTCAACTTCTGGACTTTTCTACATGACATCATTCTGGAAGATAATTTGTACTTGTTGCTTAACATTTTAATACTCAACTAAATACGAATTATACTCTCAGAAGTTTCTTCTAAGTTTGTTTCCTCACCAATACTTAATGCTATTTAATTACTGTGCTTTAAATTCTAATTAGTTTGAGTTAAATTTTTTTGAGTCTGTTTTGTAGATAGGTTCTTGATACCAAAACTGCAGACTGTGGTTTGATTTTTTTATTACGTTGAAAGGCTTTGCCTGCTTTCCTTGAAGAGAGATAGAAAGTCACAGCGTAGGAAGCCTTCTGTTTTCTATGGGCTGGAAGCTTTTGAGTGCTGCTAGATATAGGGAAACACGTTATTTTGTTCTGCTTTGTAGCATTAAACTGAATTTTACTTTTAAAATTAGTACCTAGTACAATCCATAATGTTGTAGTTCACGTTAAATTCTGTAACTAGATTAAAACTGTCAAAGTCCAGTATCTTGCCATAAAGTGGAAGCTCTTTTAATTTGATAGGAGAGAAAAAAAAAAATCTTTGACCTGAAATATTCTTAGATCTTTGTTGTTAATCCTCTAGATGCCTGTCAGACAAGACAGTTTAGTTCATGTTGGGCTTCCTTTAATTTCTTTTCTCTGCAAGAAGCTTATAAGGAGACCAGCACTTGACCTATGTGCTTGTGTACTTTTTCTCCTAAAGTGTGTTAGGTTTTTTTTTTTCAGTAACTGTTCTTTAGAGAACTGCATTTACCAAAAAAAAAAAAAAATTTGAATACCCTTATTACATTACTATGAATTTTCAGTGATGAGTAAACGTATCACTGCTTCATACTTTCATTCCTCAATGTTTCAAAAAATAAGTCTCTTTGATCTGTGCTACAAAGCTTATTTATAGAGGAGTCACTCTCCTGTTGGTATTTTGTGCTGGATATTGTTCTGGTTACATGGTTAATCAGGAATGGGGGTTTTTATTCAGTGTATTAATAGTCCCTCTTACTCTGGAAATGTGGAAAGCAACGCAGTAAATAACTAGGTCAATCCAAATTTCAGACATGGGAAATGCGTATAAAATCATAGCTGTTACAGCTGTGCCAGGGTAAATGGTGTTCTATCCTCACATTGTCTTTTTTCTGATTACCTGATGTTCTATATTTGTTAGTATGAACTTCATGACATGACAGCAAGTGGTGTTAGGGGTTTTATTTTGTTTTTATTTAGTGGTAATGTGGGTACAGTGGCATTGGACTTGGTCCTCATTTTGTGGAATTAAAGCAGTTGCACTTCAAACTCTTGTTTCAGATTACGATGATGGATTTTCTATGAAGCACACAGCCACAGCTCGTTTCCAAAGAAACCATCGTCTCATCAGTGAGATACTGAGTGAAAGTGTGGTGCCCGATGTCCGCTCTGTTGTCACTACAGCTAGAATGCAAGTTCTGAAACGCCAGGTTCAGTCTTTAATGGTTCATCAGGTAAAGATAAATTATATGAAGACAGCTAAAACATAATGGTGTTGGGCTGTACTCCAAGTCTCGGATCATTTGATCATCTACATGACTATTCTTGTTGGGTGTCAATGTTCTGTACGCTCGAATAACTAATCTCTGGGTTTTCTTGGGAGCTGCAAGATGTGAGACTTCACCTTCTGTGCTGTTTTGTTACTGAGAGTCACGTTAAACTGTATTTTGTTCTTTAGGATATTTTCAGTATTAATTCCATAGCTCTTCATTATTATACATAACCCTTCTGTATGTAGTGCAGGTCTTCTGTTTAATAGGTACAGGTAGACTTGTGACTTTCAGGTAGCTTATGACTCATAATCTTGTTTGTAATGATTCTTCATGACAGTAAATCGTCCCTGTTGTAACATTTTTCATGGACAGTTAAATGCGTACAAGGAAATCTAGTGAGGTCGCACTTGCGCGTTTCACCTAGCTTTGACTGGGCATATGCCTGTATTTTCCAAACAAGCATGTAAACAAAAGAACCCTGTCAGTATAGTCAGTGTACATGTAGGTGAAGAAAACTGAGAGACCAGAATGAGAGAGAGATTTGTTGCTTTTTTAATTAACAAAGAAGATTCGGGGGGTGGAGGGGCATGGTATCCCTTCTTTCCTTCGAGTTGTGGTCTTTCTGCATTAGAGAATGTAATTGATGGGGGGGGGTGTATATATACCTATGGGGTGTATAATATAAAAGAAAATGCGTAGATTTTATGCTGGAAAATTCACCTCAAGTATATACTGTTTTTCATTTATAATATGCCTAGCCAATCCTGAATTACTGCATAGACCCTTTATTGGTCATACTTTCCAATATGAACTTCTTACCTATTGGGTATTAGATCAAGGAAGAAGACATAAGGATGTTTATATGTGGGTTTATTTTAAAATACTGGTCTAAATATTTTTGTACGTAACTGTGAACTTTGTCCAGTTCTTCAGATGACTGCATAGTAAGGTTCTTACCATTTATTTCATTTCCAGCGTAAACTAGAAGCTGAGCTTTTGCAAATCGAAGAGCGTCACCAGGAAAAGAAGAGGAAGTTTTTGGAAAGCACAGAATCCTTTAACAATGAGCTTAAAAGGGTACAACTCTTGCTTTTCTCCACTTACTCTGAGGAATCTGCTAGTTACCCATTTGTACAAGTGCTCTACCCGCTTCTGTTCAGTTCTGTATTCAGTTCTGTATAATTACACAACTGATGACTGCAGTGTCCTAGTGTGTGGGTGTTGGGAAGCACGCAGTGTTTGTATTATTTCATGCTCCTTCAGTGACCTTTAGTGGTGACATTCAGCCGGTACAGTTTAAAAGTGCCTTCAGGCTTGACTGGTTGAGTTCACGAGAGAGCAGCTCAAGGAAGGTGGCCTAAAGCCACTGTGGAGAACATACTGCTCTGTCCTTGGCTGCGTTCAAATAACAAGTTTAGGTTGTTTATTTATCCCCCCCCCCTTTGTTAATATGCTTGTATCTCCCTCCCTAGTTACTGAAGCTTTTAATATAAACTTTGTCAAATCAAAAGAATTATGCTGCATGTAGAAATACTGAACTCATAATTGGGTTTTACTGATGTTTTGGTTTTCAAAGTAATTGGGATAGTAAAAGAGCTTTCCTTTTTTTCTTTTTTTTAATTTCTAGTTATGCAGTTTGAAGGTAGAAGTGGATATGGAAAAAATTGCAGCTGAAATTGCTCAAGCTGAGGAACAGGCTCGCAAGAGGCAGGAGGAAAGGGAAAAAGAAGCAGCTGAGCAAGCCGAACGCAGTCAGAGTAACATAGCAGCTGAGGAAGAACAGGCAGCTAACAAGATAGAGGAGAAGAAGGAAGAGGAGAGTGCTCCGATGGAGACAGGTAACTGCATTTGAAGACCAGCTTCAGAATCCTCGAAGGATCAGCATTAAAGTATCTCTGTAGAGGCTCAGCTTAGCCAGGAGGAGCGCCCTGGTTTTTTGCTGTTAGTAGGAAGAAAGGCTTCAGAAGAACAACATTCAGAATAGTTCGCTTCATCTTGGTGAACACGGGTGTTTGCTTTCTTCTCATTAAATTGCCGCTTTTAAAAAGGGGAGAGGATAAGATGCCACAAAGCCGTATGTCATGCTTTGTGTGTAATGTACCCAAGGGGGGGAAAAACGCTTTCTAAACCTAACTCACCTTTTAGACATCGGTTAGCTAGGAGCAACTGAGAGCATTTCCTTGTCCCAGTGTCAGCGTCTAGCAAGGATGATAGAACAGCACTTCTTTCCATGCTGCTCTTACAAGCTTTTTGTAAGGCTTTTTTGTATTTCGTACAGTGACATAAGAAAATATTATTGTATTTAAGAGTATCAGTGGCTAATATCTCAGTGAGTCATTGCTGTAACAGCATGAGCGTAAGGGAAAGGGGACTAAGGAGTTTGAATTCTAGTGCTTCTGATTTAACAAGGCACGTTGCTTTCTTGTGGCTAGACTTTTGGGGTCAGTCAGCTGCATGTGACACTCAGGATGCCGTGTGGCAGGATCACGTACATCATAAGCACCGAGAGGTCTTTCAGAGCTGTGCCTGTTACTGCACATTCTAAGTGACAGAAATAACTGCTATGGAATACTCGGATTTATTACAGATTCTGTTTCTTCCTAAATTTTAATTGCACAACCTAAATAAATGTATTGGCATGTAAATGACACTGAGAAATCTCTTATTACAGAAGAGCCTCACCCAGAAGAGAGCACAGAAAACCAGCAGAATGGTGAAGAAGGAACATCTATCCCAGATGATAAGGAGAGTGGCCAAGAAGGGGTTGATAGCACTGCAGAGGAGGGAACCAGTGATAGCAACACTGGTTCAGAGAGCAATAGTGCGACAGTTGAAGAGCCTCCCGCAGACCCTATCACTGAGGATAGCGAGAAGAAAGAATAAATATTGACTCATTTCATGTGTCTCTTTTTAATGAAGTACTGTTTTGATTTCAAAATGTGCTACGCGGCTTTTGTATCTTCCTTGCCTGTATCACTTGTCTCCAAAGGATACTGGGTTTTAATAACATGTCAGGTTATCAGCATAGTGTTTTAAAGGGGCCTTTAGAGGCAAAGGATATCTTACAACAGACAGAAAATAAAACCTCGTGTCTAAACACAGCTGTACAATATGGAGAGATGCTATTGCTTGGGATTTCTTCCCTGGAAAGATAGCATTGGGTTTGGGTTTTGTATTAGAAATCAGGCCTTCTCCCTTTCGTCTAGTTGTGAAAATGCAGTCTTTCTTAAAGGCCCTTCTCGTTCGTCTGCGGCTGAAGTGCGATGCGGACGTGCACCACCCCTCTGCTGTAGCCCTCCTGAGCTGGCTTTGCTGAGGGACTGACTGCCCAACGCATCTGGTTAGTGCACCGTCGTTTGCAGCCAGGACAGCAGTGCTGCGGTCATGGAGGCTGATGAAGCAGCACAGTTGAGAAATGTGGTTAATAGCACTCGCTTTCTAGAGAAGTTAGAATGTTACTGAGGCATCTTAAAGTTGACGTTAGTATTGAGCAAAGACGTGATGCCTGTACTGGGTATAACCTAGAGCACTTCCTTGATAACAAAACCAAAAAACCCCACAGCAGCCTCGTGCGGGGGCTAGCAGCCTAGCAGCTGAACCCCTGCTCCAGCTCTTGCCAGCGAGGACGTCTACTGCAGCTGCCCAGTTCTTTGCTTTTAAAGAAAGCTTTCAGTACTCATGAGTAGTGCTCCTAAATAATGCTGAAAGACTTGGTCTTGGGGGGGGGGTTTGGTGTAATCTTTGTTGTCTTTTATAGAGTAGCTGTTCTACAGCGATGGAAACTTGCTCATGTTCTGCATGCAGCATTTCAGGAGATCCATTTCCAAAGGTCTGAGTATAGTCTTGAAGTAAATGACATATCTTAGGGGTTTCTTCTGTGATGCGGGATTCTTTTCAACAGCAGCCTCTGCTTTTCTTTACCAATTAACTCCTTTATTTGCTACTAAGATACCCTGGTATGACCTCAGCCAGAGATACGGCAAAGTACAAAGCAGGAGAGCATTTAAACGCATACATGTTCTCTGAGCAGGCAGTCACTAATACGGCACAAATGGTAAAAAATAGTAGTTTTGCTTGCCATGAGCTTTCAAAACCTCTGGGAACTCTACAAATGTACTGAAAATGCCACTTTTTGCCTATTTAAGCAGAAGCCCTACTGAGGAAAAAAATACACCTAATTGCAACAACAGATACAAGTGGTTCCATGACTTTACAACTATAAGAGGACACATGATGCATATGCTTCAATAAACTAGTATGTTTTTACAGAATAGTGGGTATATCAGATGGTAATGGTTTTTTTTAAATCCTTTTGGTCTTTTTTTAAATGGTCTAAAAATAATAAAATCCAATGTTTGGTTTTTTTAAAACTTACAGTGGTCTGGTTCTTGTCTTTTAAGGTAATGCCTGTATTTGATTTAGGGCTTTCATCAGCTGTTCTCCATCTTAAGCCCAGAGGAGAATAAAAACACGGAATTCATTACTGAAATATACTACATACAAGAAGTTATGCTGCAAAAGCACTTTCAAAACCAAAGTAAAAATTCCTGAGTTGGTCTAGGCTTTTGTTTAAATGCTGGCTGTGGGATCTCTGATGATGGCTGTTGACTTCAAAAGCCAACGAATGGGAGAATTTGTAGAGGAAATAATATAAGTATTAGTGAACTTGTAATCTCTTTGCCCGTAAGCTTTTAGCCACCTCCTGCCAAATTATCAGAAATAATTTTCATGTTACTTTAAACCAAGAGGTATGAATTTACAGAAAGTATCATACTTGCAAGATACAAAGAGGAAGATGCAACTGTGGCCCAAATACTTAGTATCTGAAGCCAATTTTTTCTGCTGATCAACTGTGCATTCTCCCTCAGTTCACAAGATTTCGTGAGCTGACTTGGGCCTTTATTTCTGCTTGGAAGCGGTTATTAAACCAGGCGCTGTCTCGTATACGTATTAAATAGCTGCTTCAGTGTCTCTGCCTCATAGTTCGCAATTCCATTTCGTACTCCAAGGTAAGTAAATCTTTTGGCAGTTGGTGCTGAGTGGAAGTTCCTTGTTCGAGTCCCTGCTGTCGATCTTGGAATGTGCTGGTTCTTCTATGAAATAGTATAATTTAGTGCAATTCTAGAGAACTAATTTAATTCCTTTCTGTAGATGTGAAGACTAACCCCCACAAACAAATGTGTGCCAGGCTCTGCGCGGCACCTTCTTTTCCCCAGTGGGCAAATCTGAACATGCCTGTTCAGGTGCTGACGGAGGACGTAGATGTGAACAATCGAACCAACTCCTACAGACGGGGTTACAGCTTACTCAAATCTGCAAACGTGCGGCCACTTTTATCTGCCAGCGACTGCTGCTGAAAAGATTGTTGCAAACAATGGAAATGAGGAAGAAAGAGAAATCACCGATGGCAGCCTTCCTCTTACGAGCACTGTCACACAATGAGCTACGTAAGTGGGAAGGCTTGCATTTTCCTCATCTTTTAAAGAAAAGTAGGAGCTCCGATAATAATGTGTTTGCAAAAGGGTGTTACTTTGGACACAAAAATGAACCCTCTTATGAGGAAACAGAAACCATGGCTGCTCCTTTCTTTGGGTTTTAAAAATTTGAAGCAGTGAAACCTGCCTAAAAATTAAATTCAAAATTTCAGTTTCTTGGAAGAGCGGGCAAGTTGTTCTTGCCGTTATGCTTAAGCATTTGCAGTTGTACTAGTTAAATTGCATTTTAGGAGTTTCTGTTTCCAGCAATTAAAAGGATTGCTTTTAGAAAAATACATCCTGAGGCACAAGAAGAGGGGAGCTACCATTTGAAGCAGTGAAACCTGCCTAAAAATTAAATTCAAAATTTCAGTTTCTTGGAAGAGCGGGCAAGTTGTTCTTGCCGTTATGCTTAAGCATTTGCAGTTGTACTAGTTAAATTGCATTTTAGGAGTTTCTGTTTCCAGCAATTAAAAGGATTGCTTTTAGAAAAATACATCCTCAGGCACAAGAAGAGGGGAGCTACCTAGTGACCCATTTTGGTTTTACATTTCATAACTAACTGTGCCAAAAAGCTAGTAATTAAGAGAGAAGGGTTATTTGTTCCACTAACTCATTAGTCTGAGGAAACTCACATCACCAAAAAGAACAGACGAAGGTTGAAATACAGTGTGTGAAAATTTAGATCTGCAAGTACCTTCAGCTAGATAGTCTCTTGCTTTGGGTAAAAAACAAACCGATTAAGCAGACATCAGATACATACTTGTTTTATGGAATAAGGCAGTTCTTTCAATAATTTAAAACTTTCAGATTTTCAAAACTGAAGGCAAAACTTAGAAAAGATTGCACAGCCTGTCCTGCACAGAAAGATCTGAGCGATCACTTGTCCTAAAACCTCTCCCCAAGCTACACAAGTACTTTATTTGGATCGCAGAATAACCAGCGTCGTGGAAGCCTGTCGAGCATGAATTCGTTTTCTCCTACTAGAGCACAGACTCCTAAGCCTAAAACCTCTGTGTGCTCGTTAGTTTCTAATGTGGCCTCTTCACGTTCATGCAATAACCCCAGTCAAGACTGAATGGTTTTATTTTCCTTTAATTTCAGCCTGTCCAGTTGCTCAGATACACAACTTGTTTACAGAGGCCATGGTGTGACTTTTAACTGAGAAACCAGTAGCATTTGTGTTGAAATTGTGAGGAGTTCTTTGTTAAAATCACATTATTCTAACCACAGAAGTCCATAAAAAGACAAGGCTGTTGCCCTTATGTTTAAAGTTGAAGTTCTCTTTACCACACTGCATTTTCAGAAAGGTAATTCAGATTTAAAAGAACAAATGGGATCACTCATTCCTGTTTGTTCTATTCCCTTAATTCCATCCTGGGATCTGTTAGCGCTCCAGATCATGCAGAAACTAATGGAAGAGGTGTTCCCGTCAGCTGAGCTCCCTTTAACAAACCATTTTGATTATAGACAGAGATTGCTTTACATCTTAAGCTACACATCTGAAGATTTATTTACTGCATCTTGCTCTTCTAAAAAATCATTTTCTTGAATGATTGTTGCTGCCAGCGTAAAGCTTTGATTTCTTAAATGATACCAGCTGCTGCCTGGACTGGGGGCCTGACCACACAGGGGCTCGGGTGGAATGGGTTGGTGCAGGAGCAGGAGGAGACTCCACACCTCAGGTGCTGCAAACGCTTGTTGTGCAAGTTTTTATCTGTGCAACAGCCTTGGCTTTGAAGGCCGTTTGTGCTTTTCATCTGCTACATATTCTCAAGGTATATGTAAATAACAGTAATTATTGGCAAAGACAGCGTGTGTTGCAGCTAAGGGTGTGTACCCGAATGAGTAGGTGCCATCTTCAAAGGTACAGTAACTTCTCCAAGCACATGAAAACCTCCTGAACCGATGCCCAGTGGGTAGCATTCAAACCACTGACCAACCCCCGTGGTGTCTGGCGGAGGTGCCCACAAGGGACATGAGCATCAGGGACCAGGTGCCGGAGAGGGACCTCCTCGAGGGACCAGCCTCGTGAGAAACCCAGCTCCTTTGCCGTGCTCCTGTGACAGCCCTGCTGTCTGATCCCCCGCTGCTCCTTAGGCTGCAGCTGGGATCAGGAGCCTGGTGCCCGTTTGACACCTCCAGCTGGCTACCCACCAACCACCCCTGATAGAGAGCAGCTGATCGGCGCCCCTGATGAGCCAGCACACCCACCTGGAGGCCCTCAGCAGGACCTGAAACCCTCCCACGAGGCAGATGGAGCAGATAAAGCCCACCAGCTTGTTGTGCCTTTGCTGCTGGGCTTACTGGAGTTGGCTGGCTGCTTCCTCTGATTCTTGCGTGCTTTGGTAAGTGGGTGGAAGCTCCTGGGCCCCTGGGGCTCCTTCTTTCTCCAGCTGTGGTGAGTGTCCCCTGGCTTCTCCTGTGGGGAGGTGGGTGCAGGCTGGGGGGGGGGAACTGCTGAGGGTGCCTGTACTGCTGGAGACAGAGTCTGGGGTCCCCTCTGGGGGTGCTGAGCCCTCTCCCGTGGGGTGCCTGAGAGCTGGCGAGTCTTTCACACCCACAGGGGACTGAGAAGGAAGTGAGGAGGCAAATCCAAAACACTGCATCGTGGCAAGGGAGTTGTTTTCTTTGGTTTGTTTTTCTCTTCGTGAAAAAACAGGCTGCTTTTGAGAGTCTGACTCATACTTTGTGACCTCTGACATCACCACGGCTCTGCTGTTTGGTTTGTTCTGCAGGTAAAATCAAGTGGGCAAAGGTTCTCTTCTGTATTGGGCAGTTCTCAAAAATATGCTTTTATCTCGCCACAAAAATGCACTTAGTAAAAGTTATTAAGAAGCCTGGGTTAAAAAACTTGCTCTTAAAGTTTTTTGGATTTCTTTTTTTTGCATTAATGTAATTATCAGATTTTATCACCCAAAAAAACCTTCTTGCCTACAAAACTGAAATATAGTAACAGGTGTATAGCATGGAGCAGGCCCCAAAGGGTAAATATTGAAAGGTATTTAGATGTTAAAATATGAATTAGGCACCTTGTGAGACTGTTCAAAAGCAATTCAACAGATGAAGTGCTTCACTCCCAGTGAAATCCACAGGTCTTAGGCTCTTAAGAACTTTATACACTTAAATACCCTCTGAAAGCACTAATCTACATACGTGATTGTGGTTAGCTTCCTGTGAAAGGCAAAAGTCTTGTGTTTGTGCAGCAGCTAAACTTTAAAAAAAAAAGCTTCTGGAGAAACTAAACAAGGGTTTAAAAAAAAAAAAATCACCTGTGCATCACATGGGATAGTCCTGTAACGCTAATCTGCTTGAAGCAAAAGGAACTTCAACTGTGGAAGCTATGCTTACATAAAGGATTATCCCTATGATAGAAAGAAATAAAACAGATTAATAGAGCTTTAGAGGGATAAAACATCAAAGTAAAACCAAACGCTGGCAGAGATGGGAGGCCAGGGCAGCATGCTGTACGGAAGGACATACGAGCTGCCACTCAAAGCATCGTATTGCGCTGACGCGCGGCAGCTTAGAGCAGAAGTGGAGAGACCCCGTTTCCCCCTTAACCTGGGGGGGGGGTGTGTGTAGGTGGAGCAGGTCTAGAGCCCTGCGAGGGGGGGTTAACCCGGGGACACGCACACTTGTGTGGCAATAAAGCTGGGAGCGAGGGAGCTTCTGAGAGGACAGGGATGTGTTGAGGAGCAGCATGCTTTCCTGGGCGATGGGGAGCAGGGTTCAGACCCTCTCTCTGCTCAGTTCAAAGCAGGCGTTTGATGGCGTCTCTTATCTGTCCCGTGATGTTTCTCATGTCCCACCAGCTGTCAGTGCTCCACCTGCAGACTGGCTTCTGTGCCTCCCCTGTCTCAAAAGGAGTCGGTGATGGTTCACTTCTCCTTTTCTTCCTCCCAGGTTTTGTCCTAAACTCCCAGCTAGGTAGGCTTTGCTTTTTATTAAAAAAAGCTATTTTGGGGATTTTTTTTTCCCCTCAACTTATCAAAAGCTACTTAAAGAAAACACCTTCAGATTGGCCATCAATCAAAAACCCTGTGCTGACACAACGCCATTAAAACTGCGCTGTCTTTGCTCTGCTCCTTTGCTTCTCTCTCCTCATCCTTTTAACCGACAAGTGTTCCCAGCAGTCCTGCTTGCTGGAATATTGAGACAAATACTCCTCATCGCCGATTCAGGAGGAGACTTGGTGCAGGTTATGTGCTTGCAGAGGTGCGTGAGCTGGAACAAGCGCTGCCACAGGCGCCCTTCCCGACCGCCCTGCCGCTGGCCTGCCTGGAGGTGGATTACGGGGAAAAACGCTCAGTCTTACCTTGGCTGCAAGTTGCTGGTAGTTCTTACTCTTTTTGGTACAATATCTAGTAAGGGCCAGCCAGCAGCGACAGTATTTGTTGCAGCACGCTTTTTTTTATGACTGTGATCAGGGCTTCAAACTACACAATTATCCAGGCTGTGAATTTAACTCCCCCCACCTTGTAAGGCTGCTGGTGACACCAACACATCATGTAACGCATGCAAACTGACTGACTTGCGTGCCTCTGTGTATGACTGTGAGCGGCGGTTAGGGGTTTCTAGTTTTATATAGATTATGGCAAATAGAAATTAAAGGCATTAAAAAGAACTTGGAATCTATCTTCCTTTTTCCAACTTCCTAACAGGAAAGAGCTGTAATGAAAAATGCTTTGCCAGTAACAAAGGGGATCCCTTGGAAGAATCCTGTGCATAGAGGCATTGAGAAAGGTTGTTTACAGGCAAGACACCTTGTAAGGAAGCGGAGAGAAGTGCTTTACTGCAGCGTAGGTGAAGCTTTAGGGTGGTGTACGCCAAGGGGAAGGCTCAGGCTTCCAGCACTGTCTTCATGAAAGCACTGCTGCTTGGTGGTTTGAGTCTCTCCACGTCTTGTACCAGAAGATGGAACCGATCTGAAGCCGCATCCCTGCACAAATGGCAGAAATTCAAATATTAGCCCTAGATTTTATTTTTAAATTGTTCTCAGATAAATGTGACCAAAGAAAAGAGTGTAAAACCACTTTTGCACTAGCGAAAGGTTTGGATGGGCTGATCACAGGAAAAGCTCTGTTAAGAATCTTGCAGCCTGGCACGTGCTTTCTGCTGTTTGGGAAGGAAAACAGCCTCTCGCTGCAGGTATGACTTGTCTTCCTGGGCAAACCAATGTAACTTCCACTTTGCTCTTGGATAACTTGACATGACCCTGCTCAGTAATCCTGCCACAGTGGATTCAATTAGTCAATAAGGGAAATTTATAGTTATGCTAATTTAACTTTCAATGTGAATTAAGATCACATAATTCTGAGTAGGATTGTCTTTGTGTGGGCTTAATGCAGTTTAACTAATCCCCTTTAGTCCGTGCATGTTAATTTATCAGTATATCCTTGTACGCTTAAGGAAAAAAAAAAATTAATCCAGAGTGCAAAGTCTGTTAGTAATGGTTTCTGGGACTTTTTGAGTGCGAGTGGTAAATAACTTTCATTTTTTTTAATCAATGTTTTGTACCATAAACTGTCTCCTCTGCTGCGGAAGGGCAGGATTTTACAGCAAAGTAACACGGATGCGCTAGCGTTTTGGCTTGAGCGGTGCTGTG
The DNA here is from genome assembly GCF_000699145.1 of Aptenodytes forsteri. Classification (NCBI taxonomy): domain Eukaryota; kingdom Metazoa; phylum Chordata; class Aves; order Sphenisciformes; family Spheniscidae; genus Aptenodytes; species Aptenodytes forsteri. Next base: position 201,937 of record NW_008794172.1, on the reverse strand, counting down.
GAGCCGAGATGTGTGGGTGCAACAGTTAGTGCAAACAATCCAGGTTTGTTGTCTTTTAACTGTACTACATTAAAAACTATGGAGCTGGGCCCTTCTAGGATTTTACTGTGAGATAGCTGCTGTCTGTGAGTGACCTGCAGCACCTCGTGAGGAGCAGATGAAGCAGCTTACTGCGGTCATTAGGCTTCGGCGTCTCCCTTTGGTAACCTACTGCACTTGGAAGTGTGAGATTGCAAACTGCTCTTCAGTCCGTTACAGATTTTGTGCTCACGTGGGAACTTGCTGTGAGCTAGCATGTGTTTTTTGTTATTGTTTTGGATCTCACCTTGAGCGGAGACTATCTCCAGCCTGTTAGCATTGCCTCACGGTAGCTTCCCCACTGAACTGGGTATAATGCTCCACATCTTTAATTCAGTATTTGCATAACATATGGGGCACTACTTCTGCTAAATTGCTTCCTGTCGGGGAAGGGGACAGGTGAATGTGGTGTTCAATAAGCCCACCACTGTCTGGAACGGTTCTCCTCGCGGTTAGAGATGGAGAGCAGGGAATTCTGGATTCGAACCTTGGCCTTGCTGTGCCTGTTCTCAGTGACTCCTACTACCTGCCTAGGCAGAGAAACGCAGGTGTGAGTGCTGCAAGAGATGCTGGTACAACTTCAGCAGAGGCTAGAAATCAGCTTTAAGCGCTCTAGGCACCTTGGATATAATGGCAATTGCTGTACTGCAGATGTGTGGTGTTAATCACGTTAGGCAGACGAAGGTGCTGTAATTGCACTCCGTTCTCCTGGGCAGGCACCCGGTGAGCCCCGGTTTCATCTCGGCCCGATTGCAGCCATAACTGTCTGTGCCTTGAAGGAGCCTGCAACACTTGATCAAGGTTCTGAATGCTTAATCAAGTGCTTTGATTCCTGGATTTAAGTCTCCCCTATGTATGCAGAGTATTATTGACAGTGATTCTTGCAAATCTCTCCCCAGTGGGATTTGTACTGATAACCAAGTGGAGATCAGCTACTAGACAACAAGCTTGAAAGCATGGATCCCGCTCTGGTTTAGGTCTGTGTCTCGCTGTTTTTGTTCTCAGTTCCCTTCTTTCACTTTGACACTTTTTTTTCCACGGTCTTCAAGGGTTTTTTTTTTTGAAGTGGTTTTGCAGTTATTGGGCTGGTGTCTTATTTTGTTGTAAATGATCGCGTACAGCTTCACTTGTGAGTTACAAAAGCCTATAATTTCTGTAAACAGCTAGTTTCAATTTGCTTTTTTTTCCCCACTTGATTCTATTAAAAAGGCAAGAAAAAGCCATTTTAATCCTGGCATCAATTCCAGGGTGTGTGTGGGGGAAGCCAAACCAGAAAGAGTGACAGTAACAACAGAAATCAAGTGAAAAATTGCAATATGATTTTTTTTTTTAAGCCCAGGGATGAAGTATGTCAGATTTGTGATAGAGAAGACTGGATGAGCTTCTCTTGGAGAAACCACTGATGGGATTATTCTCTGTTTCTGTATCCAGTCTTGTTTCAAAGATCACAGGCGATTGTTGTTAAGTCTTACACCTTACAGCCATAACATAGGCTCACAGGAAGGAAGCTTGCTGTATGGTCAGCAGACACTTTAACCCCCCATTCTTTTAGGAGACACAACGCTACCTCTTTACCTCCCTAAACAATTCATCACTCGTGTTTGATATCCTGTGGGAACTTCCCAGCAGTTTGCTTGTTCGTGTGGGAGCGAAGCACAGGGAGGGCTTCAAAACCCTCTCTAGATACAACCAGTGGACATGCACCCTCCCCAGCACGGTTCCTGTAACGTCCCAGGAGTTTTTCTTCCTATTTCTTATCTTTTCTCCTTTCCCCACCTGTCATTCTGGGGTGACCACTGTCTCTTTCATGTTAGTTCAGGCCAGAAAGGATCCGTTTGTTCATCTCGGGCCCCTCCGTATACAAATGGAGCTGGTAGTGTGGGCAAACAAAACAGAGCAGATCTTGTGGGCAGCCACCCGGCCCTGACCTGAGGACCGAGGGGACGGAGGGACAGCAGCACGTGTGGTCGGTGGCCGATTACCTGGCTTGTCCTCTGCACCTCAGTGGTGGCAAGCAGAGCGTCTGTATTTCTGCCAACCTGACCTCTCACCACTTGTGTCTCTGGGTACATTTCCCTTGTCACGGATCAATTCCTGGACTGCAGGTTGAGGAAGCTCCTTTAGTGCAGAGCAGATGCCAATCTGGTAAAACTGCCCTTTTTTTTTTTCTTTTCATAAAAAAGAACTGGAGAGAAAGGCCACCACCCATGACGTGACACAAGCATGAAGAAGGTGAATTCCCAGTGACACCAAGCATGTGCCCTTCCCTCCTGTGGCTGACCAACGGGCAACATGGGCAACTGCATGTCCCTGATAGGAGCCTGCCTGCTGCGCAGATTACTTCCTCTGTTGGGAGGATAAGGATCTTTTAATAACCTCATGGTGAGATCACAATCATGAGATTTTTTTTTTCAGGGCATCCCCTACAACCACTCTAAGAACTCCTCTCGGTGAGGAGTCCCAGCTTGGTGCCACTCTTAATGTCAGGAATTTACTCACAATTTCACTTCTGCTATTTTGTTTGCTTGAGGAACGACTGCGTCAAGGCCCCTCCCAGAGTAAACCTACTGACTTCAAGACACGAACTTTCCCTGCGTGCCTCTCAAATGCCAGCTCAGTAGCTCAAGAGCTGAGAGGGGTGTTTGGGCAGGAGGCAAAACTGGATGTGGGAGATCCCGAGTGTCTTGGTTTGGCATTGCTGGACGCAGCAAAACAGCAGAGGAGACGTCAGGGTCCCTCCTTGATGTAAGAGAAGGGACGTTACTGGGAAGTGGGCAGTTGAGCAAGGTTCACCCTTAACTCACCAATGCTTCTGCCTAGGTGAGTCCAGCTTCCTACAGTGAAAGGGAGAAACCCTTCCCGGTGATTTTAGGTCAGTGAAAGAGCAGAACAACAGAGCTTGAGAGCAGGGGGACGTAGCTGGTGTTTCCTTCAGTGCTCCACGCTGTCTTGTCCTGTGGCAGGGTGCAGGGAAGAGAGGGACAGGTCAGCAGATTGCAAGGGACCTATGATACCTGGATTTGAACTGTGATGCTTTTACCTGTATGCAAAACCTTCTCCAGTGTTCAGCCTGAAGCTGGACTGCAGTAATGTCGGTTTGCCTACCTCTGCTCATGCTGCGCTCTCAGTGCCGTGTGAGCCGATCCATGAAGTGGTGCGGGGGGTTCTTGTGCAGCCGTGGGCAGAGCTGGCTGCAGCTGCATGGACTCTCCACCTGCTGAAAAACTGGTATTTCGAAGTCTGTTTTCATCTCAATTCACTTAACGCCAAATTAGTGGAAAATACAGGAAGGCTTTGAATTCAAATTCTTGTGTTGTGCTTTTCTCGGAATGAATTACACCTCGCTGAAGTGCAGTAGAGCTTTACGAGTTCTGCTTTCTAAGATCATACAGCCTGCATGCGCTGGCCAGGCACCATCTCCTGTGAGGCACTGGGATCCCTTCTGTCTTGGGATGTCTGTGTGACTTAGCTGAAAGAGGAGAGACTGCAAGAAGTCCAATTTTACACACAGGACATAGATGTGAAATATAGGGACTGAATTCCCATGAGATATTTCATTGCCGAATGAGTTGCAATTTAATGTCAGATCAATTCAAGATTACGTTTCAATTCAGCAAATTCAATGTTTCAGTTCAAGTGGAACCAACCTGAACTGAAATCTTTCTTTCTGAGCTAATTTCCTGTGGAATTTATTAGGAACTGCACTTTCTTTTCAGAAGTCATATTGATGAACAACTGCCATCTAGCTCTAGCACTGCGACCTGGGCAACAAAATTTAATCGCTGATTTCCACTCTTCTCGCAGTGGAGGTGAGCAGGGTAACCTAGGTTCTAACATGAGACTGAAAATACCTGGTAACTTGATTTTTTTTTTTTTTTTTCCCAATTAATTGAACTTTAAAGTAACAAATGTGTTCTAGTGAGCAAACAGCACAGTGTGGCTCTCTTGGGCATAGATCAGGCCTGGCACTGTTGAGAAGTGTATGTTTTTTTCATGCAGGATCACATTTTTGTAAAAGATAGTTCGTGGGGTGCACGTGTTAAAGGGAATATGTCAAAGAGACAGAATCACTATGGCATGAAATAGCTTTGCTTAATTTGATTGTGTATATTTGCAGTCTTTAATAAATGCTCGGGGAACTCCTTAGGTACAAAACATGACTGTACAAGAAGACTCAGTGTCATAAAGACACAGTAAATTGTTTATTTTAAAATATTCCTATTCTTTAAGGAAAACAATTTGCTTGAATTGGCTCTGACAACACAGAACTTGGCATGTACCAAAACTCTGAACTAAAGCTTGGGAATATGTGCAGAAAACAAACTGCAAACCATCTGCCTGCCTCCTTTCTCTTGCTGTTTTTGCCTTCAGCCACCATGGATCTGGGGATGGATTCACCGAGATGCTGCCTTACAGCCTCTTGCCCTCTCTCTAGTAGTGGTGTGAGTACAGAGCAAATCTAGGTGATTGTGCCTATCTCTACATACCCACCACTCCCACAGACAGCACCGTGACTATGTTTAAAAGCTTTACACCCACCATTTCTAAGTATTCTGCCTGTACCTGAGAGAAGTCTTTCATCTCTAGTCCTTCTTGGCGGAAGTGGTTAAAAGATAAAACTCTCAAAGGCAGCGTACCTGCTTGGATAATTGATGAACAAAAGGAAAATAGAGCAATAAGTAGTTGCAGAGATGTGAACTGCACCTACCTACTGAGAAGTCAAAAGCGAGCGTGCTGAAAAGCCAGCAGTGTGTGCTTAGAGTGCTAAGGAAAGTGCAGGTCACCTTCTGTGAAGCCAGATAAAACCACTGATAGTCTTCAAGCCCCAGCATCCTGCATGCTAAGTACCCCAGAATGGTATCAGAACTACAGTGGCACTGGCCTACTGAGAGGGAAACACTGAGAAGGTTTTTAAGTGACAGCTGGGCTGGCACAATGTCTAAGGAGGGTCTGAAACTGTGGACGGAAGTTTACATAGGATCCGAGACCATCCACAGCGTCCTTGACTTCAGGTATATTTAATTTGGGCTTGGGAGAGCTAGGGAGTGAAAGGCTTGGCTTCGTGTTGAAGTAGTTGGTGTCAAAGGCAAGGCAGCAAGTGATCGGTAGTTTTAGGATCAGACTCTTACATGTACTCAAATTCTGCTGAAGTCCTGTTTTGGCTGTGGTTAGCCATTACACTATCTTAAAAAAGAAAACAACATAACAGTGGGATGTTTCTATTTCAATTATTTTAACAACACAAAATCTTCAGATCTTCCAGTGCTAAACTATGCTAGAGGGGAAACAAATCAGCTCTGCCCAACAGTGAAAAGTATTCACTTTTCCCAAGAGCCACGGACTACTGAATGTTCACTGGTCCTAGTGTTTTAACATTTAGGAAATGCATCATTCACAAAATTATTTCTGCTTGAATGCTGGCTGAAGGCACTTGCGGTGAGCTGGATTCTGCCTCTGAAGGTTACATGAGCAGCAGGGCTGAGGTGCTGGTGTTGACGTAACTGATCAACTCGTTTAATGCAACTTATCTGCTCCTTGTAATACGTATCCCATGTAATGGTCAGATAACTGAGTAAGACACTGATCAGATTACCCTGGAAAGGACAGTGATTCATGAGAGCCAGACAGTGGCTGCCTGGCACAGATGCCTTTTATAATAGCTATTTAATTACACAGTTATTTGTCTGATGCAGTGTAAATATATTAACTCTAAATTAGCCTAAATGCAACATAGGTAGGATAGGTTTCTCTTTATTTCAATTTGCTGAAGCAGAATAGTGCCATTTCGGGTGCCTCCCAGCCACATAAACACTGCCTGAGTCGTTCTCTCTCTTCCATGAGACAGGTCTTTCTGGCTGTTTTTGGAAGTTCCTTGCTCAGTGAACTGGCTCGTTCAGGTCCATCCTGAGCTGTTTCACCCTCCTCCAGCACTCAGCGGGTTACCTGCATGCATAATGCCAGGATAAGCCCCAAAGTGCCACGTGCTTTTGAACCTGTTGGGGTTGTGAGCTCTGTCTGGGATCTATCCTGTGGTGCTTTATTTTTCCATCTGTCCTGGCTGCAGTTAACAGCATTGATGTATTGTAAGAAGATGCAGAGGGCAAGATGCCAAAGTGAATGCTTTTGAGTCGCCTTGGAAGGCAAGTGAGTTTGTGAGGAGCTGGTGATGTTTCTACTTGTTAGAGAAGTCCATTCCAAGAGTGGGAGTCCACCTTGGACAGCCACAAAACAAAAGCCATCGATTTGTATTGAAGCCAATCCATTTAGGAACAGGATCGGATGAAGTAACTCCCTGTCAAGGCAGGGACCAGAGCTGACAGTGCTGCAGGTCTTCCCAGGGCTATGTCCTGAGGTCTGAAGCTTCTGCAGTTATGTGATGGTGGGGAAGGCATGGGATCACAAAAGTGCAAAGCCTTTTAAGGAAGATGGCGTGTGCTGATACCCAGCGGATAGTAACACAAAAAAACCCAAAAGCAGAAAGGGGCGGGGGGGGGAAAGTCCACTTATTTGCTTGAGCTGCTGATAATCTGGAGGATGCTGTGGGCATGTGGGAAAAGGGCAAAGGGATGCCAGCCACTGGCAGTCCTGCACACTGAGGTTTTTTGTGCGGTAGTTGAACACCTTCCCCAGAAAGGGTCTGGCGGAGGAGATGGGAATCCTCCCTGTTTCCTACAGCACTGGATTCTGGTGGATGCTCTGGCAGATGAAGTAGGATCTGCTGTGGAGAGGAGAGAGAACAAGAAAGGAGACTCTCTCCTCTTGTCTGTTCACCACAGACAATTTCTCATGTGTCAGTGCAAAAGCAGAACCCACTTTATTTTACTGAGTCTCAGTAAAAAGTGTGTGTGTGCAGCCCTCAGCTGCATGCGCTGAGGAAGCATCTGAACACCCTGAGTGTCTGAAGGTAACATGGCACACAGCACAACTTTCCTGTATTGATGAAAGCATGAGGAGGAGGAGGGTCTACTAAATGTCAGCGACACCAGGGTGTGTCATGAGCTTCTTGCAGAGGTGCAGGAAGTATAAAAGACAGAGTTTCCCAAAGAGGGTCACTGGTAGGAGCTGTGGCGTGTTGAGGCTGCGCTGGAACATATGATGCTCTTGCTAACCTTGTGACTTCATCTCTGTTTGAAACAAGACCATGGGTGGTGGTGAGTACCTGTTCTGCAGCCTCTGGCTTTGTCTTCAGCTTTATTAGTAATGCCCAAATTCATGCCCTATGACACAGGGATGAAGCACTTTTAACAGAGTATTTAAACAATTAAAAAGGCTTTCGTCTTCCTCCTATTTACTATTAAAAAAAAAAAAGCAAAGTTCTCTTTTACAAGCTCAAAAAACTCAAATCAATTACTTCAGGAACAAACACGTACAAAAAATAGGCTTGGGGGTGATTTCAAGGGGCTATTCTGTCCCAAAGCAAATGTACAAATTATGTGATAAGAGCTCCTTTTCTTCCATGCTTTTAATAAAATGAGAGACAATGCAATCTCCTTGGCAATATTTTAATTTAGTGAATAAACCAAGGAATTAGGAGCAAGCATATCTGAGTTTATTGTTAGCTATGTCTCTCCAGTCTTATGCAAATTGTTTCTATTAATGAATATCTTCATGCAGCAGCAAAACTTTGCTGCAGAAGTTACGGTTTTGTGTTTGCTCAGGGCTGCAACGGCCCCGAGTCACCAGACTCGCGTGGGGCTGTATTCCCATGGATTACCCCATCACGAAGCATGCAGAGAAGAGCAAGTAAGCAAGAGAAGCATCTTCTCCTTGGCACATGACATCCCATGAGCCCAGAAGGCGCAAGACAGTTTGTTTCTGTTTCTTGCTGAAAGTTTCAAACTTTCTTTTGCCATTTGTTATTGTTCTTTCACACCCAGTGCTCTGCAGGCACCAAATTCCAAGAGCTTGAGTAGGTGGGTGGCTGTAGGAGGGGAATGGCACTGTGGGTCGGAGATGTGGCAGATAAGATGCAGGCTCTTCTTTCCTCTAAGACTGTATGATTTATTCCTTTTTTAACTTGTGGGTTTTTTTTTTTTATTGCTCAAATATTTGCAAGCACTAATCCCAGTGTGACTGAGGGAGGTGCAGGGAAGAGGGACAAATGCAGTGGCTCAAATGGGTAGGTTAGTTTATAACCAGATTAACCAAACTGGGTTTACAATACAACCAATACCTCTCTGTGCCAGAGAGCATGGTCAGAGCTGTAATAAGGACGGTGAGAGGGATGGGACAGTAGCCACAGAATTCATCCCATAAAGCCTTGTTCCAGGTGTAATGAATTAATCTTTGTAACAGGATGAAATGGGAGGTGTCACTGCCTCTTTTCTGTGACATTTTCAAATCAAGGCTTTAAATTAACCGGGATGTGAGAGGCTTCGCTGGGCTGGGGGGTGTAGATGTCCTGTGTGAAGTGCTGCAGACAGAACTAGAGACGGTCTGTGAATACACTATAGTCTGGTACAGCTGGGAAAATAACTGCTTCTTTTTGTATCTGTCTGCTGTTTCAGCCCTCAAACTAGTCCTCACTTTCCAGGCAGGGATTTCTCCTCTTGGAAGGTCCGCAGTGATTTCTGGATTAAGCAGAGGGGGTGTTCCATGTGCAGTGTCTGAATGTGAAGCCACGTACGGTGCAGCTGGTGCTGAACCCTGTGCTGAGTTAGGGAGGGGGAGCTCAGGGTCTCCCAGCCTCTGAAGTGACACTGGGGAAAAGCAGGATGCTCCCGTGCGCGGTGCAAGCTGGAGGCACTGGGTCCCATAGGACCCACCAGGCAGAAGCAGGGAAGGGGCAGACTGAGTTTTCTCATGGATGCATCCTCGCAGCTTCTAGCAATCAATGGCTTAGGAAATCCCCGAATTTTGGAATCCCTGCGTCCAAACCAACACATCATAACCCAGCTCACCACGCATCACTCTTACCTTGTTTGAACTTTTGGCCTCCGCAACACCATGCGGATGCTTTGTAGGTTTCTTGTTTTAAGGGGTTCAATATTTGGGGGGACAGCTGTTACTCTGACTTCAGCTAATTGGTAAAAGTTAATTATGACAGGAAAAAGAAAGAATTAGTGAGAACCTGACAAGAAGAGTATGACAATTTTCCTGGTGTGGTTTTTTTGTCCTACTATTGTAATTCAGAGGAATATTCTGAAAGAAATATTTTGCAGCACTGGAAGATGCACAGCATTATCGCTTTTACTTTTTTTAAACAGTTATGTAGGAAACATGATTGGCTCACTTAATGAATTTTAACTTGCTTATCTCTGCTTATCTTGTCTTTTGATTCACAATTTCCTAAAAAGGGTGGAGGCAGATAATTATTAACATTCTTCTGTAACAGATCTATGAACACATGAAATAAAAGTATGACTTAGTTTCATCGGGTCTGTTCACTCCTGAAATGATGGTATCTTTCTTCTGCCAGTTATGAGAAGTAGAGGGGAAGGGGGGGGGAGAACAGGCACTGAGCTGTTAACTGCCAATAGTCATATCATTTAAATATGATTAATTTTTCTCAGAAATATCCGGTTCTTTCCCCAAAAGCCTACTATACTGATGGTGAAGAGGCACCAGAAACCGTCACATGTTCAGCGAGTAACATACTGTTTATAGCTTTGCCTACATGTATGCTAAGGTGCTTGAGACTGAAACTCCTGCTTTGCAGTTCTGGCCAACAGAAAAATATTCTTTCACCACGAGGGTTTAGCCAGAGCAGGTTTGCTCAGCTTTGCCAATACTCCCTAAAGCATTCCCGACTCCTGCTTTTCACTTTGTGCATTCCTCAGCACCAGTGGAGGCAAGCAGCTGCTCCTCCATGCTGGCTCTGGTTAGAGCCTGACCTGCTTGGGCAGGAGCTGACCTAGCGCTTCATTCTGCAGGATTTTGTCCAGTTTTAACCATCCTACATGGTTGTGTTCCTGCTCTGCTTTCCACTGCTGGGTAGGCTTTCTGCTACCAAGTATTTCTTGCTGTCAGAAGCTTTTCTCAGGGGGATTCACTGCTACTATGGCTTCTTTTATCTTGCTTAAGATTGGTTGCTGATGCTGAGGGAGAGTCAGATAAATGGGATTTATTTAAATTTCTTCTGTCCAAACTTACCCACCAACCCTTCTGCCATAGCATGGAATGAACTGCGCCCCAGACACCTACCTGATGGCAGTTGAACCATGCCTTAAAAACATGTTTCTTTCCCTTTGCTATGAAGGGAGCCTAAACAACTAACTAGGTGTCAAGGGATGTCAGTTCAGTGGGATGAATCCCACCCCTTGTGCTTACTCTATGGAGGAAGATTTTCAAAAGTGATGGGCTGCTGTCCCCTCTCCCCAGCCACCAGCAGCAGAGAGCAGACCCCTTCCCTCTTTCACTCACATGGAGCAGTTCTCCTTTCCACTTTTTCCCAGGGTCTGCAGGACAGGAGCACAATTTTGAGAACTGCAGCAAATCAGTGCATCACCATCTGAGAGATGTGGGGGCTAACATGGGGCTTTATAACATGTCTGACTCATTTGCTGCAATGGGTTTTTGTTATCTTTTTATAAATGAGGTTTCTAGTTCAACTGTTTGTGGGGACTTTTGAGAGGGGGGTTTTTCTTAATATTTTGAGGAACAAAACTTCAGGAAAATACCCACAGCAGAGAACTGCCAGAGGAAAAATAAAAAAAGAAAAGTAAAGAAAGCTACCTAAAACTGCCTATTGAACTCCAGAGCATGTCTCATTTCCTCTCTGCAACTCATTTGCTTCTGCTCCTCTCTCCCCCCCCACCCCCTGCTGCCCCAGACCCCTAAGAGCGCTGCAGGGAGAAGTGAGTTTTGTCCAGTCTGCCTGAAACTGGTGACGCAGGGACTTGCTCAACAAACTCGTGCAGGAGGACCATGAGGCTGCATTGCTGCTCTGGTTATGCCTTTGCAAATGCGTAAGCTGAGGTGAGGGAGCAGAAAGAGGGGAAGAAACAGTGCAAGTTGGGGGTTTTTTTTTTGTATTGAAAAATCATTTGACATTTAAGACACTTGAAACAGCAACCAAGAGGAGAAAAAAAAAAGCGTGAAGATCTTCAAAGGAATGATGCTTAGCTGAACTGTTTCAGGATCATCTGTTGAGTCACTTTACCAGTCCTATTTTGTTTAGACACTTTGCAGTGTGTTAAAAAAAAAAAACCAGAACAGCAGCTCACCAGGGCTGTGCACTTGTGACTTTTCAGATTAGGTAAGGGCTGGGCTGGTCCTGGGGCTTGAAGGGGAGATGCAAAAAAAGCAGTGGAAGGTGGTACCGCACTCAGGGGGCAAGTGCCCTGGGCTGGCCATGCTGGTGCATCAGCCTGGCACTAGGCGGCACCGTGTCCTTTGCATGAGACAACTGAAGTGCAAACCAAGCAATGCCAAGAGCCACGCACTGATGGAGTCGGATTTAGGTTGGTGCCTTTCCTCTGTGGACTGAGAGCAGTTCTTCTGCTCTGCCTCCTTTTTAGGCAGCTTCTAGGAAGTTTGTTGCCTTTGAGGCCTCAGCCCCTGCCCAACGTGGTTGAAATGGGCCAGCAGAGGTAATTATTATCCATCAACAGGCACAGGCAGACATAAGCACCAACTCCAGGAGTCCACCAGAAACCAGGCTATTAAGAAGGTGGAACAGAAGACTAAAGACTCCAATGGCTGGGGTTTTTTTGCAGAGATCAGGGACCCCATGCCTGTGTCCCAGGCAGGGAGGGCAATTACAGTCTAGGCTTGCTTAATTCACCCAGCAGGTTTAAGTGGTTTGGGTTTTCAGTGTATTTCCTGTGTGTAATAAGCAAAAGTTAGATCAGCAGCTTGAAGGGAGAGATGACTACACCAAACACTTATCAAACCTCTTCCTGCAGTCTGGGACCAGTCAGAGTAAAAGCCATTGGACACACAGAAAATACAGACAGAAGCATTTAGCCAAGCCTTCCCCCCCTTACTCCTCAAGCCCAACCTTGGCATACTCCACTCCCGACTGTAAACTGCACTAACGATGCACTATTACACCTTTCAGATTCCCCCAGGAGGATTCAGAGCAGGTGAGGGGTGTATGAACATAAATAAGCACCCAGCTGCATGAGCATAAGAGATGAAAATAAGGGAGGAAGGCAAGGCACAAACTTCTGTGAGACATGAGCATAAGAGATGAAAATAAGGGAGGAAGGCAAGTTCTTCTTGAACTTCTATGAGACATAGTGGGAAGCCCACATACAGGCTCTGGGGATTGGAAGTACGAGGTTTTTTTTCATATGGGGCTGAGGATCTCTCACCCACACATCACCGCTCACATATAAACAAGCAATCACAGATACCAAAGTAACTATTTCTGTCATTAACGATGCTGTTGCACGTGACTTAAAGTGGGGATACTGGCACAATGGCTGCAGTTACCTGAAGTAGTGGAAGCTCATCATCCTGGTCCAGTGCAACACCTGAACAGGAGACTGGCAGAGCAGGGAAGGGTGCAAAGGCGCTCTGCAAAGAAACAGAACAGAGCTGTGTACAGAAGACTGCTAAGCACAAGAGGGGCAAAGGAATCAGCCAAATTTATGAACAAACAGGCTTATCCACAGGGAGAAAGCCATACTCCCTAAAAGAAATAGGCAGCTGAAGCCAAAGGCATCTCCTGCCTCTGCCCCAGCCTCAGTCAGTGATCCTGGACCAGATAATCAGCGGGGAAGTGAAGGGCTGCAGCGCAGGGAACTAGCTAGTGCCTAGAGAGACATCCTAGGATGAGCAGCATGATGCTCAAAACAGCCGATGCCAACTCTCCCTCGAGGAAGGACACATCTTCTGCTCGTGCCAGAGCAGAGGCGAGGGCTTTCTCACAGTTGCCAGATCACCTTCTAGCCTGAGCAACTTTCAGTCACAACTGCCCGAGGTAGATGCTGGTATGTGCTTTAAATAGAGCAAAGAGAAAGCTTTCACTGGCCTCTATGCCTCTGCTAACCACAGCAGGAAGAACTGTTTGTCTGAGATTGCTCTCACCATTATCACATCTGGCTCTGAATTTAATTTCTCCTCCCAGCTGTCAGCATCCTGTATCTCCACATCCAAAGGCAGCAGAAACCAACTCCGACATTTAGAGACAAGCAATAAATTTCAGCCAGCTTCAGTTATGTGTATCCTGCAGGGAGCAGAGCTTTCCTGTTCTGCAGTCCAGTCACCGCACTGTCAGGGAACAGCTGGGCCAAATTTATTGCACCTACAGCTGTATGTTTTTACATGGGTTGAGTATGCTACACCCTCACAGCTCGGAACAAGGCACAGGAGACAGGCTGCTGACTGTCTGTAGGAAAAGAAAAAAAAAAGTATAAAATAAAAATGGGTACACTGTGCACGAGTTAACTGTCCTTAGCTATCAGCCTTTACAGATGAAACTGGAGGGGCCAGACTCCTGAGACTTAATCTGTGCTCTGACAGTAACCTGTTATGCAACCCTGAGTTATCCTGTTAGCATCTTCACTGGGTTTTAGTTTACCCAGCTGTGGGAAGCTTTGCAGGGTTGAGAATGCCACAGCCAAGTAGGCTACCACTGCTTTTTCAAAGTCAGCATCATGTAGAAACCCCCACTCAACTGCTAACACTAACACAGTGTCTCCTTCTTCTACAGGCAAGCAGTTAAAGGTCGCCCTTGCTTTCAGCCTTCCTCTAATTTTTCAGGTAAGATGTTAAAAACAACATTGTTGAAATCCAGCTGCATTTGTGTTGTGGGTAAAGAGAGATCTCAAACTTTGACAGGCAAAAAGCAGCCACCCACAGCCCTGCAGAGATGTGTGGGGACCTGGCTGCTCACACTAAGGATCCAGCCCGTACGGAGGTGGGCAGTGAGACAGCAGAGCAGTGCTAGAAGCCAGAGAAAAAACAAACAAAAGGAATGAAAACAAAGTGAGAACAGAAACAATGACATACACTGCAATTTTAAGATGGCCTGGACTGTTAGAACCACATCCCCTTCTGGCACCAAAATGAGTATTTTCAGGAAAGAGAAGAGCGTCCTACACTGAGTGCTTGCGAAGAGCCAGCTCGTTGCTCTTTGCAAATACCTCATCAAAGTGCTGGGCTTTAATTGAGGTCAGTGTTGAAGAGCTGACGTGCCCAAGGAGGAAGAGTTCGGCATCTTCCTCCGCCTGTTCCTGCTCAGAGTAAATCTGAAGCAGGAAGGAGAACCCAAAGCACCGAGCTGTGCCGTGACCTGCTCCTGAACCGCGGGCCTGGCCCGGGCACTCACACTCCCACAACCACAGGAGCAGCCTCCGCCACGCCACGGCCCCCAGCTCAGGCTCTCCGAGAGGCTCAGCAGAGCAGGGGGGAGTTCTGCAGCCTGTTTCTTTTCCCTTTCACTTCTGGTGGCATGCCTCCAGATAGCAGGCAGGATGTGGTGAAAGCCAAGCCTGCCTGAGATGGAGAGCACGCTAAGATATTCAGTGATAACAGGCAGAGGTATCCAGGGGAAACCTTTCATCTCTGTGCAATGGAGAGAAGGTACTGGAGACTAATAAGTCACAAAAAAGCAGGGCACAGATACCACAAGCTCACTCTGCCCTGTAGGTTATGGCAGTGTAGGCAGATGAAACAAGAATAATCAGAACTTAAATCAGGGGCAGGGGCTTGAATGAGACACCGGCAACGTGTCCGCGCCAGCACCGTAACAGTTTCCTGCTTCACTCGCTGTGTTTCCTCCCGGTCTCATTGACACCTCTATTAACTTAGCAGAGAAAACAGCCCAGGGAGGCTCCAGCTTTGTCTTCCCACAGAGCCCTTTGCCCGCAGCACTGCTTCAGCCGCTCGGCAGGCTCACCCCTCGCTGCAGGGGACAGGCCGGCAGCAGGACCAGGAAGCCCGGGAGGACACTGGCGCTCGCCATGCCAGGTTGCTGCCCGTTACAAACACAACCGCTGCAGCCCTCTTCTAGCAGTCACAAGTGAGAAGGGTCATGAGCAACAGGAATATCTCAGATGGGAGAAGGGAGGGAATACTGGAGTTAGAAAATGCCTAACGAGCAGAGTCAGTCAAGAGGAAATGTTATCCCTGCTGAGAGAAGGAGAACGCTGAAGGATGTATTCTTTTTCCCCATTTTATCTGACAGCTGACTATGTACATACAGCTGTATGTGGGTCCTGAAACATTCTGGAAAGCAGCCACACGTTTGAGAGTTTGCAGGTGTTACTTTGGCTGAGCATTAAACATTTCTTGTGGAATTCCCACTCTGAGCACCAAAAAAACCCCCAAACTCCACATATTATGGGAAACGTTTTCAGCCACGAGACCTTGCCAACTCTGTTCATGATGTTGTCCTGAGCCAACGCTTGGGAACTCCCTGGGACTTCTCTGCGGCTGGGTACTCCTGCCTGCTTCACAGGCCAGCACCAGGCTCCCTTCCTGACACGGCCGTGGAGGGGCACAGTACCTGTCCCAATACACTCTTCTTTTCTTCCCTGTTCTAGCTCTGCACCGGGAACAACGTCACCAATGACTATGACTCCAACACCACCATCGACTACACCATGTTCGAGTTCCTGTGCGAGAAGGAAGAAGTCCGTAGCTTCCGCGCTGCCTTCCTCCCAGCCATGTACTCCCTCATCTGCTTCACAGGGCTGCTGGGGAATGGGCTGGTGATGCTCACCTACATCTACTTCAAGAGGCTCAAGACCATGACGGACATCTATTTGCTGAACCTGGCTGTGGCAGACATCCTCTTCCTGCTGACCCTCCCCTTTTGGGCCACAAGTGCAGCCATGCACTGGCTTTTTGGGGAGTTTGCCTGCAAAGCCGTCTATTGCATCTGCAAAATGAGTTTCTTCAGCGGGATGCTGCTCCTTCTGTCCATCAGCATCGACAGGTACTTTGCCATCGTTCAGGCTGCCTCAGCCCACCGCTTCCGTCCCCGGATGATATTCATTAGCAAGGTCACATGCATCCTCATTTGGCTCCTGGCCTTCATCCTCTCAATCCCTGAGCTGGTTCACAGTGGTGTAAATAACTCGGACAACCATCCCCATTGTTCCATCATCACTAATGACTTGCAGACCTTCAACACTGGCATCAAAGTGTCCCAAATGGTTTTGGGCTTCTTATTTCCCCTACTGGTCATGTCTGTCTGCTACCTCATCATCATCAAAACATTACTCCAGGCCCGCAACTTTGAGAAGAATAAAGCCATCAAGGTCATCATCGCTGTGGTAGTTGTCTTCGTTGTCTTCCAGCTGCCCTACAACAGCGTCCTGCTGGCCAAGACCATCTCAGCCTTCAACAACACGAGCTCATGTGAGGAGAGCAAGCAGCTCGACATGGCGGATGACGTGACCTACACCCTGGCCTGCTTCCGGTGTTGCCTCAATCCTTTCCTCTACGCCTTCATCGGCGTCAAATTCCGCAACGACCTCTTCAAGCTTTTGAAGGAGCTGGGCTGCCTGAGCCAGGAGCGCCTCTGGCAGCTGTCCACCTGCCGCGAGAGCAAGAGGTTTTCCTTTGCCATGGAGACAGAGACAACCACCACCTTCTCCCCATGAGCAGAGCTCCAGGCAGGCTTTGACCAAGCTGAAGGCTGGAGTAGTTTGGTACACTTCCTCTATTCTGAATTACTGGTACAGCAAGACCTGCCACTACTGTAGGAAAGGCAGCTGTAAGAGGGAAACCCAGGAGCCCCCCCGTATTTCAGCAACAATCTCTGCTAGCCAATACTCCCACGGATGGAGAGACTTCAATAAAACTGCGACTAATAGCAAAGCAAGGGAGAGGGAGACCGGTGACTCTAGAATTTATCATGCCATTTCACCTTTATTTTAGTCTTTCCTAGTCAAAATGAGAAATGCTCAAAATAGAACATTTTCCCTAAAAATAACAAATACCAAGAGAAACAGACATTTGTGCAGCAGAATTGCTTGTTTTAGAGCTAAACTTCCAAGAGCATCGTCCTTGCTTTGAATGTTGCTTTTAACAAGACTGCCTATTGCTCTTCCATACCCACAAAAGGGATCCCTGCTGCACTGACTCAGTCTTCAAGACTAAACAGCACCAGCAGCCTCAGGCTCCAAGCTTAATCCAATATGCAATATAAGCTGTGAAGTATCCTAGGATGCAACTCTCTGCTCTGCCTTCCCCCACAAAAAGTGAGAAATTTCCATAACTAATACTAAATCCATACGTATGACATACAAAATTTCAATAACTTTGTATATTACTGTGGCAACTCACACGTTTGTCAGGAAAAGTACAAATTCCACTTCATTTCTGCCTGTATCTGGCGTTTCACCTATAAAGAAGGTACATCCTAAGGAGCACAAGTCATTCCATCCCAACGTTGACTTGAATTCTTTAGAAATGCTGCTCCACTCCGGAAATAAAGTCTTCTTTAGCTTCTGAAAGGGCATCTGCCTACACAAGGGCTGATGCAGGGGTAGCTAGCACAGTTTAGATTCAAACGTTTTACACAAAGACAAATTAGTTACAAGCTCTAAATAACTGATGTCTTTCCAATCACCAAGCATACAAACTGAAACTAAGAAACAGATACTTCTGCACCAATCCAGCCAGGTGCTTAAAATGTATTTTTACCACTCAGGCATCCAGCCTGTCCCATGTCATCCTTACTCCTGACATGCTGAGGGACTGTTTACTCACTCGCCCGATATAAAGCATGTGTTTTAGTGGACTGGTGCCAGAACTCTCAGAATTTTAAAGATTTAAGCCTAGGGCAAATCCTTATGCATTTCTTAAGGCAAGACTCTCAAATTCAGGATATAGTTGTGCCCATGGTCCAACCACTTCAGTCTGCCAGTATCTGAAGCTTGCTTGTACCTAGCTTTATCGTCTGCTGAGGACACAGTCTGCTGATTTTCACATATGCGTGGGGGTCTTCTGTGCTATTGCTTGCTGATCTCAAGAGATAAACAAGAATGTGGGTTTTCTTCCCCGTTCCCAATCAACGTGTCTTTCTAGAAGGACTCTAGCAGCTGGCTTTTAAGTCAGATACGTATTTCACTTATAAGCTATTGAAAACACGTTTTGCATTCATACTGTCAGTGCTAATAAAGATGTCATTCACTGTGGTTTGATTTAAATGCAAAGGACAGTCAAGTGTTGAAGATTACTGCCAGGGTCACCTACTTGAAAGGAACATGGCAGCTGAACAACAGATTCTTGTCACGTAGAATAAGACCTTGAAAAAGAAGCCCAGAATGTAATGCCAGTTGGTGCATTTACTAGAAGAGCGAAGATTCCTACCAGCAGGTGAATACCCTGGGAACTGCTGTCACGGCACATCTGAATGTCAGCTGGGGAGAAGTTGCTGCGGTTGTTTGTGCATCTGTTACCGACTCGTGTGCTCTAATCCCCATAGCACACAGCCCTCCCCAAAGCCAGACGTCAATGGCGAAAGGTCTTGGCCAGGAACCGCTGTTGGTGCGGGGCAGGAGCAGGCTAACCCAGAGGAGGTGCAGAGCCTCACCCTCCAGAGCAGCAGTTCAACAGTTCTGCGGAAACTGTAAGGCACGTTCCAGTGGACACACAGAGCCACGCAGAGCAAAACACACTCACTAAAAAGACATTTATACTTTTTTCAATACCACACGTGAATCCATTAGGAGCGATACAGGGAACTCTCTGGATCATAGATGGAAAAACATTGCTTTAGAGACATGAGAATTAAAATCAGCCTCCCAAGGAAAGAATTCAATTAGCTGGTTTTGAAACAATGTTGCCAGTTATATAGCTGGCTGCCATCATAATTAAATAAATTTTTCTTTATAAACCATTTGGCTCCGGGGTACGGGATTTTGCCAAGAGCTGGGATTCAGGAAGAAAGCACATTCCGCTCCGCATTACCTGTCTATGCTAAAGTACATTCCCATCCAACCGTTTAACCCATTTTCTTTTATAACGCCCACATAACATGTACAGAAGTGCTCCTTCTCTGTCACATGAAATGGGGGATTACGACTGACACTGAATAGTCATTTGTTCTTGGTTTGTTCCTATAGTCCTTACTCAGGCAAGACACTCAGCTAACAAGAGCTTTGCCAGAGCAAGGAATACCCATAATACAGGGTCTTTTTAGTTTTCTTCATCAGTAATAATGTATTCTTAACGTATATTCATATATGTAAAGCTGCTTTACACAGAAAAAGTTAAATATGTACATGAATGTACCCCGAAAATACACTGCTTTAACAAAAAACTTTTTATGCAAAATACATTCACCTAACTTATTCTAGCAAGGAAAAGAGCTTCACCAAAACATGCAATTATACTTGTCTCCTGTCTGAGAAAAGCCATTCCCCTTCTACAAACTGAGAAGTCTTCAGGTCTTTGTCGACTAGATGTATTCTAAATAGGAAAGCATGCAGCTGCTTTCCTATTTTCCAAATGAAATATTAAAAGCATCATCTGGGACAGCTACATCTGGTGCCTCCTCAACAAGACAGCGGTGACTTCAGAGTGCATGGCTTTTTTTTTTTTTTTTTAAATTTAACAGACAAATTTGCCACTTATTTA
The DNA here is from genome assembly GCF_000699145.1 of Aptenodytes forsteri. NCBI lineage: Eukaryota > Metazoa > Chordata > Aves > Sphenisciformes > Spheniscidae > Aptenodytes > Aptenodytes forsteri. The sequence goes on along the minus strand of NW_008794172.1, from coordinate 182,377 downwards.
GATGAATCATGTTAACATTGGCCTAAGATCCTAACATGAGATTCACTGAAGTCTGAAAACTGACTGTATTTTGCTATTTGTGGAAAATAAACAATTTAAAAAAAACCCCACACACATCTTTGTTCTTCCATTGTATTTCCTCCATAGGATGTATCTTGTATGTATCGTAATAGTTTGTATCGTATCCTTCTGGTCCTGTCAAGAGCTAGCTTCCTATCAGTACTGCCCTGCAGAAAACAGAGCATGTAAAATAAACTAAGTAGAAAAAAAGTTGGTTTACTTCATCTGTCGATGAATTATGCAGTAAACAAGTCATCAACAGATTAAGTAGTAGTCTTTCTTTTAACTACTAACTTAACTGCCTTAACACTGCTCCACTACTGGGTATACCTGATGGCTACTTATCAACGTTTACGTGAAAAGCCTTTGTGTTGTAACATTTTATCATTCATTTTCAAATTAAAAAGAGTCAGTAATGAAATACCATATTACTGTGCAAATTGCTCACAGGGAGACACAGCGACCACGGCTCTGGTGGCTAGGACACCTACATACAAGGTAAGAGCAGCAATTGCCACACTAGCTGAGCTGAGCTGCCTATCTAATCCAGCTCTGCGCTCAAACAGGCCAGTGTGGCACAATTAACGTGCACAGAACATTTCTTCCTGACCTCCCCAGTTAACTTATACCTCAAGGCACACGGGAATGATCAATATCCTTTACAAAAGAAGCGTCTTATAATTGCAACCATGGAATTAAAGAGGAAGGAACCACAAAGAAAACCAGAAGACATGAAACTTAACATTCGAGTGCCAGAACTAAGGACTATTTCTGCTTTCACTAAACAATGGGTGTCTCACGGTTTCTCCCTAGGGAGAAAGTACTAGGCTAGTTTCAGCATCCAGCCCAGAGGTTCAAGCAGCAATAAGGAGCATCTCAAGACCACGGCACCACAATACAACTCTAGATAATAACAGTCTAAACCCAAGGCTCCTTAAATAAACATTAAGTCTCGTTTACCACAACTAGGTCAGAAGTCTCAACTGCCCTGAGTCCACGGAGCTCATTTGTGCAAGAGATGCAGCCTGCTGAAACAGGAGCTTTGAACTATAGCACAGAAAACATGAAACAGAACTGGGGATTTGCAGAAAGCCACCACGCTTTTAACAATTCCCTGTGCTTCTCAGAGGTGACCGTGAACCAAGCTTTTAAACAGGAAAGTTCCTGAATTTTAAGAAAACAGAGACTCCAACTTACCAACCCTAACTGAAACCCATAAAACTCAGCCCACAAAGCAACCATCCAAGGTCACACCTTAGGCCACAAATATCCCAACCAAATGACACAGAACCTGTTACAGAAAAAAAGGTGCATTTCTAGGACAGATTTAACCCATTTTAGTACCTTTCACCAGCAAGACAAAGAAAGAAGTTTCCTCTTACAGTTCACTGGAGGCTAGGACCAATCTTAGTTTTAAATCTTCTTTAAAAAGTCAATTAAAAAAGCCTGGCCCTCGTTACAGAAAGGGGCCACTGGTCTGCGATAAGCTACATCAAAAGCAGGAAAGACATCTACCACCTGGTCACAGTCACGTGGACTCCAGGTGGTTCCTGCAACCCCTTCTCCAAGTCATTCTGGGAAACTCCTTCGCTGCTCAGAAGCCCTGGACTCCTCCCTGCTCCTAATATAGTATCGCTGCTCATCATTTCTCCTTCCCTGCCAGTTCTTTATCTATGCACGTGTGCTAGTTGTATTTTTAAGTTACAGTTTAAAAGCCCTCAGTGCCAAACAGATCTGGGCTGGGTGGGAGGTAAACTGGAATTAGGGGGCTGTAAACTGGAATGAGGCCTCACTAAACGCAGTTGCTCCCATCCACCCATCTCAGAGCAGGCACTGGTTTGTCCTCTCCCTTCTTGTGCTGTCCCAGGCACTGCTTCCCATCACTTGCTGGTGAATGAACTGATTAATGTGATGGTGAGGGGGAAGTTTCTCCAGGCACAGTTGTGGTTTCTGATGTGCCACCTGGGTAGCTGCGGGAGGGAAGTCCGTGTCACCCTAAGAAAGAATGAGCCGGAGTTAAGTGAGGCAAATAAACCCTAAAAATAATGCACGTGGGTGATGAGGAAGGGCGGTGGCACACTGCAACAATCAGAATAGCTGAGAGTGGGCTATGGTTTCCTCTCCCCACACCTTCTTTTATATGGAAAAATAACCCAAACTCCTCTTCTGGGGATGGAGGTGTCAGATCTTGGGGAAGAACTTCTCACATGGCCAACTATCTTCCTCCCCAGCTTGTCAGCAGAGCTGCCTTGCCTGGGGGCCACCTCCCCCAAAAAGGGGCCAGTGGTGGGTTTTCTCTCCACACCAGGGGATTTCTCCCCTCCTACCTGAGCCACTGTAAGGTGGATCTGGGGAAACTTAAGTCAGCTGAGACCTCAGCTGCCCCTTGTTGGTATCATCACAAGCAGCTTCGTGACCTCAGAGCAAGTAGATCAAAGGGCCTGACCAGACTGAAAAGCAGAGAGTTTTTATGGATTAGAAGCAGGCAGGACCAGCTCAGAGCCTACTGTTGGCACAAAGGATGGGACAAGAATGTGCAGTTGGAATATAAAGAAAAATAACCAGATAAACAGCATCATGCTGCATTTAGTGAAAGCAGCACAATCCACTGCTAGACCACCTTACCCTCCTTACAGCCCCCGGTGTGGTGAGAGTGTGCTTCGGGGGGCTGGAAAAGGGAAGAGAATGGACATGTAACATAATGCATAACCCTCTAGCTTCGGATGTGGCTGACCATAAAAACAGAAGACACACAGAGGGATGGGATCTTAACAGGGTTTTGCTGAGCTCTTCTTAGACACGCTCCCCACAATGGGCAGTTTATTCCTTGTGGTGACCTGTATTAATAGCCGAAGGCACAGCACAAAAAGGTAAGAATGAGAAAGATGGAAGAAGATGAAAAAAAGAAGGCAGCTGACTAGAGGGAAAAAAGATTACCTAGCAGTATTTGCTCTCTACCAGGCCTTTTCCTGCTTGAATGCCCCTTTGTGCTGGCATGAACCTCCAGACTGGCACTGAGCGATTCCGCCCAAAGGATTCATGGCCAAGGCAGCTTCGATGTTTGCATGTTTCCAGTAGTGGTACTGTAAAGGGAAAGGAAGCTCAGTCTGATCCAATGGTTAAAACTTCAGACAAGACTTAGAAAATATGGGTGGTATCCCTAGCTCTGCCCCTCAGTGACCTGAGGCAATCCTGCACTTCTTCCCCCAGCACTAAAACAGAGATAAAAATGTCACTTTGCAAAAGTAGCAATAGGAGTACCTAGCTCTGTTACTAGTACCATGTATGGGAGCCTTCCTGCCCTCGCGTTGAAACAAAAAAGTGGACCTCACGTGTTTAGATTTTGCAGAAATTGCAAGTTTTCAAGTATGCACACACAGAGCTCTGGGCAGCAGGCTAACCTATCTTCAAGCCGCATTGAAAGTTATTTTTCATCTTTCAGTAAGACCACAGTTCTTCACAGAGCTAAGACTATTGCCCAAGCAGGGAGTCAAATCTTCTCGATATTAAACAAACACCTCTCGCAGCCTGTCACGTCCCACCTACGAGAAGGGGAGAGTGACTAAGGTCCGCAAACCCCCTCGGTGTGGCTTAAGGTGAGGTAACACTCAAGGTCCATACACGAACATCAACTTTAATGGAACGAACGCTCTGTAAGCATCAACCCTCTGTGTATCAGTCTATCACGTAAGCCAAGCAGCTTTATGAGAGGGTGAGGTAGGCCTTGTGTTACTTAGCAGCACCAAGGGCAAAGAGAAGGAGGGCGGGGGGGGGGGAGAGCTGGGAAGCAAGAGAGAGATATCTCGAGAGATCACCAATCCTGGATCCAGCACTGGACCTGCCGACGGGGGGTGTCGGTGTGGAGAGCGCCCCGAGGAGGCTCGTGTGCGCCCCTATTTATTGGCCCCAGTCCAAGGTTTCTAGAATCTTCTCTCACCGTGGTTTCAGGAGTGGCTGAGACATCAGTCAGCCAAGGAGAGTGACGCCGGGCCCCTCCCCGTGGCTGGCTTCTGGAGCTTTCTCTTGGGGCAGCGTCTGTGCTCGCAGCACAGTCACTTGGGCCTCGTCCCTTACGCTGCCACAGCTCATTACAAAAATCTTATTCAGGTCTTAACAAGTATGGAGACTTTCAGTTCACCTTTACCACATGCATGGCAGATGCTGAGCCAATCTAGGCATGATCTCATATATTTGTCATTGCTGAACCCATGAAAATCTTCAGCTGCAGGAACCGAAACTCTAACTTCCCTTCCTGCTGCTTTGTTTTTTTAATTCAATTGTCTAAAATAAGATAGCAAGCAGATATTTACTTTCCTTTCTTTGCTGATGAGCACTGTTGCACAAACCCCTAATTCTTGAGTGATTATGTGCTTTATTGGGAAATTTCTGTGACTGAAGGTCAATTCTAATGTCTAGAATCATCCTGCAGGAGAGGAAAAGAGCAAATAATTTCCAGTGCAATAAATAGTCCAAAAGGCCTTCCAGGATTCAGAGTCAGCGCACACTGCCCTGTACCAAAATCAGAACTTCTCCCATCGACCCTAGTTCCTTCTTCGTTAATTAGGAGCATGGTCTAAAATCCACTGAAAGCAACAGGAACTTTCATGAAAAGCCTCTGCATTACCTTGGGAGTTGGTATGAATTTTTCACGTTATGCAACGTGAGAGAGGAAAGGAGGTAAAATCTCAATGGCGATACACATGCAACCAGGCGTACTTCTGAAAAAACACAGGAAAGAGAAACCACTTAGTATGTTCTCCCCTAGGTGCTGAGAGTTTTATTGCCTTTGCAACAAGAGCAGATAGATTTCATGTAGGTGTCTGTTGAAGCTTGAAGAACCTCAAAACTGCTGCAGAAGCCCCGTGCAGTGATAGGACGGTGACAAATGCAGCTACTTTTCAGTCCCCACCTGTCCGGAAGGCTACGCAGCAGCGTAAAACTCAAAAGCTGTGCTCCTCTGGGACCATGTCCTGGTTTATACTCATATAACGACCAAACTCCAAGTGGCTGAATGCTCCAGAGAAGGAAAAAGGTGCTCTTAAAATGCTCTTAACTAACCAGGTAGTAAAAAATAAAATCTTCGCAAGCAGAAGTGACTCATGAGTCAAAGTGCCTTTTCCAAAGACTCCTTCAAGCCTTCACTTCCAAGAGACACTAGAACTTTTACATTTCACACACCCAACAAAGGCAACCTATTTCCCACCCAACCATCTGAAAATGAAGGTGCCGAGTTGGACATCCAAAAAACCTTTGCCTGACCAAAATATCACTGGTGACTTCCTCAGATCCTGATCCCACAGGCCTTCTTGTGGTCTAGAGATTTAGGCATTCTGGTTTACCAATTTTAATTACAAGAAAAGTAAAGTAAATATTCCCCCCTGCAGCAGGAGCACACTACCCCACCGCAGATGGTGACTAGTGGGTACAAAGGCCTCCGCTTTCTCTGGTTTATTGGTGTAACTAGCACAGATAGTCAGCACAACCTCGCAGGTTTCTATAGTATACCCACCGCTTTGCATCTTATTATCAGGCAATCACCCATCTACACGTGAACGTTAATGTGGAAGGAGGTGTGAACGCACACGTGCGTTCACGTTTGCATACGTCTCCCAGCAGAACTGGTTTCAGACTTTTGCTATTGCAGCAAAATTCAACAACACCAGAGCAAAATCTCACCGCCAGAGCTGCACAAATAGAAGCTCATGTTTTTAGGGGAGAGCTGACTGATCCCCTTGGAGATTAAACGTTTCTTCTTCTAAGTTTTGACCACACCAAGCAGTGAGAAAGAATCTCCCCCTCCCTGTGCCAGGGCAGGGAGGGGGAGAAGGAAAAACAAGTCTCTTTCTGGATGACTAACACAGCCAGCAGCAATTGCCACCCCGCAGCTCAGCCCTGCTCTTCAACAGGGAGTTGCACAAGACTCCTTTGAAGAGGTTAACACGTTCGCAGTAGGTTCTCATCTGCCTTGCCAGAGGATCACAGGTAGCTACAATGCTTCTGCTCAAACTTCACGACCCGGCTGCATGCAGAGGGTGAGAGTCACTGCGCGTCACAGAGCTGTACCCCAAACAGATGTGGCTTCCACCAGGCTTTGGGTGGGATTGCAGCGGACCTGGCAAGTAACCAGATCCTTACAAGACTCACCAAAACGTCTTTACTGCCAGCAGCTTCTGGCGGGCCTCCACACCCATCTACAAATGAGCAACCCCTCACATGCCAGTGCTGCCTGCACAACCTAACAAACAGCCGAGAGGCATGCAGCCGGAGACGTGGAGACTGTTTTGAAGCATGCTGCAGACAACAAACGACAGAAAAGGTCTCCACACCATCACAAGCAAGACCTGAAATGCTGCCAGAGCCTGCCTCCTCAGCTGGGCATCCTGTTTGGGGCATTACGAGGGCTGCAGCTGTTGGACGTGCACCCACCACGCCGGCTCGCCCTGCACCTGAGAAGATGGTGGAGCACTGTCCTGCAGTACCGCAGCCGTGCCGCACAGCCCTCCTGCCACGTGTGACACCTGCTCCAGCAGCAGGGCCACCACTGCTCCTGCACAAGAGGGCATGGAGACGATGCACTAGCGAGTCACCAGTTCTGCAGAAGAGCTGCTCCTCTCTGGGGACTTAGGGCTTCTGGTACATGCCCACCCCAAAGACCTGCTCCTAAGCTACGGCGGGGAGCATGCAGGGCATCGCAACCTGGTCTGCTCCAGCTCACCCCGAGCAGACAGCTCCCTGCTCCACAGCCCGTTCACTGACACCACGGTGGCAACGTCTCCCTGGGGAGGTTTAGTCTTTCTCCCTCGGGATCACGGTCTAGCCAGCCTGCTAGGAGCAGTCAAAACCCAGCCGTGTCTCAGATGCGTTGCATGTGAGTACCACCACACCTTCCCTCCAGCCACGCAAAACACATGTGGTGGGAAAGGGGCAGGAGAAGCGGAAGCAGAGGGGAACCTGGATGTGTCCGAGACACCTCATGGCCCTAACAACTGGTTGTGCCTTACAGATTCTGTACAGCCCTCTGGGAAGGAGGGAGGTACCTCCTTGCCAAGCAATAATGGTGATCTTCAGCTTGGAAATTAATTCCCTTTATAATCAGTAATACAAAAGGAGTCTTTCCTCACAAGGCATTTCCTCCTCCAGACATGCATCAAGTTTGCCGATGATGCCACATGGCCTGAAACACGCTATGAAATAAAGCTTCAGTGACTAGTAACCAAGATGAAAACACTTCCTTCTCCTTCCTGCAAGGGGAAGCAACCTGAAGACAAAAAATACAGATTATATGCACAGACAGGTAACAGAAGGCACGCTCACAACGCACTGGCAACCCCCCCAGGCTCCAAGTGACCCACGGCACATCCAGAACAAGTCCATGGTCACAGTCCCCTTTTGGCTGCGGTCATCGCACAGCACCAGTAACCGGCAGAGAGCGGAGACAGAAAGCTGTGATTTCTTAAGAGACCAGGGACACGATCTCCTCCGCGACCTTCCCTCCGAGCCGGTCTCCTCTCCTCTTGTCTTCCGTCACCCAGGAGATGAAAAACCACGCTCTCCTTGGGAGAAGGCTCCCAGCCAAACCTCTGATCTCTGGTCACGGCCCGGGTAAATCCGCAAGCGAAGAGGACCAACCACAGCCCTCTCGTTGAGAGATGCTGACACCATGTGGGAAAGGCTGAGAAATGCTCCACCGCAGACACTCCACCCTGCGCCCACTGAGCCGGGACTCCGGGAAAAACTCAGGAAAACTTTCCCCTGAAATAAAGGTCTGGGTTCAAATAGTATTAGTTCAATCATATTAAAGTCCTCTCTGGGCAATCAGGCTTAAAAGTAGAGTCATTTTAGTTTGGTTTAATTTAAATATACTGGAAGCAATTTTAAAATGGCTTTGATTCACTTTATTTTTACCTCTGAATCAGACCGCCCATGCCTTTTCCATGTGATTTCATGGGTTTCTTTATCTTTATTTTTACCTCTGAATCAGACCGCCCATGCCTTTTCATTTCAATAATCCCTTTTAAATGCTAAACTTCATAATGTTTCTCACATCTTCCCATAAAAATGACATTCCATGTATCTTCATAATGTTTCTCACATCTTCCCATAAAAATGACATCTTCCATGTATCACCTTCCACTAACTTTGCACCCAAATTTCCTGGACAACTTCGAAAAACATAAATGGCCTTTTCCAGTCACCTCCTACCACTTACGACCCTGCGGAAAACTGCGCTGCAGCTGCTGAAGAGTTCAGCTGCGTGAGCAGCAGTGTGAGCGGAGGGCGGCCCCTTCCCGGGTGCGGGAGCTCTGATTTTTCAGGCAGCTGAAGAAAGAAGCTTTTTTAAAGTGAACTTTACAAACGTGCATTTTTCCCCACGAGGCCTCATTCTGATTTTTAATCACTCCCCAATCTAACCCATGGAGAGCTCGATTTCTGCTGTCGCATGCAGCGCCAGAACCTGCACTTTGGCAGCAGCCTTGTGAAAACCGGTTGCTTGAGCATAACCTCAACTTCTACAAAACCCCACAACGAGCCAAATTCCTCAAACCCCGCACCGCTCCCCAGTCACTACAAAATAGTGGACAGCCTTAGCTTCCAAGCTCTTGTAGATGAACCAAGAAAAAGCTCAGTCATTTCAGCCACGGCCTCGCTCGATGACTCAAACACTTAGTCACTGTTATGCAGGTGAGAACAAACTTAGCAGAGGTGTAAACTTTGTACCTTAAGAAAGCCACAGCTGGCAGAAGTTAGAACAGAAATTTCCACAGCAGACAGTACCTTGCTAACTGCTAGAGTTTCTAGTTCCCTAAAACCCCACCATAGTAACAAATTGTTGGCGTTATGTTACGGAGCAATTCCTGTATTTGTCAGCAAAAATGCACATGAAAACTTACAGAATTAGACTATTTCTCACATAGTGGAGAAACATGCTTATTTCGGCCACTTATTTCAGGGGGGGTGGCCAAACCCCTTAGACGCTCTTCCCGTGAAGCCTACACTTCTATGCTCCTCCAATATGCGTGAGGCATAATTTAACTTTGCATGCTTTTTTTTTTTAATGGAGGCTAACACTGGGGCAATTGCTGCTTTCATCACATACTTCAAAACTCCTCCACCTGACACGTTTCCAGCGCTCACTTCCAGAAGAGGCCCTGTGATATGCCATCCTCCTCATCTGTGGAGGGGCTCCACCAGCCAAACAATCAGGAGGGTGCATCGCAGGGCTCTGAAACATAACTGGCAGCAGAAGTCGCTACCTCCATTTCACCTTCAAACACGCTTATTGCAAACTGAAACCTCCCTGGCTCCATGTGGGTTGGCTCCGGTAATGCCTCTTTCCCCTGTTTGCATAGAAAAGAAGTCCTTGCTTTGTGGCTTTCTGCAGAAGTTAAATGAACAAAAACAACAAAGATTGCTCCACCTATGCAGATGGCTTTTACCTGAAAAGGATACAGCCCCACAGCCCACACTCCACCCACTCAAACCTTAAAGAAATAAACATACAGTGACATAAAATCTGTTATCAAGGAAAGTTTCCACACACACCTTTACAAAAAACACTTCAATATTTTGTTCTCCGAGATGCCGCCAACTTGCTTCTCCCCCACAAACCAGAATGCACGCAACAGATAAGGAATCAGACACCCCTTTTTGGCCTTAAAGATATTTCACTAGACATTTTCCAAAGACCATTAAAAACTAGGATATGTGCAAGAGGCAAGGAATTCCTGCTATTTTCTTAAAAATGTCCAAGCAGACCCCCCAAAAAATTAGTGATACAATGATAAATAGAAAGACAGCTTGTTTGCGCACCAGTCTCTGCTATGGTAGGACAGACCAGCACCGTCCTTTGGGGGTTACGCTAGGTCTGCCCGCAGAGCAGCCAAGGTCACATTTTGAGCATGAGTCTTACCGCCGCTCAGAAAATGTGGATTTTTATCACTGACGTCAGTCAAGCACCCAGGTGCAGGTACAGGCACTGCAAGATAAGCCGTTGAAACAACAGGACTTCAGTGGGTTGGCAGCAGGGAGTGGCGTGACCCTGTTTGTCTCTGCTCTGCTCTTCTTCCAGCTGCAGAAAGACTCTAACCTGCTCCCACAGCTTTCATTTCAGTAAAGGTAATCCTTACGCCGACGCTGCCAGCAAACGCAGAGATGCTGAAGGACTTGAGCAGAAGGTCATCCCATCTCTTACCTGTCACACTCCCATTTTCTGGAGTCTCCTCTCCCAGGTGAAGCACTCGCCGCTGCTGTGGTGCTTCTGGACAATGCGCATCCACCAGCTTTACCTGCAAAGTAAACATTTGAAAGCATCGGTTCCAGGTTTGACAGGCTCTGGATAGCAGCGCAAAGCCAAGCTGTACCAGGGCTTCTGTCAACCACCCCTGACCTGGCACCAGCTTTCCAGGCACTTTGGTGCTTTCCTACTCCATGCTCTGCCTCCGTCCTCGGGGCTCACTTTCCCGAACAGAGCGCTTGGCATGGCGTGGCTTTGTGAACCAATTCCTCCCCATTTCAATGAGTCCTGATCACTTCTTCATCACAGGCTCTGAAGAAACAGCAGCCTGAATGCCTCAGCACAGAGAAGCTTGGGATCTGGTTCCCTTCCCAGCTTGCCTACACATTCCCCGCGTGATCCTAGACCAAACACTGAGGAACAGCAGGTCTCAATTCCCAAGCTATAAAACGGGGCATTAGCACTTAATTTCTCTCATCCATTGTCTGCGTAGATTGTAAACTCAGTAGGAAAGACTATGTGTTTGTACAGACTCTAGCATGAAAGAGCCTCCAGACATAAATGAAATATAAAATAATCAAAATAACTTATCCCCAGTAGGCAGTTGTAGAAGTAGCGGGATAGAAGAGAAACACATGCGTGCCTTTTAATGACAAAAGTAAACACCCTCCAGGCAGTTAGGAGACTGCTGAGCTCTGTGGTGCAAGGTTTCTCTGCTTTTCTGGGAAGGGCTTGCAAACCCGCAGCTGGGGACGCCACACCAAATACCGCCAGGCAGGTGGAGATCCCATGAACACCTGACCAGCACCGTCCTCTCATTGCATCCTCTCCGCAGCATCTCAAGCGATGAGCGCACGAAGCTTACCAGGCTCGGTGCAGCCCGTCCAAGTGACACACGGCACTGCCGGCACCGCAAGGACAGCGCGTCACCCCCCTTCCCACAAAAGGTGGAGCGGAGGGAAGCCCAGCCCGGCAAACCCACACCGTGCCTGCCGTGAGAAGCAGCTGATGGATTTCACCCCATTTAAGCCACAAAAACATGCCTAACCGTTCCCATTTAGAAGTCTGCAAATTCCGTAGGAGGTGGCTTTGCCGCAGCAAGGCGAGCCGGGAACGCTCTCCGTGCCGAGAGCCCGACAGCGAGGGACGAGCACGCGTGCACGGGGGCGAGCGCGCCGGTGGGGCAACACGCGTTTCGGGGGCAAAGAGAGACACTAACCAGCGACGCAGCCGCTTTGATAAACACCTCCACGGATTGCTGAACTGACGCACCAGGAAGGCAGCACCCACCCCAGGCCCCCCCCCCG
>NW_008794172.1:168953-169909 GCF_000699145.1 Aptenodytes forsteri | reverse complement strand
GCGGAGGGGCCGCACAGGCAGCCGGAGTGCCGGGGCCTGTGGGGGTACGGGAGGTTTCTGACCGCTCCGTTGCTGCTGGCCCGTCTGCGCCTGTGGAGGCTCCCCGTCCCCCTCCCCGCTGAGGGTGCCGGGCGTCCGGTGGGCCCTGGGATGGGCCCGCGCGGGGGACAAACGGTTACGAAGGGGACTGCCCTCACAGCTCGGGCTGTGAAGTGGTGCGCGGCACGGCAAACGGCATGGTCACGGGGAGGGAACTGCAGAAACGCTTCAAAAGGGGCGTTGTGAGGGAAAAGGGGGTTGGCAACGGGAACGTGGTATCTGGCGATGCTGGGGAGGCCTTTCTCGGGGGGAGGTCACGCAGGGCACCTCCTGTCTGGCGAGAGCTGTGCTGTGAGCTTACCTCCTGCGAGGGGCTGGGTAACACGGTATTGGATTTGTAGTAATGTAATTATCTGTGTATCAGGTCACGGGGATCAATGCTTTAGTAAGCAGGGCTGCCAAGTAAGATTTAATTTAGGAGGTCTTTATCATCTCTGAGAAAACACAGGAGAGGGTTGGTCAGAAAAACAGAAAGTGGTGTGACCCGGTGTGTTAAAGGGAAGCTCTAAGCTGGGCTTCGTCGGTGCGGAGGGAAGCATCGGGTGGAGGAATGGCACCGGCTTATTTGTGCTGCCATTGCACCTGCGGTGCAACAGGCGTCGTGCATTCGGAGGGAGGCACAGCACAAATGCAAAGCTCTAATAAATAGGAAACGTGTTGCCATCCTAGAAGTACTGTGTACCGACCGCCTGGCCCTACCTAGAAAGAATCTGAAAGAGAAATAGAAGAAGCAGCTTTAAAAATCAGGGTCTTCCCGTTCCAAAATTGGAACCGGTGAAGGGCACACGCAGAGGTGCAGGAACGGGCGCGTCCTGCGGCAGCGTGTGCGAGGAGGTGTGATGGAGCCGCTGGCTGTC
>NW_008794172.1:131161-168711 GCF_000699145.1 Aptenodytes forsteri | reverse complement strand
AGGGAGCAGGGCTGGCTGTCGTCGCGCTCCGCCTCGGCCCCCTCCCGTACCGGGAAGCACCGGGGGAGCAGCGTGGGAAAGCATCAGCATCTGTACTCGGTTGGGGTGGGTTAGCCGCGTGTTCATTAGCCGCGTGTTCATTAGCCGCGTATTAAACGCCAGGGGGAAATTACCGTCTCATCTGGGCCGGCCGGGTGAGAAGCGCGATTCCCGACGGCCGTGCTCCGCGCTGGGGCTGTCGTGAGCCGCTACCGCTGGAGGGCAACAGGAGACCACCGGATTTCTCGCACCCCTGAACCTGCGGTAGACCTAAAATGAGCACAAAGGGCGAATGAAATCAATCCGCTGTTGCAGAATAGGTCTGCTGGGAAGCCGAGCCCAGCAGAAAGATGAGGGAGCTGCAGCGTGCCGGAGAGATCAAGCTCTAATTAGCCTTTTATGTGTTTTCTTCCCTCTATTATTTCCCAAAAAAGTTTCTAAATCTTTCTCCAAGCTGTGTGTCATGTTACTCTGGTTTAAGTGGAACAGCATGGTGCCCTTCATTATTTTTTTAAAGGGTCTAAACGCTCAGTTTGATGCTTGAATGTCCTCACGCCTCCCAAGCAGATGCTGTTACAACCTCCCCTCTCGCTGCTGCTGCAGGGAGTCAGATAATGCCCAAGAAATTTGGAAACAACACATTCTTGGCAGCAGTCGGCGTCTTCTCTTTTAAACACAGACTTGCACCATATAAATCCTGGCTCCCTGTGTCCTGTCAGTGGCCACCGAGGCATGATTTCTATTTCTGCAAACCGTGAACAACGCGGTGGGAAAGCCCAGCTAGGAAACAAGGTGGGAGAGCCACGCTTTACATTTCTCTGGTACCTTTTGAGGATCTCGGGGCCCTTTGGAAATGAGAGCCAAGCTCTAAGTGTGTTACAGAGGGGGAGAAGTAAGTCCGAGGTGATGCTTGGAAGTGTGAGCAGAGCCTGGAGCTGGGCATGTATTTCCAATCCCATGAGCTCATTCCCATGCCTGTATTGCTGGCACAGAACTACAGCACAGCACGGTGGCACTTGAAGTAACAGGGAAGGAAGTAGTAATGCAGCACTTCTGGTATTAAAGTGAATCAATAAATAGACCATGACCTGCATGCAATGCGCTAGAAGGGCACTGTAGTTTGGAGCCGTTCGTTTCTTGGCCGAGGTCTAGGAGCTGATCCTTTCCTTGTGCTGCAGCTGGTGAGCTGTAACATCGTGAGTTATCCACAGTTAGGGGCAGGAGGGAGAGGGAGAACACGGGCAAGCAAGCAAGTGCTAATTCACAAACATGCAGGGAAACAAACAAAACCAGAGGCAAACCATCTTGTTCTTGTAAATGCTGAGCATCTCTTTTTGGTTTGTTCTGTTTTCCCATGACAGATTTTTGTCAGTGTCATGAGAAAAGTGCTGAAAATTCCTAATAGCAAAATAAAAATTAAAGAGGCCAGCATGTCATGCCTGGCACGTGGGCCAGGCCCATCCCTGCTGCCAGGATGCATCTCCAGCAGGGAGTCACACCAAAGAGCTCCTTTGCAGAGGAAGATGCTGGTGTTATCTGGCAGAATCGGGATGCTGGCGAGGCAGAACGTGAGATACCCCAACTCCTCCAAAGTGGTGGCACTGACACCCAGATTTCCCATCCCGCCTGCCTTGGTGGTCATGCCTGGAGTTGCAAATCTTCCTCCGTTACAATTTGTTGAAGCTGTGACCCCCGGGGATGTCTGAGAGTGACAGCCAGACCAGCCATGGAAGTGCTAGTGATCTGCTCGCCGCTTTTTCTCTCTTCAGGACAGCTTGTCTGCCTCCCAGGAGAATCGCCACAACTCCATCAGAGTCCATTAGCAGCTTCCTTTCCTTTAGCCTTGAAGCGAATTTAGCACTGGTGAAAGGTGTTGTCGTGGCAGTCCCGGAGGCTGGAGCCTGCTCGCAGCACAGCTCTGGCGTGGAGAGGAGCCAGGCGCGCACCAAGCAGCCCCACCAAACCTGCCCTGTCCGCAGGCAGCCCTGTCTCCGTGCAGGAAGGAACCACAGGGGCCTCTTCCTTTTCCTGCAGACTTGGACAATAGCAGAGGCAAGGACTTGAAAGAGAAGGAGCGATGGCTTTCCCCACATCAAAACCAAGAGGTTTTTAATAAAGCAGTGTCTGACGGGCACTTGCTTGCCCTGCAGAGGGGGTTTCAGGGGCGCTAGTGCTTTGCTGTGAGCTGTCTGTGCTATTGGGTTATTACTACCATGACCAGGCCACCCCAGTCGGAGAGCCCTTTGTGTCCCTGAGCCAAGGGCAAAGCCTGAAAAGGAATTATTGCAGGACCGTGTGGGACAGGAACGGATGGGACTCACGTTGAGGGCTTTGGCCAGGACAGAGAGATGCCTCTTTCACTGAGAAATGGCCCAGCCTGGAGCCCGTGGGGGGAGCATGGGCAGAGCAGGGCAGGTGCCTTTCGAGTCCAGGAGCCCTGCAGCCTCGGCAGCAGTCAGGCAAGGGCACTGCAGGCCAGGACTGAGACATGGAGAAAGCACGCAGAGCATTTGGCCCTGCTATACCCTGCACTGCGGATGTGAACAGCCTTCCATAAATATCAAAATGCTTTCAGTGTGACAAGTGTCAGCAGCTGTGAGTCAGCCCTTTGCAATGCTTCCAGTCAGACAAACCATGGCTTCATTGTCTCTGGGTCCCCTGGAATGTGAGCCACACAGAAGCCCACCCCGGCAGTCCGGCTGCTTCCCTGGGCTGCAGACAAAGGCGAAGCAAGCACCTTGTGAAGTCCAGATGCATTGATGCATGCCCAGGCTACACGGGATCCGAGGGGAAGGTGCCACTTTCCAAGTAGCACTTGAGCGCTTTGTGCCTGGCCAGCACGTGGCTCGGTGTGGAAAACGGATCCTGAGAGCACGTGCTGACTCTTCTGCCAGGGGAGATCTGGGAACAGCTGCTGAGAGAGTCCTCGATCCTCAGCCCCTCAAAGGCTGCTGCGGATTTCAGTGGATTTTAGCCATTTTAAGATGGAAACGTGCGTGTGCCTATCTGTGCACAGCTGCAGAGGGGTAGCTGCATGCCCTCAGCACAGCCCTGTCCCACTCACAGCCCCTGGCAGCCCTCCAGCTCTGAATGATTCTCACCTATCTCACCATCCTTGCCCACTTCATCCCAGTAAACCCACAATAATCAGCCTATTCTTCTCCAGCCCTTTGCTGCTGCACCCATCCGGAGGCCCTCAACTACACTTTGGCTCTACCTTTCCCCTTCCTGTGCCGTACCTTCTTTCATTCCTGCTCACCCCTGCTATTAGCAATAAGAGCTGTAATTAACATCACTGACTGTGCCCACAATCCTCTCTCTACCCCCGTTGCAGTGGGGTTTACAGGTTTTTCCATTAAACAAATATGGGTGCAACTCACCTGAATTGCCAATCCCTATCGGTTGCTGGCTTGGGGCATTGCAGCATGAGCAAACAATGCTGATTATGGAGAGGAAAAGCAAGTGTGGAAAGCAATTGTTCTCGTTGACTTCACCTTGATAATAAAGACGCCAGCTCCAAGACAAAAGCCGTTTCATGGTTCCGTGCCCTGGGGTTGCAGGAGCCTCATTCCTGGAAAAGTGAAAATTGGTGGTATTAGTTTAAAATGCAGCTCTGAGGTGAGAAGGATAGTCCACTGGTGAGGCAGAGTGGGAAGAGCTGGATTTAATTTCCTTTTCTTCTTCCACCCACCATGAAACCTCAGGCAAATCTCTTACCCTGGAGAAGAAAACTTTTCCATGATTATTTAGTTGAAAGCTGTCAACAGCTATAGCTCAGAGGTTAGTGACTCTCCTCTTGCAGTGCTGTCAGTGTGTACAGAAATGCTTCTGCTGAGAGGTCACTGGAGCGCAAACAAGTGTGCACATAGACAGGTGTGATGCCTTCATCTCCGCTCCGTGCACCATCTGCAGGCTTTGTGCACAGCGCACCCATGCTGTAGGCCCAGCTGCCATCTGGGTTTAGGGGCCATCACACTGGATTTCTTTACAGCAGTTACAGGGTGGACAGCCCAACTAATTGTCTTTCCTGAAATCTTGTGTGTAACTACCCACGGCACGTGAGCTGTTGACTCTGAGCCCAACCAAACTGACCGCAGGATTTTGCCCTGCGTGAGTGCGGGGGATCCCTCACAGCTGGCCACACTCCGGTTTCTCCAGTGGCTTGTGCCAGCAGCTTCTCCGCTGCCCGGCTCTGTGGCTCACTGGTGGGTTATCCGCAGGTCTGGCAGAGGGCAGAGCAGTATGCCCCACATGCCATGGCAGGTACCAGCTTCTGCTGGTACTTGAGAAGACCAGTGCCTAAATGCCAAGGAGCTTCTGCAAGCAGTCGGGGTGCATGGGTGAGAGGAGCTCTGTGGGGTCCCTCCCAAAGTGACTCACTTTCAAACTGAAAAGTTTCTTTTAGATGGTTGGGGATTTCGCACTGAAGGGGAAACAAACTCCTTAGGATCTTGCTCTGCAGAGGAGAAGCCTCTGTATCTTTGGGCACACATAAACACAAACATCTCCAGGATTTCTCCTCCAAGAGAGCCCCTGCTTACTGAGAAGCTCTGCAGGCTTCACCCAGCACTGCAGCTCCCGCTGGGCTAGCCAGCAGCCAGCTGAGAGTTTGAACCAGCTTATGTTTTTAATGATGAAACTGCTTCTGGCTTACTGGGGCAGGGCGAGTCATGCTGCCAGGCAGCTCAGCCTGGGAATGGCCAGGACAGTCTCCTCTGAAAATCCCCGGGATTTAGCGCTGATAGTTACTGGAATGGCTCCAAGTGTGGTTTTTTTCAGGCAGCATCTCCACAGCCCTGTGTTGCTGATCCCATACAGAAGGACTGTGGAAGCGCGTACAGAACCATTGCTGACGTGCTCCTTGGAGGTGTCCATCCATGTTCTGGCTCCTGCTGGCTGGGACCAAAGCCTGAGGCAGCACAGGGGGACTAGTGGATGGAGAAACAGACTCCCAGAGACTTGGCTGTAGCAGCAAGAGAGGAGGGAAGATCCCCTGGTACCTGAGAGCCCAAGCTTGCAGAGCCCCCTCAAACAACCCAGCTGGGGGTCCCCTAGGACTCTGCTGACAGAGATGGCCTCCAGGGCCAACACAAGTCTGTGCTGACTAGCTGCAAGGTGATGGTGTCGCTTGGCACAGGCTAAAATACGTCTCTGGTGGACAGCCAGGTGGCTCCATGATTCATTCAGTGTCTCACATCAGTGTGGGATTGTTCACGGTTGTATCCGGGGTGGATCCTAGAAGCATCTTTCTAAGGAAAATTTTGGGCCCTGACGTCTCATCTTCTGACGAATGGGTGCTACCGCGTGGCACAAGCTGCACTGCCTGCTCCTGCCCTCCTGCAGTGCCACACCACAGCAATATGGAGGCATTTATTCCCCATGCAAGGTTTCCTCACTGGAAATGGTCAGTCAAAAGCTGCCTCAGGAAAAGGGCTTGCTGTTAAGAAAAGAAGAATCCAGTCTCTAACTCTTTGCAATTTTGAGAGCAAAATGCAAGCCGCGGATGCGTGCTGCAGGGAGCTGTCCTGTGCTCTTTTGCTGGCTCTAATGTCCCTGACCTCTGAGAAAACACCCCAGAGACATCCAAGATATGCATCCTGGGTGGCAGTGGCTTGGGAGACTCCATTATGTGCTGAGCAACGTCTGTACAACATCCTCGGTGCCCTTTGGGGCAGGGAGCCTCTAGATGCCAGTTTTCTTTTGGGCTTGTCCGTAGCTTGTTTGCACATGGTAAACTACCAGTGTCAGACAGCACTGGCCAAAAAAGGCTTTTTCTCAGTGCTCCACCTCCAAAGCAAGGTAATTCCTTGAGGGAGGCTGTAGGAGCCACCGGGTGCTGCCACCTCAGCTTTGCCCGTGCAGGGCAGCAGCAGGACCTCATCTTATTTTGTTGACGTCAGTGGTTTTCCCCTCGCTGGCTGCCGAAGTCCTCACACCACCCAGCATGTACAGACAGATACGGGGAGCTCTGCTGCAACCCAACCCGCGCCTCTGGCACGCTCCGGGCTGCAGCAGTTGCTTTTCGATTCCATCCTGCACAGACACATCTGTCGGCTCGAGGCACCCCAGCCAGCCCCCACCACGGAGCGTGCGGCCATGTGCGCAGGCCACAGGGAGCTGGTCCTTCCCCTCGCCCGGCTCGTGGTTGTCTCTGGCTCTCACCGATGCTCCTGGGCATGGCGTGGCTTCTGCGGAGGCTTGCACTTTCAGTCTGTGACAATCTTAACTGTAAGGTCTAGAAAACAAAAGGTCCTCTTTCAGAACGGGGAGGCTGATTAACATTCCCTCGGGGGAACCAAAGGGCCTCGTCACTGTTCTGAGTAAATACATTTTGTTGTTCCAAGAAAAAGGGTGACTCACCTGGCGGAGGCTTCGGAAGCAGTGAGGTGTCCGCAGCAGGCACGTGGCTGTTAAAACGAGCCCTCTAGTAACGGGGTTTAGCGGAGGTGTGAAGGGCTGCCTCCTGCCCCAGGGTGTACCCAGCATCAGTCTGTCCTCGAGTCCCCTCCGCTGGGCAGCTCACACCATCACGAACGTTGTTGAATGCTTCGGGCTCCGTGTTGCCAAACAGTGCTGGGTGCTGTGCCCACGTGCTCCCACGCCGAAAGAAGGGGCTGGCTCGGCTCGGGCTGGCTCTGGGGATGTTTGGAGGTGGCAGCAGGACCCAGTTCCAGACCTCGGTGGGTATTCGTGGTCCTCTCCCCTGCCCCGCACCACTTGGCAGCCTGGTCGAGGTCCAGTCAAGTACAAAGCAGGTCAGGCATCCCTCAAAGGTTTCCCTGGGAGCTGCCTGGACTTGCTCTGTCTGTAACAGTTGTGCCATCAATCCGAGGAAGGTCATAGCCCTCTGTGGCTTTTTCAGATCGGTATTTCAGCACTTATCATGTTTTCTTCATTTTTGAAGGCCCCAGAGGAGGGAGGAAGGCTGGAGGGGTGAGGAGGAGGAAGGAGGAAGATAGCAGCGGCCTGCTTCCTCCCCAGATCCATTGCTCAGTCAACTTCCCGCGTCACTTCTGATGTGTTGGGCATGGTGCCGCTTCACTTTTTGTGTATCAGACTTCTGCAAGGTTTTCTGGGGCCAGTGGTGAGAGGGAGGTGGCCTCAGCACCTAACGCAGGACACAGGGCAGAGCATTCCCGAAGAACAATTGGGCAGAGGGCCAGCTCACAAATTTTATTTGTTCTTTTTTAGCTGTCAAATTAATACTTTGTCTTTTATGAGCACATCCCGGGTAGGGCCATGCTCGGAGAAATCTGGTCTGCACAGATAGGTCCACTTTAGTTAAGAAAAGAAGAGACGGAGGAGCTACCAGCAGAGGTGGTCGCAGAGGATTCTGCCACTGATGCTGCCGAGGGGCGTTCCCAGGGTGAAGAAGGACCTGGAGGACAGTCCCTTGTTCCAGCCCTTCTGCATGACCTGAACATTTCAGCCCAAGGCCTCCCCCACCTCGCCCCCCTGCCCGGCCTGCAGCCCCCAGAGGCACTCTGTGGCTTCCCTCCACGAAAAGAAAGAAACAAATCTTCAGTTCCAAGCAGAGGTTACAAATAGAGACATTTTTTAACCTTTTCTCCTCATTTGCACAGGTGCATTCCAGGGGAGCACTCCCAAGTCTTACTCATAACCAATATTTGCTCCTCTGAAAATGCTCTTTTATGTTGGGTCAGCTCATTGATATCTGTGTGTTTATTTTGCTCAAATTCCAGAAACAAGTAACCATGTATTTACAAAACCTACATGATCCTGACTATATGGCTATCTGCCTCTCTTGTTCTTGAAATAAATTTTCATTCTTTATTTTTGCAGCCTGCTTCTGTTGGGAAGGTCGACCGGTTCTGCAAACAGCCCCTGCACATCTTGCTGTTACTGGCACGGCTCTGTTTTGCTGGTGATCGTGCCCTGAGCCAGCAGCCATCCGAAGACGGGCTGCAGAGGGCCCGGGAGGAAGGGTTTCCTCCAGCCAGTCCTGTGGCCGCTTCAGTTTTCCTCCGCCATCTCCAGCTACCAGCTGTGACCAAAGTGCAATCCCTCAGCCAGTCTCTCACTCCTCCTGATTTCCCTCCGCTTCCTCCTGGGAACAAAAAAGTGGCATTTACTGGCTGCTAGCCACCCATCCCATTCCACCTTGGAGGAGTTGCATTAGCATAGTCTTACCCACCTGCACGACTATATAGCTATTCACAGAGTCCAGGGATATGTTGTTTGCTAACAATGTTTGGGGCCTTCAGGGTGGGAAAATCCAGGACGACGCAGAGGCTTGTTCGTGGTGGGATTTTTCACTTCAGTGTAAGTACACCCGCACAGTTGACTGGCGTGTGGTTCTCACAGGCATTGCTGCTTAAATACAAAACATGCTCAGTAAATTCAGCTTAACCCGGGTTGTAACTGGGATAACAGAGCCCTAATGCGAGCAGATTTTTATACCTGTGCAACACAGGGGGTGCTTAGTGATCCATCGGGGCAGGGCAAAATACCCTGCTGGGTTGAGAAGCCCTCTGTCCACCTCATTAATTTTTTCCCATTACTCCACACATACAGAGAGCGCAAAGAAGATGTAATGGCTTGACGAAAGAGCCACCGAACATCTTGGCTTCACTGCAAAACCGGCAAAGTCAAAGCCAAAGGAAAATGGTGGTTTTTTTCTGAGGGGTCTTGCAATATCTCCACGCTCGAGTTTGCTTCAGCACTCAGGGAGGAGTTCGACAGTACTGCAACAAACAAGCCTTTTTCTATAGCAACTGGCCCCTCCAGGACATCTCCGAGTGCCTCACACAATGCAAATGGAAAAGCACTGAGTTGTGAATGTCTGTGCTGCAGATTGAAAGCAACATTAAAAAAGCAACACAGGATTTCAATTTGGCTTTATAAGTGCCAATAGCAGTAACAATCCGATACCCACTGAGAAAGAATTGCATCGCTCTGGGGCAGGGAGGCCTCTTCAAGCCTGGGGCAAACGGGACGGGATGTTACAGCAAACAGCTTTGCATTTATTTACGTATTGCTGAGCAAGTTAATGTTAGTGAAAGGTGTCAGTGTGATGGAAGCGCCTTCTTTTGTGGACACCAGCCCAGCACTGCAGTCATGTTTGATCTGATCACCACCTTCTTTCAAATGAGGCATGAACCAGCTGTGTGCTGGAGCTGGGGCAGTGGGACGGGGCGGTCCAGCGCAGGGTCACTCTCGGATGTGCATGCCTGCGTGCCATTTTTCCAAAGGAGATGCTTAGCCCTGAACAACGCGTTTTATCCTGCTGACAAAGGGCTGAGCTTACCAGGGTTGCAAACCCCGTAGAAGAACATCGTCAAAGCTGGGTGTGCTCTGAGTGCAAACGAGGGGACCAGAGCGTAAAGCCACCTTTTTCTACTGCCAAAACCCTTCCTTTCCCCCCACAGCCCTGGTGCTTTCCCTTCCTACGCTGTCTGTAGCTGCTGCAAATGGCGCAGTCCTCTATAACTGCCCAAGCATCCTGCGAGAGATAAGATGCTCAGCTCGAGGGACCTAACGCAGATCATGGTTCCCCAACTTTACGCACGGCCTGCTCCCTCCAGCTGGAGTCTCGCACTGGTGATGTGTGTGCAGTAATAGCGATAGTGAATGTCCTCCAGGTTACAAATGCCGTCTGCCAAGTACCTCATCAATGGTGAATTTTACCAGCCAGGAAAAAGGAAAGCTGCCGGCACATCACTCCCCACTGCAATCTCGCAGCCGTTACAGAAGGAAAGGGGCTGTGCTGGCAGTGTGAAACACTGTTTACCCAGGGATGTAAGGAAAGGAAAAAACAACCGCTGATAATAAATAAAACGTTGGAAAGATTGTAAAGTGAGATCAAGGAATTTAAAGGAAGGGGGTTTATATGGTGTATTTCCTGATAAAATCGGACATTTCAAAGCGTCCCTTAGCGGTGTGGCAATGTTGCGGTAAGCTGAAAGCATTTATGGGCAGCAGAATAGGCAGTTCCATTGAAAAAGGGTATTTCAGATATATGATTTTAAAGGTTGCTGCGTGGCTCTGTGCCCACTGAAACTGGAAGAAACCCTTAAGCCAAAATGTACAGCAATCCAAAAAGATGTTTGGGGATTATTTATTATCAGCCATTCCCATTGCGGGAATGCTTAATGCAGCAGTCAAGCCTGGCTGCTCAGGGCTGGACACTGCAAACATGAGTTAGAGATGCAGTTGCCTTTAAATATATTTTTTCATCTGCTCCCTGTAATACACCAGTCAGATAATTGTGCTGAGGGTGTGGGCAGACCTGGGTCTTTTTTTAGATCAGGCCAGGGCAGCCTTGGAAGTCTACAGCCGCCCTTTAGCCAGATGTGATGGGAGATCATTTCTTTCCCTTTGCACTGAATTGCACCAATCTCACTCACTCACTAATGCAGCACCTTTGCCACCGAGACAGTGACAAAGGGCCAGGCTGTAACCTCTTAAACTGCTCCTCCCAACAACAGGTCTCTCGGTGCCCTCTGCACCAGAGAGTAACAGATAGCAGAGCGAAGGCACGATTCCAGTGCTCCAGCTGGAGAGGAGAGAGTCGTGTGCTTTTTGTTCCCTCTTCATTTGTTTTCACAGCCTACAGCCGACGTTTGAAGAGCGAGGCTGAAGCACAGTCCCTGTCTGTTCTCCCTCCATGAGCAGCGAAGGGGCCCGTGCCATGGCTGAGTGCTGGTTTTGGGCTCCTGCTGACCCACATGGGATTGCAGGGGCAGAGCACAGTCCTGGCCCTTGGCAGCTGTAGCATCAAATCGTCAGCTGCTCCAAGCAGAGTTACCTTGCTCTGCACCAGCTGAAAGTCATCCTCCTGAGCAGCTCGGCTGAGTAGCTCCCTGCCTTCAGCCATCCTGTGCCAGCATGCTTTGGAGGTGGCCTGGTCTCCTGCCAGCTCAGTGCTGCTCTGGGTTGTATCCTGGCGTCTGGGTCTTCCCTCTTGCATCACACCTTGCCTGAGCAGGGCTGCACCCTGCGCACGGAGGAGCGGCGAGCAAAGCTCAGCCCAGGTGGGAGGGACTGGGCTCCCGTTAAATCCAAGGCTCCCAGAGGACTGAGTCCCTGCACAGACTCACCCTTGTGCTGATTTTATGAGCTCAAGGTGCTGTTGGAGGTGTTGCAGCAAGAGCGGTGCGCAGGAGACTGGACCTGCAGCTCAGGTACCTGCTGAGTGCTGATTTCAAGGGCCATCTCTGCCTTTTCCATGTCTCTCTTGAGTCCTTTTTTTCCTTCGATCCTCCATGCTAATGTTATTTGCAGTTTGTATCAGTTCCTCTCTTCCATCACTTCTCTTTCTTCTGCTGCTGCTTTGCATTTAGCTGGTGATTATTCTTGTGCCTTGGGAGAAATCTGCTGCAGAGATCTCAAATAAGCCAAGACATGGTTGTTCCTGCCTGAACAATACTGCTGGCTGGCAGAGAGACCAAGTGGTGTTTATCCTGGGTGGGGAAGCTGCTGGATGTTCTGTGAGAAATGGCATGGGATTATACTTCTTGCTCAGGCTAAGGTTTTGGACTTTTCTCAGTAGTCTATGGGTTTTATTTTATTAGCAATTACCTTTCTTATTCACCCAGAGTTTGAAGCCTATTTAAGACTTCCAGCGATGTTTGACTGTGCATCTGTACAAGTGATGTGAGATGCTTCATTCACTCTGCCTGAAGTGAATTCAGCCTGTAGAAATGAGGCTGTGATCGTGTGTCTGTGTGTGTGCACCCTGCTTTTTCAGTGGGAGGCTGCGGTGTGGTGAAGTGTTAAGAGCTCAAGGCAATAAAAATGCCACGTGGTAGCAAGAAGTGTGACTAGCTGGAGGCAGTGGTTTGTGTAGGACTCGGGAGGAAAATCAGCTAGCTGTGCATTAGTCAAGGTTTTTGGTACCACTGTACTTTCTTAAGCCACTGACAGTCAGCAAGGTCAAGGCATTGTGACTCAGATCAGTATCAAGAGATGCTGTGAAACCTAAACCAAGGTCCTGAGGATCCATCCTTGCGTAAGAGGAGAGCAGAGCATCAAGATGATTGTGTGGAAGCTGTGCAACCAGGGGTCCAGACAGGAGCGCTGCCTGTGTAGGCAGATGTATTGGCAGGAAGATGGAGGTCTGAGGACGGGAGGAAGAGTATCTAGTCCCACCTTGTGCTGTTTGTCCCTTGGACCCAAGAAAAGAGCATGGAGCATGGTCTGCTGCTTCATGAGGTTTCAAGCCCTGGGATGCAGTGCTGTATACTCAAGGGAACACACACAGGGGAGCGCAGACGTACAGCGTCCTTCTGAAATGCTTAAAGGTCTGCAGAGCCCTCTGTGCAGCAGCTCCCATCCTGTCCCTTCCCTTGGCACCTCCAAAATGCAGAGAAACAGCCTCTCTTATGCTGCAGCTTCCATCATAATAATACTGCCTAATGCAGTCCCACAAGGGGACGGAGATGAGATGTGACTGTGGTCTCAGAAGGGAAAAATCCAGGTTGGTGCTCCAAGGAGCTTGTTAGTGTGTCTAGAAAATCTCACATTCCTGTAACTCATCTCAAACATTCCTACAATTAGCTAATTCAGTCTATTTTTGGACAGACACCCTCTTCTAAAGCTGCTCTCCTTGCTGCCCCCTCCCTGAGCTTCCTGTGTCCACTCCTCACCCTGCAAAGAGCTGGAGGGAAAACCCTCCTGGCTGCGCTGGGATCTCTCCTGGGAACAGGGGAACCAGGCTCTGCTGCTCGTCTCATACCCAGAGAAGCTCTTGCTGAAGGGGAAAGAGCCATCCTGGGAGAGGAAAAGGGAGCATGGCAGTGGGAGGGGGAGTTATTTGAGTAGCAATTTCGACATTAACTAATAACCCTCCTCATCCAAAACCCTGGAGACCCTTTCAGAAGTCTGAAATGTTGCTAAACAAGCAATGCATTGGGGCTGTTCACAGGGGAATCGCTGGAGGAGGACGGCTTCTGCTGCCGGACGCTGACGGGTTGTGTTGGAGTGCTTCTTGCTGCCCCAGCAAAAAGTCCTCCTTTGGCAATGGTCACACAGATGCTGCCCCGTTGCGGGGCTCCAGGGGCTGATCAAATACCGAGAGTTAGCGATGCTGTCTGGGATTTCATAAAGGCTTTTCTTTGCTGCTGAACTTTCTAATTATTCTTGTTTGAGCAAGGAAGGAGGCGGCTTTGTCTGACAGTTACCCCTTCTCCCCCCGGACACTGGGAGGGCTGCCCCTCCTCAGGCACCAGCTGCCTCGTGCTCCAGGTGCTGGACCCCCCTGTAGCTGGAGGTATATTAATACTTGCTATGTGATACCAGTGCTGTCTCTGCTCTGCAGGCAAAATATAGCATAACCATGGCAACTTTTTTCCTCAACCTCATCAGCACACCCTGCTAATCTAGGCAAGTCACCCCACAGCCCTCGCAATGATTCAGCTGGGCGTAATGAGCTCTGTAAATCCTGGGTGTCCCAGCAGTTCCTTCTGCTCCTCCTGGTGAGGGGATGTGTAACAGACTTGTCATCGGGAGGCTCCCAGGGCTCACGTTGCAAGGAAAAACAACCCAGGCTTGGCAGCTGGCTTTGCTGTTTTGGGGTCTCTGCGCAGACAAGGAATAAGCCTGTGTCCCGGCTCGTGTGTCTTAGCTCCAAATAACTGCGCTGGGACATCCAGGGCTCTGTGTGTGCAGCTGCCAGGCGAAGCTGAGAGGCAGCGTTTTCGGCATTGCTGTTACCTTGCCTGATCTGTTGAAGCCTGGGGGAGAGCCAGCACGGCCGCGGGCAGAGGTGAAGCTGGGGGTCCGCACCAAGCTTGCTGTGCTCCAGCAGACAAAGCCAGGACAGGGCCCTGCACGGAGGGACTTTGTTCCATGGAGCTCGGTCCACGTGGCCGTTGCAGGCTGGCTGGGCTGGGCTGTGCCGTGCCGTGCCTGGCGGGTTTGGGGAGGGCGTGCAGGCAGTTATCTAACAGCTGGGGTGTGCCTGGTGCAGCCCTGGCCCAAGGGCACTCTGCTTCTCCCGCCGCCGCCCAGGAGGCACCCTGCAGCCCTCCAAACCCAGCACCCTACCTCCTGCCTCTGCTCTCCGCAGCCCCACGTGGGTGCTCCAGCCCTGGTCCCAGTGCTGACACCCTGAGCTCCTTTTCGTGTCAGGGGGCTCTGTGTTTTCATGTCAGGGGGCCGCCTGCCAAGCTGGGCTGGAGGTGGAGGGGAGAACTGGGGTTACTGGTCTGAACTGCAATTCCTGCTTCACCGAGCCGCGTGTCTTGGTACAACAGGCAGCTGCCTCACCAAGAGCCTTTATCAGCGTGTCCTCCACGTGGCAGTTGCAGGCTGGCTGGGCTGGGCTGTGCCGTGCCGTGCCTGGCGGGTTTGGGGAGGGCGTGCAGGCAGTTATCTAACAGCTGGGGTGTGCCTGGTGCAGCCCTGGCCCAAGGGCACTCTGCTTCTCCCGCCGCCGCCCAGGAGGCACCCTGCAGCCCTCCAAACCCAGCACCCTACCTCCTGCCTCTGCTCTCCGCAGCCCCACGTGGGTGCTCCAGCCCTGGTCCCAGTGCTGACACCCTGAGCTCCTTTTCATGTCAGGGGGCTCTGTGTTTTCATGTCAGGGGGCCGCCTGCCAAGCTGGGCTGGAGGTGGAGGGGAGAACTGGGGTTACTGGTCTGAACTGCAATTCCTGCTTCACCGAGCCGCGTGTCTTGGTACAACAGGCAGCTGCCTCACCAAGAGCCTTTATCAGCGTGTCCGTCTGCATCCAAAATTTGTGACTTGTCCCCTTCATCTTAGGGGGAATTCTGTTCCACAGTCTGTTTCCAGAAGCAGAAACTCTGTAATTTCCAGTCTAGATGTGTTTGTGGCCAGCTTATTTCCATTTCTTCTTCTGCTAGCCTTGTCTTAGCTTAAACAACAGTGCTCCTTCCCCCAGTGTTTCTGTACAGCCAGTAAATCCTCCCAGCCTTGGTTAAGCTAGCCAGCCAAGCCCTGTAAGGCATGTCTGCAGCGCCTGGGTTACCTCTGCCAGGGCTGCGATGCTTGTGTTGCAGAGCTTTCTCTGCTGCTGCTGCCGGAGTGAAGGGCACCGCACCTCGTGGCACGGCACAGATGTGCCGTCGGCTTCACTGTGCGATACGGGCTCCCTGCCTGCGATCACGGTCCTTGCACTCCAGCCCGGCCCCTCTTCCCTGCCCGGGGGGCACAGCTGGACACTGCCCAGCCTTCGCCAGGGCTGTGCACAAGGGCACTGCTATTTCTGATTGCTCTTGGAAAGTCCTGATGTCTGTGGGCAGTGTTTGTCTTTCTTGTGGCTGCACCACGCTGGTGGCTAACAGCCACCTTGTGATTAACCTCCTTTGCCCGAGCCCTTCTCCTCCTTTGTTCCTCTGAGCAGAAGAGCCTGCAGCTGAGGCTCAAAATTCTTGTGAGGAGCCTGGGAGACCTCTCACTTTAACCCAGAGAAGAGAAGGGAGGAGAAATGAGGTTTGGAGGCTAATTCTGGCACCATCAGGCACGAGAAAGATCAAAAACTTGGGGCAGGAGTACAAGAGAGGAGGGAAGCTGTTGCGTGCATGCTCCTGGAACCCCCTGACAGTCCTTGTTCATGCATACTGCACGTTATTTCTGTACCTACTTAAATTAAAACCAGCCTTGTCTTGCGGATGCTGACTGGAGCCAGGCAGTTCTTTTCCCCAGGGGAGAATCCAATTTTCACTCCATCTAGCTTGTGTTTTTGACCTGGAATGACTCTTCTTTTTATATTTAACAAACGCTCCCTCCAAGCCTTGTACCGTGCTGCACTTCTCACGGCAGTGCCTGCGGCGTCATGGCACATAGGTGCTCCAAGGCAGGAAACCAGAAGTGGGCAGACCACGTACCTGTGATCCTACTGACCGCACGGCAGAGCCGCGCTGTGACCCGATCAGAGGCGACACGAGCTCTGCGGGCAGCGCCCAGGCACAGCCAGCCCAGCTGGCCAGTGGGAAAGGGGAACTCGGGTCCCAGCCCACCTCTGCATCCTCTGCGCCTGGGGGTTTGGGTCCAGAAATGCCGAGGAAGAGCAATGCACAGGTGCTGGCCGTGGCACGGCTGGCTGGGAAGGCACCGCGGGCTGTGCAGCTGCTGGGCTGCATCACTGCTGCGGTCGCAGGAGGGACCCCACCACGTGCAGCCTGTGCATTTCACCTGTCTGCCCCCCGAGCCTGGGGAGCAGCTACCCTGAAGTCCAGCTCTTCCCACCCGTTTTCTGATAGACCCCTTCACAGCCGGCCCTTCGTAGGGATAACCTGCTCTGGACTCTGTCCATCTCCCATCGGGGCTGGGACAGACCCGGCTTGCAGAGCGCAGCCCCGAATGCCCGGAGGTGCAGGTGGGGCTGCGTGTCTTTCCCATCTGTAGTATTAATCAGTTAGTTACAATTCAGAGATGCCATGTGCCTGTCTAATTTGCAACTAAAGGCACAACAGCTGCCTCCCAGAGGTGCTTTCCCTTCTGCAGCACAGGTCTTGGTGCAGGACACGTCCTTGCTCCTGAGCCTTTCTTACGGACCAGCCTGCCAGTCCTGTAAATAAAATCTATCAGAGGCTCAGAAGACACAGTGGGGTCCAGGCTGGGAGGAAGCTAAATGGGTTTGAAGTATTTATTCACTTCTGCAGTCCTTAAAATCCTCTCCTAGCTCTTTTGAGAGCGTTAACTGGTGTGACTCAGGATCCATAGCCACGCCGAGCTCCGTACACTGTGAGCAGCAGCAGACAGCAGCAATGTTCTGCTTCTAATTCATTAATCTTCATGAGTCTGTGCTCTTCTGGGTGTCTCTTTCTCCGGCAAGAGGAGAAGCTTCTTCAGGGTTATATAATTCATTGAGGGCAAAGCCGGCCTGTTTTGAGCCACCTCCGTAACAGCTCTCAGCACCCAGCACGGCAATTAGTCACCGCTTACCAGACATGACGTACCGTGCCAGCCCAGCACTCCTGCCCTCGCCCATGGGGGTTATGGACTGGCTGCCCAGGAGCAACGTGTCTCTTTCTTAATCCTATGACTCCATAGTTAATCAATCCAAGATAGGTGAGTAAATAAGTCAGTCATTCAAGACTGATGCAGGAAAGGACAAATGTTTTAATAAGCGTAGCCCACTGTTTGTATGTATTACACACCAGATCCACACAGGGTATGGAGGAGGGAGCCCTGAGCTGTAGGATTAACTCCTGTCAGTGAGCCTTTGGCTCCAACTCTCCGGGCATCCTTTGGTCCCCACTGGTGCTGCCTGGAGAGGACGGGCACGTTCCCATGCAGCCCGTGCAGTACCAGGCATGGAGAATGTGCTTGGCTTTTTTGTCCCCAAGCACCGAGACGTTGAGTTTTGGCTGCCAGAGGGTGTGGAGGGAACAGGCTTATCTTCCTCATCCTGAGACTAATGAGCGAGGTTCCCCCAGTGCATTTGGTGGCAGCGAGTTTTGCTGAATGGCAGCTCCCACCGTGCCGGCGTGCAGATGAGCACGAGGGAGAGCAGCAGCTGGGGGGACCCCACTTGTTCCTGATGCAGTTGGATGACTTCCCCACCCCCAAATGGTGTCCCGAGACCTTTTGCCCAGAACTCCCCAAGGGAAGCCTACCCTCTGCCGTGGGGTTTTTTTAATGGCGAATTCAAAGATACTTTCTATCTAAAGCAAAGCCAGAGAGTATTCAAAATTTAATAGCAATCAGATTCCTAGAGCAGTGCCTTGACTGAGAAAACAGCCACATACACAGGCTTCCAGAGCTCAGCTCACGTTGTACCAGCAAAATAAACCCTCAGATTAAATGTACACCCACTCGCAGAACATTGGCAGGCTGCTCCGTCTCCCTGGCCCACTGTAAGCCTACCCTGCGCAGCTCCAGGCTCGCTGTCTACCATTGCCTCCCCGGATGGCTTCCGAGGGTCAGGGTCCCATGCAAAAGTCGTTAGACTGATATTTCGTTTCATTCTTAACCAAAAAAATAAGCGCTGTGGAAAAAAAAGCAGAATGTAGTTTTTAGGCCTTTGAATCCTGAAAGTTGCGAATTAATCCTCCTTGCACTTGCCCAAATGCACTGTGGCACCGGGAGCAGAGGCTGGAGGGGGGTGGAAAAGCAATACAGGATGACTTGTTTTCTTATGAGCTGAATTCCAGCTTTGCACTCCAAATCCCCGTTTTTATAGACTTTTCCGCTGAAGTCTGCTCCTGCCCTGGGCATGCCTGCGTAACCGCTCCTCTCTCTGCATTCCTTAGATTCTTCTTCCGCTTGAGACGCTGGATTGAAGAAGGAGTCTGAGGTCCCTGGTGGAGAAAGGGAGGCAAGGAGGAGGACGAGGTTTCCCTTGGACTCTAAGGCATCAAATCGGAAAACCAAACCATGTCACAGGTCATACAAAACCACGTGTTGCGTGTTGGACAGACCGTGTGTGTTTCCTCACAGGAGGAAAGCAAGAGCTTGCACCCGGCGGGGTACCCCGGCTGCTCTCTGCTGCCGATGAAGTACGCCTACTACTCAACGGAGGGCTGGGCTGACCCGTCCACGATGGTGCACACCAACGCACGCCTGCTTCCCGGCGGAGGGCTGTACGGAGCCCACCCCATATTTGAGCACATGGCTGCTCACGCCCAGGGGAAGGGGCAGCAGGATACCTCTTTGGAGAGACCCGCTGCCCCGTGTCAGGCAAAGGAGAAGGAGGAGGACACCGGCACGGATCCTGAGGCTCACCTGGTGTCTCCTACCTTGGACATATCAATAGAGAGTCTCAACCAGCTGATCCTAGAAATCGATCCGACCTTTCAGCCGCTCACATGCAAGCCAGTGAAGGATGCGGCCCAACCTGCTTCTCAGGGTGATGCTGCTGCCACCAAGAAACAAGATCCAGAGGCAATAGGTGAGGCAAAAGGTGCTGGTCGTGCGATGGAGCCAGCGCAGCTCAGACCTAGTGAAAACCATTTGCAAGAGGCAGAGTGAAAGTCCAGGGCGGAGAGGCTGGCTACACACCAGCCCCAGCCCCCTCTGCTGCGGGCAGGATGAGGTCCTGTGCTCCTGTGAAGGACTGGAAATGGGCATCGGTGACATCCCCCACCATCCCCAGTGGGATCAGCGTGGGATACTGTCTGCTGACATCAGGGCTTCGTGTAAAGGAGCAGGAGAACAGATTGTGTATCCAGGCTCTCTGCCTAACTTGTGTGCTTAGGTGGCCCCGGTCTGACCACTTTTGAAATGTCTTGTGTCCAGCTAGCTCAACAGCATCCAAAAGAAAACAGGGAGAACAGCCTTAATTCAACCTGACGTTTGTTTCCCTGTGTTTGGAGAAAACATTTCTCATTAGAAATGGGAATTGTAGCTCTCAGAAAATGCCTAATCCAAGTTATTACCGTCAATGACTAGGGACAGGCACTGACCTCTGGGTGTGACATCTGGCGCGTGCTCACCCTTGCAGCAGAGCCCCAGTTCTACCAAAGGGCAGTGGAGCCTTTCCCAGGGTCATACTTGACCTGTGGAAGCACAAGGATTTGAAGCCAGATTTCCAAAGCCTTGGGCTAAGGTACTAATCGTTACACAACCATCCCATTTAAATGTTCCCAATCATTTTGCCAGAGAAATTCTTTTTCCAGGGCTTGTGCACTCCTCCAGCAGCATACCTGGCATACACAAGGCAGAACATCAGCAGCACATACCAACCCCCTCTTTCTGCTCTCATGCCTGGGTGCCTTACGTGAACCCTTTTGCAACACTTCTCTGTCATCCCTGCAATCCAAAGCTGTGCTGTGTGTGCTGCTTCTGATCCAAGCACTCTTGCCTGTGGCTCTTTTGCAGCGCGTTTGCTGCTCAACACACTGTGTGCAGGGTAACACAAGCAGACAGCGTGTTGCACACTGCTGCAAGCGTTCTGGTGCGCTGGAGGACAGATCTGTGATGTGTTTAGGTGCCTAAAGATACAGTCTCACTGCTGCTGAAAAGCCTTATTGCCTGTCTGTGTCTTTAGACATGGAAATACCTTGAAAATCTGTCCCTAGGCCTCTTTCCAGAGGAAGGTCAAATGAGAGAATGTTAAAGGCATGAAAAAAATTGTTCTCCCTGAGCCCTCATGCAAATGTCTGCATGAGGAACGTGGGGTTGGAGGAGGATGAGGTGCCTGTCTGCAAGTGCACTGAACTGCAGCCCTGGCAGGTGTGAGGGTCCCGATGCTCCGACGGGGAAGCAGCTAAGCTGGAGTCAGGGAGCGCAGGGGCCGGAGCGGTGCGAGCACGCTGCAGGGCTTGGGCGATTCTGGAGCAGACAGCATCCCTGCTTCCCGCTGGGATGGAAGGGGGTGGCCTTACAGATAAAGTACTGTGACAAAGTGCAAGTTCAGCTCTTGGCTCCTCAGACTGGTGTTTGGAGGCATTCAGATGCCTCTCCTTCAGGCATCACTCGAGGGCTGGAGTCCCGAGCAGCTCAGCAGGTAGCGTGCTAGTGGTTTTGAAAATCTGGCTCCAAGTGTGGAACTGAACATCTGGAAACCTGGCCCTGAACTCAGTGGGAAAAGCCTCACTTTAGCTTTCATTTTCTTTTAACAGCTCTTATTTTTTATGCAAACTTCCTACTGCTGCACAGCATCCCTGTTCACCCACCTCCTGCTGCAGCCGTGCGACCTGTGCATGCACCACTGCTCCCATCTCACGCCAGCTGGCCCCGTGGAAAGGCTCCCATTAGGCTCCTGCCCCCCTTTCCTCCCCTGGCCGTGCAGGGGAGGGCTGCACAGGGCCCCATTGCGCTTTCTGAATAATTTCCACGCCCTCCTTTCTGCCTGAGGTTTAAGTTCCCTGCAAGCACGGTCAGTTGATGTGCAGGCTGGCAGGAGACTGATGGTGCCCAGAGTCCACAGGAGGGGCTTGTTCTTTTCTAGTAGAAACCACGGGGAGGGCTTTTAACAGAATAGATGCTGTAGCCATAGGAGACACATTCATGACAGTCACTAACTTCCTCTGGTACTTGCTTGTTCCTGGAGAAGAGGAGAGTGTCTCAGCTTGCGTGACAGCTGGGCTCTGTGTTTGCCGCACTTTTGCCACTCCTTGATGCTGAAAAACTTGCCAAGGTCTTGAGCAAATATTTGAGGCTTAACCACACCTGATAAGCAGGAGCAAAGGCAGAAAAGGAGGAGGCAAAGGGCCTCGTTAGCCCAGGGTGCAGATGCTTTTCAGTTATTTCTTTAAAGGACAATTAAAATCCCCATTTCTTTTCCCCTTTTGAGGGAGACGTTGACAGAAAGCATCCAGCCAAGAGCTTGCTGTAAGGGTTTGCACACAAAAGGTTTGATACCAGAACCACGTGGCTCCGGAGCCTTTCCGAGGATGGGCTTTGGAGGAGCTGCTGCTGGCTGCCAATGGCAGTAAGGGTGTGGAGGGGGAAGGCTGCGGTTCTGGCTCCTTCCCCACGCGTGGTCCAGCTGCGTCCCCGCTGGGGACCAGCCCTTCTAGCTTACCCGGCGCCTCCTCGGCGGCTCTCCGCTGGCCGTGCCGATCCAATCCTGCGCTGGGATCAGCATAGAGAAGGCGCTCTGAGAGTAACTTTTGTACAGACTTGTGCTTTTCCTGCTCATCAAGCTTTATGCCCCAGAGGTCTGGTTGTTCCTTGCAGTAAACAGGGTCTGCAGTGCTTGGCAGTCTGGAGACAGCTGCTCTGCCCCAGCCAGCTGCCCTCATCGGCAGGTCCCACCGGCAGCTGTTTCCCAGGAACGAGGCACATAACATCAACTGCCAGGGAGCTCAGGGCTGTTAAGAGCAGTTTTTCATTGCTGCAGCAAAAAGGTTCTTCTCTCTCCAAGAAACACCTTTAAGAAGGGGAACTTTCTTAAACTCCATGGCAGGGCAAGAACCAGAAGAAAACAAAGCTGGGCACGTTCAGACTAGAAAGGAGGCGCACGCTTCTAGCAGTGGAGGTGATTAACCACTGGAACAGCTTCCCTGGGGAGGTGATGAATTCGCCATCGCTGCAAGCCCTTAAATCAAGTCTGAGTGTCTCTTGCTAAAAGGCACCTTCTAGCTCAGCCAGAAATTATGGCCTTGTTCAAGAAACCCAGTGACTGACGTGCATCGGGCACCTGGGAGCCAGGCATCCCCTTGCCCTGGCTGTGAGGTCACTGAAGGTCTTGGAGCAAGTGACGCTCCATCAGATGTGTTACCTTATAAATAATGGCAAGGAAAGGGGCTAGGAGATGCCCTGCTGCCCTGAGCATGAATGGAGGAGCAGGAAAAAACACACAGCGGGGCATGGGCATAGAAACTGCCTTGGAAATTATTTCTCTAAAGAGACTTGTGCAGGATGGGAGGTGGGAAGGGAGAGCAGCCGGCCCCTGCCCTGGGCTGCGCGCTTGCTGCTGGCACGCCTGGTCCCATAGCTGACACCTAGAGCCTTGTAACTGCCCTTGTCCCGCACGGCTTCCCTCTGCCTCCCGCTCCGCAGCCATGATGCAGATGCCGCGGGTGTCCAGCGGTGCCTGGGGGCGAGGTGACGTCCCCCGTGCTCCTCTGTCCAGCCAGCTCAGAGGGTGTGCAGGGCCACGCGCCTGCTGCCGTGGGCACCCTCCGAGCCTGATGTCATCCCTGGGGGGAGCAGCCAGATGTTTTTCTCTTGAGTCAGGTACAAACAGGGTGGCTGCTGGAGGAAACACCCACCTCTCGCTGCAGGTCTCGGCAAGCACCGGCTGTGCAATGCTGGCGAGGGGGGTCTGTGCAGTCAGACATGACCGCATGTAACCCCTCTTGCCTGGAAGCCCGCCTGCACTTGGGTGGGTCACCGTGGCTTGGTGTCCATGAAGAAATCAGCCCTCACAGGGTCTTAACAAAGGCCAGCGTTGGGCCATGGGGGTCTCCCTGCAGAGCCTGGGGGTACTCCCCTGGGCCAAGCAGCCCTGCAGGGCATGCAAACTGGAGCCAAAATTAATAGCAAGAAGAACAGAGATGCATGTCCCCCACAGAGCTTAGCTAACGAACCTGACTCAAACACTGAATTGGTAACGACCTCCTCTTTCCTCCTCCAGACATTAAATACATAGAGATGACGCCAGGCAGAGCCACGTGTTCCGAGCTGCTGCAGGGCTCCCCCAGCCCTTTGGGCACGCCGTTCTCGAGGTCCCCCCAGGGCAATGGCTTCCTGCCCCAAAAAGGGGGACTCAGAGGCAACTACAGCACCAGTGGCAGCGTGGTTTTCTCGAGCCCACCTGGACCCGCGAGCCCCCGCTTGGGCACCCCGAGCTGCGCTGCCTCGCTGACCTGCGGCAAAGCATCTGAGTGCATTGCTGTCCCCCAGCAGTGCGCGGCTGGCCAGACGGACAGCATCTTCTACAGCCCCAGGGCTCTCGGCACCTCCCCGGGCTTCGACAATTTGCTGAAGCCCGTGCACGTGGTGAGGGCCCGGCAGAGGAGCAGCCGGGTCTCCCTGCTCTCCACAAGCCCTGGCTCAGACACCAGTTACATCCTTGGAAGGTAAATGCCGCCTTGTGTCCCAGTCTCAGGCTGGTGATGGGGATGGAAGGGGCACTGGGCGGTTACCCCAAGTCCCGTTGTCCAGGACCTCCTTCCTCAGGCTGGGAGTCAATGCCCCGCAGGGCTAGCGCAGTCTCTGGGATGGGCTGTGCATCCCATCCCGGCTAAATAACCCCGCTGATCTCCTTCTGCTCTTTGTCTCCCTCTTGCAGCAGCACCCACTCACTCCACAACGACGACTCGGATGCTCACCCCGCTATCTGCCGCTCCGCTGACTGCCCGTCCCCTGCCAGCTCTCTGGGCAGCCCCTGCCCCCCTTCCCCGAGCATCAGGACTCACTCTGGAGAAGCTTTTGGCCTGAGTCCCCACCAGCCCAGGGCAGCCTGCTCCACCAAAGCCAACACCTCCCCGTCCCAGAAGGGACAGGCCAGCAGCTGCCCCCCCTCCATCCTCAACTCCGCAGCCGACATCCCGGTGCTGCTGGTGAACGGGTGCCTGGAACAAGGAGATGCATCTTCCAAGCTGGCTGAAGCCCCCCCAGCCTCTGTCAAGCAGAGCCCCCCTCCCAGCTGCAGCCTGGCCTTGAGGCTCGGTGGCCTGAACAATGCCCTGTCGGCACCAGCGCTCTCCTGCGTCTCGGACAGTAAGTCACCTCCCTGCCACAGGGCAGGTCTGGAGGGGGAAGGAGCTGTAGAGCCCAACAGCTGCTAGGAAAGGGGGAGCAAACACCGGTTCCTGCTCTGGTTTATCTGTGGGTTATAGACATGAAGGAAGGACAGGAGGTCCTCGCTGGCGCTAGAGGTCCTCAATGTATCTCCGCAGGGTTGGAGGGGTCTGCGGTGGTCTCCAGCTCTTTGCTGATGACCCTGCATTAGCTATGGTGTTTTGCCCACCAGGGTCCTGGGGCACATGCTCAGCAGGCAGAAACGCTCTGGTCCCCTCAAGGAGATGCAGAGATGCATATTTATAGCACCTGAGAATGAGAACCATAATTCTGTCATTTCTTTGTGCCCCCAGAATGGGTGGGGAGGAGGGGTTAGGGTTCCAGTTTGCTCTGGAGGACATCTAAAGATACCAGAGTTTATAAGGTCTCTCATTCAAGGGTAAACAATAGGGCTATTGTTCTCTGGAGGAGGTTGGCAAAGGCAGTTCTCAGGGCAGAGGGTTTTAATTGGGATTCTTATGGGAATAGCAGGAGGGCTTTGCGGGTCAGATCCTCAGCTGGTGTAAATCCCCATGGTCCAGTGGACTTGTGCAGGGTTGGACAGACTGGCACTGCTGGGGGATTCCATGTGCTGCCTCTCTGCACTCCATCGCAGCCTGCCAAGAGAGATAATTTCGTGGAGAATGAATTATTCTGAGGAGTAGGGAGGAAGCTCTGGTCAAAAGGATTGAAAAAAACACTTCAAATCTAGCCAGCCTGGAAGAGAAATATCTTTGCTAGGGCTCTGTCCCGCTCAGTGATGTCTTTCAGGTCCCACGCTGGCCTTGACGCCGTAAGGTCTCTTGCAGGTCCCCTCAGGGCTGGGCAGCCGACCATGAAGTTTGTGATGGACACATCGAAATACTGGTTCAAGCCGAGCATAACCAGGGACCAAGGTAAGGCAGTAAGTGTTTCTGCTGGGATAACCCCATCTCAGACTTGCTCTCTGTGGGTCTGCAGGACTGCTGCCTGTTCCCCAGGCTGGAATTTGCCTCCCCGCAGCACCTCAGTCCAGCTCTTGCCCGTGCTGAGGTCCTGTGGGGACTCGGTGATGGCAATTCAAAGTATACTGGGGTTCATGGGCATTGAGAGACCTACTTACAGGTCTAGGGGGAGGGCTCAGGGCCGGGCTGTACCACAGCCCCCCCCACCTCAGATCCAGAAAAGCTTCTCCTGCCTCTGACTGTGCTGCTACTCCGCATGGCCTGGGCAGGGGCTGACTTTGTCCTGGGGACCACGGACCCGCAGCACCGAGCTGGGGCCCCTCAGTCTGCAGGGGCACTGCAGTCGGTACCCGCACGAGGGACGTGCGTGTCCTCAGCAAACGCTCCTGATGATTTCTCGCTGCTGGCAAGGAGCGACTCCCCGCGAGAGCATCGGCCGGACGCAAAATGCAATGCGGGGAGGTTCCACCTGTTTTGCTTGGCTGAGCCTCCGCCTGTGCTTTGACAGCAATCCAGCTGCTGAAGGACAAGGAGCCAGGCACGTTCATTGTGCGGGACAGCACATCGTACCGGGGGTCTTTTGGACTGGCAATGAAGGTTCCCGTCTCTCCATCTGGCAGCCAGACAGGTACAGGCACTCGCTCAGAAAGGTGGGGTTTGCTTCAGGGATTTAACTGAAACCAGTCAGACTAAAGCAAGCTGAGAAGCCGCAGGACTCTGGTTGTGCGAGTGACGCTGGCAGTGGCGTCTGTGCATGCCCATCCCCATGCACGGGGACTGGCACCGCGCTCACCACGCAGAGCAGAAGCGCCAGTGGATGCCCTGGGACGGGGCCACGGGGCGGGCAGGGGAGGGCAGGGGTGAAACAACGTCAATTGTGCCGGTGCTGACGCTGTCTTCAATCCTGCTTCCAGGCAATGAGAGCAGTGACCTCGTCCGGCACTTCCTCATCGAGTCATCTGCCAAAGGGGTGCACTTGAAAGGAGCCAGCGAGGAGCTGTATTTCGGTAAGGATGGTGCCGTGACCTGCAGCAGCCCTGGCAGCTCCAGGAGCTGTTTCCAAAAGCCCCCTGAAGCGCCGGCCAGGACCGGGGCTGCTCCACAGCCCTGCAGTGAGTGTGTTGTGTGGGGGCCCTCCAGCCCCTGGCTCCTGCCCACACTTCTCTGCTTGTGAGACTGTAGTAGTAGTCTCCAAAACAAGAACATGGGGTGGGGGTTGGAAAACCCACTTTTGTCACTGTGAGGCCCCAAATAGTCCAGCTTAGCTCCGCCCTTCCCTCCTTCTGAGGTCCCTGGGACACTGTTGAGGGGCCAGAGCCGCGCGGGTGGGAGGTTTCAGGCACCAGGCCCCCCCCGACTCGCGGTTCTGTGTTGCAGGGAGCCTCTCTGCCTTCGTGTATCAGCACGCCATCACCCCGCTGGCACTGCCCTGCAAGCTGAGCATCCCCAGCCGAGGTAGGTGTCAGGGGCAGGAGAGATGCTCCGAGCGGTCCCTCCTGCTGGGCTGGGGAGATGGGGACGGTCCTGCAGTGAGGAGGGGGCTGAGCCGCCCGGGTGCCCCCACAACGGGGCTGATTGCCTGGGCTGTAGGTGGAGCAGGGACCTGCAAGATCTGACTCGAGTACAAGATGGTGGTGACTTGCTTCTGCCTGGGGATGGAGGGTGGTCAGCAAAGCAGCGGGGAGCAGGGGACAACTGCGGGTGGGCAAGGAAAGGAGGAGTGGGGAGATCAGAGATGAATGGAACCAGGAGAGGGAGACGGAGGACAATTAAATTAATTACTGCTCGAAACCCCTGCGATTTAAGCAGTCCTGGGCCTTTGAGCCTCTTGTGAGATGAGGAATTTCACCCAATGCAAAGTGGTGACCCAGAGCAGCCTGACCTGTGGACATCAGTGCTCCTGTCTGTCGTTTGTGCAGATCTTGCTGATGAAGAAGATAGCCCTGACTGTGCTCCTGAATCCGCACTATCCCTGCTGAAGAACACTGCCGGTGAGGAAAGGAGCAGGGGGGGACACCAGGGGACAGTCGAGTTTCCAATAGCTAGAGCTCTGGGCATGCACCCATGCTTTGGGCTTTAGTCTTTACGTATCAACCACAGGGCTCTCTTTTTTATGTCGTCCATTCTGACACCGTTCACAGCAGAAGCTGAAAAGCCGGCACTGTCTTTGGACCTGTGCAGAACAGCAGGTCACCCCAGTGCATCTGTGGGTGCCGGTGCAATGTCCCCCTCCTGGCTTTACCACCAGGTTGGAGACACCTGCGGGTTTTCTTCACATCCTCAGATCATGGGCCTGCAAGGGAACCTGATATTTTTAAAGAAAGGGGACTTTTGGTCCTCACAATAGTGAAGTAAGCTTTGAAAAGACAGTTCTTGAAGTCCCAAGGCTGATAAAAGACCCACAATTCCCACAATTCTAAATAGCCCCTGATTTTTAAGCCCCTCTCCTGTTGGCCTCAACCAGGGTATTGAACTGATGGGCACTGAACATCTGGAGCTTCTGGGAGAGGGATGGGGCAGTTGGGGGCTGGTTAAATTGATGAGGGACCTTATGGGAGATGCATGGAAACTGCACAGCAGGACGGGGAAGGGTCTTTGCTTCTCTTCTGCGCCCAGGTGCCCCCAGCCTGGGTGCAGCGGTGGGTGGGCTCCAGGTGAGAGCAGAGAGCGATGGGCAGGAGACCACGCAGATGGGTCACGGCGCAGTCAGGGGAGTTGGGAACCGCTTTGTTTTGCTGGAAATTCTGAAAAATAAGTTGGCAAGCTGAAAAGTTTAGTTTGACCCAGAACAGCCCTTTAAACAGCTCAATCAGCCTGAAATGTCATGTTTTACGTTGGCCTTCAGCCGTTAGTTGGCTTGGGGTATTTCTGCTTTTCATTAAAGGAAATATGTAATAAACAGAAAAAAAATCCA
Source organism: Aptenodytes forsteri (assembly GCF_000699145.1). NCBI lineage: Eukaryota > Metazoa > Chordata > Aves > Sphenisciformes > Spheniscidae > Aptenodytes > Aptenodytes forsteri. The sequence continues at coordinate 140,715 of NW_008794172.1, read as the reverse complement.
AATCTGACATTTAGAAACCGGAAATTAAATACTTCGACTTTTAAAACAATTAGTGCAAAGAATTAAAATAAACCAAAATAAATCTGTGAAGAATTTCTGAGTCACCAAATCTTTAATTTTCATCAAAACAAATCTGACCCACGTACATGTGTCCGGTTCTGCAGGATGATGCCTGGGACCCGGCCCCGGACCTGGCACCGCTGTGCTCGGCGCTGCACGTGCTCAGCGCAGCGAGACGCCAGCGTGATGCTGGCCCCGTGCTGAGCCTGGCTCTGTGCTGTCCTTGCAGTGTGCAACGTCTTGTACCTCAACTCGGTGAACATGGAGACGCTCACAGGAGCCCCGGCCATCCAGAAAGCCATCTCCTCCACCTTCGAGCTGGAGACGCTGCCCACACCCACCCTCGTGCACTTCAGAGTGACCGAGCAGGGAGTCACGCTGACGGACATCCAGAGGAAGTAAGAGCCACATGGGGAGGGTCAGGACAGGGCTGCCACGGCCAAGGGCTCACCGGTGGGGAGCTGCGGGGGAGAGCTAAATGGTCATGGAAATGCAGCTCGCCTGTGACCGCACAGCTCTCTTCTTGCCTCTCAGCCTGCCAACGTGCTGATCTGCAGCACGTCAAGAAAAACTGGCCTGCTAGGACAAATCCGTGTTGCAATCCAGAGATGGACTTGACCCCTTCTGTTACAGCACAGGGCATGATGCTGCTTTACGTAAAGCTAGTGGCAACATCTCAAGAGTGGGAGGCAGGAGCCGGCTCAGCCCAAGAGCTGCCTGCACTTTGCCAGCTGCCAGCTTGGAGGCAGCCCCGGGGAGCGGGACCCCCACACCCCCCATTCCCCAGCAGCCACAACAGTTTGAGCAGGGCTTGAATTTGCAAATGCCTGTTTCTCCCACCAGCTCTGCTCAGGCACTTTCCTCCTCTAACGCCACGCTCTGCTCCTCCCCCAACAGGGTGTTTTTCAGGCGACACTACCCCTTGGCTGCCATCAGGTTTTGCGGGATGGATCCTGAGAACAGAAAGTGAGTTATCGGCTGCTCTGCGGGATGAGGGCATCCGAGCTGGTCGGAGCCGCCGCGCGGTGCTCGCTTCCCCACGGTTCCCAGCGCGGCTCTGCTGCTCCCAACTCTCTACCGCTTAAAATCCCAAATCCCAACCACTGGCTGTGCAGCCCCTGCCCTGGGCTTAATGCACTGGGTTTAGCTAAATAGAAACCTTGACTGTGCAGCTGATGGAATGAGTTAAATATCACTCTTCTGAGCAAATCCAATTCTGTTCTTCCCTCAGGTGGCAGAAGTACTGCAAGTCCTCGAGGTAAGACCTGCGCAGGGACCTCCCGCAGCTGAAGCGTGCCGGTGGAAACCTGGGGGGGGGGGAGATGCTGCTTTGACCCAGCCTCGCCTCTCCAGCGGGTGCATTGCAAAGCTTTGCACAGCAGCAAAGAATCAAAGCTTAAAAATGAAGAGGGGATGCTATAAAAGTTAACGTGGTGGCACGATGAGATGTGGGACTGATGGGTGAAGCTTTGTGGGGAGTTTTGCTCTGTAGGTTTTGATGAGAGGCTTGGCTAAGCCCAATTCTCTGCATCCCCTCATGTAGAAAGCCCCCGTCCAAATCCGTCAGCCTTCCCAGTGACTCGCTTGCTCTGGGCTCAGGAAGTGAGTTTATATCTGGCTCTACCTTGCGTTCAAGAAACTTTTCACAGCTGGGGAAGCCTTGCCAGAAACACTTCTCTCGGCTGTTTTGCTTCCAAGTAAACGTGATTGGGGAGCGGGCCAAGGTGGAATTGCTGGAACCGGGATTTTGCTTTGTGGCCGGGCCTAGTTTAAGCATATTCCTTTGGATTCCTGGATGCAAACTACATAAGGCTCTCTCTCCTTTTTCAAAGGATCTTTGGGTTTGTGGCCAAAAGCCAGACAGATTCGGAGAACCTCTGTCACCTGTTTGCAGAGTACGACACTGTGCAGCCAGCGTCGCTTGTCATCGACCTTCTATGCAAGCTCCTGCCGGGCCCGTAGAGGACAGAAACCCCAGGAGAGCTCCAGGCTGGCAGCTGCCCACACGCTGCCGAGCTTCTACTGCTCACCTTTTCCTGCTTCTGGGTTGCATTTTGGCAACAGCTCATATTTATATTTTTTTGTTATATACCGTCATGTCACGAGTCTCAGTTAAAGATGTTATGCTCTGGTGGGATGAGATGTTCCCCCGAGACCCTCCGCAGGGCATCGCGTGGCCAGCGCTCGCCGGTGGCCAGCACGGGATGGCTGCCCGTGGGGAGCTGTGCCGAGCTGGGAGCGGAGCTGCAGGACGGGAGCTGTGCTCACCGAACGGAACCGCTGCCTCCCTCACCTGGCATGCACCGTTCGCTTTTCTCTCAAGGACTGAAATACTCCGGCTGAGATTTCTACCAGCAGCGGGGGATGCCTGCACTCGGGGTGTCCAAGCTGAGCTCCCACCTGCGGGGACTCAGCCCTAACACCCCCCCCAACGCCGCAGGAGAGGAGCTCTGATGCAGGCAGGGGGGGACTCACCTCCCTGACGACAGACCAGCATCAGGAGGCAGTTTTGCAAATCAAAGCATATAAAATCACTAGGCCCTGCTGAAAAGTCCTGCTTCCCCCAAAGAGCAAGAAGCATCGAAAGGCAGCGTATTTTTGCCTGATGCTGGTAAATTCTCTTGCCCTTTACTTGCAAAGCGGGGTTACAGGCTAGCTCAACCTCCAGGCATCATGGCAAGCTGAGAAATAAATGTTGACATTTTCATGACAGTAAAATGTTGGGTTTTTGGAAATGACTTGCATGAATTTGGGCCAGATCCTCAGATGACGTAAATTGGCGCAGCCTTGTGGAAATCGGTGCTGCCGTGATTTACACCAGCTGAAGATTCAGCTCTTGCTGTAATCTCCGAGTGGAGTAGAGCGGCTCTGAGCGCACCATACAGCCGTCTCCCTTAGCACTCGCTTACCTGGTGCCTCTACGTTGTTTTAATTTTGGACCCTGTGCTAACAAACCCTGCTTAGGGGTATTTTCAATAAAGCAGTGGATCATTTATCTCACCACAAACAGTGCAGAGATGTTAGCAACTGAAATACGGTTACTCTGCTCTCTTAAACTGCCAAGCATATGCATGCGTTGCACTTAAAGAAAACGTCACTCCCCTCCAGCCGGGCTGTGAAACGGCATTCGGCTGCAACAGCTCTGTGGCAACGATAAAACCAGATATTGGAGTTCCTGCGTGGGGTGGGGGGAGCACCCGGCTCCAGGACGAGAAACTAACGGCTTTGTGTGTCCCCCCAGTCTGTCTGGCCTAAGCTCTGCTCAGCCGAGACCCAGCACCCAGCCTGGGGCCGGGCTGGGCGAGCCTGTGACCCCGCGGGCTCCGCACGCCTGTGCCGTCCCCATCGTGCTGCAAAGCACCAACTTCAAGACCCAGGGGAACGCGGCGCCCCAAGGTCACGGGCAGCTCGGGGGGACGCGGCTCAGCCCCAGCGCCCCGGGCTCGTGCATCCCCGGTCCCAGCCCCGCAGGGATCCCCAGCCCCCGGGATCCCCAGCCCCCCGCGGGGTGTGCAGGATGCGACCCGCTGCAGTGCGCGCTGCAGCCGGCAAGGGGCCCCAGCACGACACCGTCCATCCCTGCCTGCGCCCTGCCCGCGCCCTGCCTGCACCCTGCCCGCCTCCTGCCTGCACCCTGCCCGCCTCCTGCCTGTGCCCGGCCCGTCTGCTGGGAGCCGTAAGTAAGGGCAAAGCCGCGCTGCTTCACTCCGTCGTGTTTATCGCGATGCTGTTCAGGACAGCAGCGATAAGCGCAAAGGGAATACGAACATTCGAAGGCTTTGGCTCCAAACGGTGCTTTGGGGGGGGGATCACGCTGCCGCCCCCGAGCCCGGGCCCCCGCACGCTGCTCCCCTGCATCGTCAAATCCAGCTCCTTTTTGTGGAACTCCAGCCACAACCGGGAGGGTTCATCTTCTGGGGAACGGGGCGATGGCTGCTTTTCCCCGCTTTGGGACTGCTTTGGGATGGGGAGCGGGCCCATCGCCAAGCACCGTCTTCCGCATGTGGAATTTTTAGTTCATGGAAAACCCTTTTCCAGCGCAGCATAGCTGGAGCACAGGCTCAGACACCGCGGGGACAGTTCAGCCAAAACCACCTGGATTCAGGAAAAAACAAACAATTCTCTGAGTTCCTCATGGCTTCCAAAGTTTGTCCCAGGCTTCCTGGAAGCGCAGCTCTTGGTTTTGGTTCCTGGGTCCAGTTCCAGCCATTTTGTAACAAACCCAGACCCTGTCCTGGCTGGGCTCGCGAGTTTGTTCCCAGCAGCCTCTGCTGCCAAGGGGTGATGCCCCATGTCCCCCGCCACAGCAAGACCCCGAAAGCCACCAATGCTGTGGCATGTGGCCAGGCTGTCCCTGGTGACAGGGACTCGGATCGCACCGGTGACCACCCACCATGCATGTGGGTGCATGGACACGTGTGCACATGTGTGGGTGACACACAAAGCCCTGGTGGCAGCGGGGCGGGCAGCAGCGTGGTGGCCACAGGGGTTTCTGCACAGAAACGTCCTCGCCCTGCACAGGCGACGGGGAGCCGCTGGCTGTTGCAGGTAGAGCATGTGCAGAGCTTTGCTTCGCAACGAGACGTGGACCAGCTCACCCGGGACCCAGACCCGCCACCAGACACTGCTGGGGGTCAGCATCACTGCCTGCCTCCCCCATCCCGACACAACGGGGTCCTGCCACCGCTGCCTGGCACAGCCCTACCCGGGGGTCCTGGCTGGCAGCGCTTCCGGACACATGGAGGGTGCAGGAGGGCTCGGTTTCCTCCTGTCACCGGCTTCCTGGTGACCTCCAGAAGAGGGAAAGGGCCACAGCCCTCCCTCGGCGGACAGGGAGGAGCAGCGGCACACGGGGGAGCAGGGAGGAGGCAGGTGCCCCCGGTCTGCAACCATCACGGGAAGGGGCAAATGACCTCCGGACCCTGCGGCACCAGCCCCCGTGCTCCCAGCAGCGGCTCTGCCAAATGCACGTACATGCACACATGATTCTCCAGCCAAATCAGTTCCCAAGCCCAGTCCGGTGCCCCCGCAGCCGCCAGGGCTGGGGGCAGCCAGAGGGGGGCCCTGAAGGAGAGCCCCGGTAGCCCCAGCCCTGAGCAGCCATCAACGTGGGGCCGGGGCGCTGGGCCGGGCTCCAGGAGAGCTGGCGTCTTCCCTGGTCCGGCTGCTGATCTGCTGCGCCAGCAAATTACTGCGCTTGTCTACATTGGCTGCAGATGGCTGCCTTCGGGCCCAACTCCTCCAGGGTGTTTGCACAACCCCGAGCACCGCCGGCCACACAGCTCCAGTAACCGGAGCATCAGGCTGGCACTGGCCCCGGATGACACCTCCAGCCTCAGGGAGCTGTGACGCCGGAGACCCAGCGTTCTCCTGCAACGTGACCGCAGGCGACGCTGCCTCCCAGCTGCCCCGGCGAGCACGTTTGCTGCAAACACCATGAGAAAGCCGAGCCATGGCTGGGAGCGCCGGGCAGCCGGGAGGCACGCAGCCACCAGCATTGCCACGCCTGGGCATCTCTCAGCTACCAGTCCCCTGACACCCTCCCAAAACACTGACTGAAGCTGGTGATGCTCAGTGCATACCAGCACCAGCATGCACATGCACATGTGTCACAGGCTGCAGCTCCACGAGGCTGGCAGCACTGCCTGGCCAAGAGCACGTCACCCTGGTGTGAGCTGGTGCCTGTCCCTGTCCTCCCCTGAACCTTGAAGCCCGTCCAGCGTCTTGTCCTAGCCTGGTGCCGTCTCCGAGCCCTGCCACTGCTCTGTGCCGCTGTGCAGGGCCGGCGGTGACGATCCTTGCTGCCCTCGCGGTGGCACCGAGCAGAGGCTGAGCTGGGACTCACAAGGAGGCACAAAATCATTTGCTTCCCACCCCATCCCTGCTCGGCGTAGCTCTTCCTGAGGCTTTGTGGGTGCCTGGATTTTCAGGGCTGCTGAACCCCAAACACAGTGTCCCCCAGGCTGGGAGGGACCAGGTGCTCGGGCAGGGATGGTATGGCTGAGCCTGTCCCCACACCGGTGGGATGCCTGGCACTGACCCCTGAGCCCCGCAGGCTGCGGATGCTGCTGAGCGCAGGCAGGCACTGGCCCTGCTCCCGCAGCCCAGTCCCTGGATCTACAAACCAGATGCTCTCAGCTCAGGCATTTTTTCCACTTCCAGGCTGCTGCAATCCAGCCCCCCGCCCTCCCCAGCTCCCCCCAGCCCAGCCTCCCTTATCCTGCTCTGCAGCTGGCCGTGCCCATGGCCCCTGGCGGAGGACAGGCAGGTGCCTTTGGAAGTGGCCAAAAGGGGTCCCCGCCCCTTTTTTTGCGGGTGTGAGGAGCAGCCCAGGGCCCAGCCTGTGCCGAGCTGCACCTGGGGGACCTCAGGGTGAGGGGCGGAGGGGCTCCGGGGGAGCAGGGACCCGCGGGTGCTCCTGGGCGGCGGGGGCTCCTGGGCGATGTCCCTCGCTGCCACCAATCCACCCCCCTCCTGTGGGAGGCCGGTACAGCCACGCTGCTCTCCCCAGTGCCTGTCCGCGGCGGCGGGCAGAAAGAAACTGTCAAATATTTTTCCTGGCAGCTCGGAGCCGGAGCCATCTGCAGCCGCTCAGCTGCCAGCCCCCATAGCTACAGCAAACAGTCCCCAGCCAGGCTTTCGCGGGTGCACACCTCGAACCCCTCGTTCTGAAGCATGGGCAGGCTCCAGCGTGCTCTGCTCCCACCGCCAGCACCGGCACTTCCCAGGGCCAAGGAGATGGGGCTGGTCCCGCCAGGGGTCCCCGGGGATGTTTTTTGAGGGGGGTCTGGAGCCGGGGCAGGCTAGCAGCACAGCCCAGCGTCTGAACCTCCCCGGGGGTTGGGGCTGCAAGTGCCGCTCCTCCACTCTCTGCCAGGGCTCAAGACAGCGGCAGGAGGGTGCCAAGGTCATGGGCAGTCTCTGGTTTAATTTGGCCTGTTTGGAAGGGGAGCGTTTCCATATGGCACACACCGGCACTGCAGGAACACAATGTCCAGCCGGGTGGGATCCCCGCAGACCCCTCACTCCTCCTCTGCTTTGCTTCCCCCCTCTCCTTTTCTTTAAAGCAATGCAAAGATAAAATACACTCGATAGAAACACACTAAAAAACGGGAAAATTAAATACAGTAATTACCTTTTTTTTTCTTTTTGACGATACAAAGTTTCAAGTTTACAGTAAAAGAGGGTCGGTGCTACACGGGAGTCCGAAGGGACGGCCTTGGCCCAGGAGGAACTGACAGAAATCACATTGGCGTGCAAAAACGCCGCTGGGGTTGGGGAGCCTTACACTGGTATATGATCGTGTGTAAATACAGCCTTAAACTACAGGAGAGACAATATAAAACGCTGGAGCCCTCTGAGCTGGACACAGAATGTGCCCTGGCAAGCGCCGGCATCCCTGGCCCCTGCCTGGCTGCTCACCGGCCACCCCAAAACCAGGAGGGGCTCCACTGGATCTGCCGGCGCTGCCCTGGCTGTGTGCGGGGAGGGTCCGGGTGGCTGAGCCCGGTGAGCTGGGGCTGCCACTGCACCCCGCTGTGGTGCTGCTGGCGTGGCCGCGCGGGACCAGCACCATGACCGGCCATGGCCCCCAGCAGCACCTCCCCACGCCCCGGGAAACCCATCCTTTGCGCGGTGGCACCGGGGGGCCAGGGACTCCGGCAGGGGCAGGGACCCCCGTCCTCGCTGACCACCATCCTGGCAAATTGACTCAGTTTAGAAGTTGTGTGCAGCCTCTTTCGAGCGGGGCCACACGCAGCCGGGCGGGCGGGCGCTGAGGCAGGCAGGGGGTCCGGCAGGGCACCAGGGCAGGCAGGGGATTTCGGCAGGAGCCCGGCGAGGCACCGAGCAGGGATGCAGCCAGCAACTCGACAGCTCTGCGGGACCCTGCTGGGGACGGCAGTTTGCAGCAGGGCAGGGGCAGGAGCGCAGCCCTGCGGGATGGAAGTGCTGGGGCCACGCTGAGACACGTGCACCTGGGACACGGGACGTGACACAGGGACACTGTCACCCGGACGAGAAGCCAGGTGAAGCCTTGCCGATGAGCTGCAATACTGAGCCCGGTGCCAGCCTCCATCCCGGCTCGCTCCGTCCTCGCCGTCCAGCCAGCCCTGGCCAGCAGGATGGCAGCACTTGCCAATCCCCGTCCCCACCTGCACCCCCGCCAAGACACGTGGGGACATCCCTGCCGGTGCCGGGGAGCTGCCGTGCCATGCCGTGCCGTGCCACGCCAGGGAGCTACTGGGGACCGGAGGGGCAGAAGGGTGTTTCACTAAAACTGAAACATTTTGTTCCCATCGGGAGCCTTGGCACCCACTGGCATGGATGGGGCAAATCCACACGGAAAACCAAAACCTCCCACTGTGGCCATGGAGCCAGGGGTTGGGTTGGGGGGGATCGGCAAAATTCCCTCTGTCTTTGGCACACTTGCCATGGCAGCCAGCATGGCCATTTGTCACCTAAAAAACATTTAGGTGAAAAATTTCCAGCCCGGCTTAAAAAAAAAAAAAGAAGGAAAAAAAAAGGTACAAAAATAGTGACAATTTCTCAGCTGATAACTGTGTGCTGGCGAAATCTGCAGATCTCGTCACTGAGACATTCCAGAAATTCATCCTGGTTTTGTCACGTTGGCCAAGTTGGAAGACGAGAAGACAGAAACCATCGCCAGCGGTGCCCCGTTCCGCGGAGATGGAGGATTTCAGCCTCGGGGGCCACACGGTTGGTTTTAAGATCCCACCAACAACATTTTTTAAATAATAAAAATCTTTGGGGAAGAAAAAAAAAAAACCAACAAAAGGAGCCCTTCCTGCTGGGAGGTGTTTCCTGGGCGTCCCTCGTCCCCGACCCTCCCCTTGGACCCAGCGCCCGCCGGGGGGGACAGCGGCTGGGGACGGGGCAGGGGGAGGCAGGACGGATGGGAGGAAAAACGTGTGTCCCTGCGCAGGGAGTGGGGCGGGGCTGGGCCGTGGGGCAGGCGGTTCCCAGGCTGGGGGGCTGCAGCGGGGAGGGGGAAGGTCTCTTATTGCTCTGTGCGGCTGCGATGCCCATCGAACGCACACGCTTTGGGTGAGACGGAGGCAGGGAGGGCCCCAGGCAGGCGGTGGCGGGGGGGTCTCTCTGGGCCCCCCCGTCCTTGCCTGGGCAGCCTCCTCCCACCAGGGAGGGCAGGATGAGGCACTTCTGCTGCCGCACGCAGAGGTCTGGTGTGGACGGCAAGGCACTGCAGGCAGGGGGTGCCGCCGTGGCACCCCACGAGACGCCGGTGTGTTCATGGCTGCCTGCGGGGCCAGGCTGGGCTGGGGCATCAGCTAAGCCTCTGCCGCAGCCGCCGGGCTCTGGGTCCCCCAGCCGTGCCACAGTACGGAGGGGACGGGGCGAAAGCTGTGGAGGCACCACGGGGCAGGTGGGCAGCGGCGGCTGCGGGAGCAGCACGGAGGGGCGGCAGCATCATGGGTGCTCTCCACCCACTCCACCCGGGCAGCCTGACACCAGCC
>NW_008794172.1:124386-131111 GCF_000699145.1 Aptenodytes forsteri | reverse complement strand
GTGCGGGATGGAGGTGCCGCTGGCGCGTGCCGGGGAGCCCTCAGCAGTGGCAGCTAGTGGTCATGGCACAGGTCGCGGTGCCGTGCCCCGTGCCGTGGGCAGCCCGTGGCGCAGAGCACAGCGGCGATCTGGGGCGCATGCCAGGGTCCCATCGCACCGGGGAGCTGCTCGGCGGTCATGTCCCCTCTCTTCCTCTCCTACGCAGCCCTGGTGGGTGCCCTGGGGGTGGCATGGGGCGGGGCTGCCGCAGTCGCGCTCACATGCTGCCCGCCAGCTGGTGACAGTCCAAGTCCCCCTTCAGCTCCAGGAAGCCCGGCAGCTTCACCCCCGTCTTGCGGTCCACGCACCAGCACTTGCCTCGCTGCCCATCCAGCGCCGGGTGACACTGAGGGGACAGGTTCGGTGAGGGGCGCCCAGCCTGGCCCCCACGGCCCCATCCCTGCGGGCTGCCTGACTGGGGCGATCGGGAGCTCTCGCAGGGGCTTTGCCACCCCCATCCTACCCTGAGGCTCTTGCAAAGAGCCCCACAACACCCGAAGGGTGATTCCCACTGAAGCCAGGGGCTGTGGGTGCCCTGCCATGTCCCAGCACCGGCCCATCTGTCCGTCCCCCCCCTCCCAGCTCTGCAAAATGCCTCCATGCAAGCAGCACCCCCCCTGGCCCCCCGTGAAGGCTGAGAGCCCATCCTACCTGCTTGGGGTGGAAGTTGCCGTTGCGGTCGCAGTTGGGGATGGGGATGACGTACAGGTCTTCGTGCGTACGGGTCTGCGAGGCGGCCAGCCTCTCCAGCGCCCGGTGCAGCTCGCTCTGGCACGAGCCCTGCGCCTGCAGGAAGGGGGGGCTGAGCCAGCAGCAGGGCTGGCACGTGCCCCCATCCCAGCGCCCCAGGACCCCAACCCTTGGGGTTGCCCAACAAGCACCGGCTTCAAACCCCCCTCCTGCCCCGGGCTCCACCAGCGCCAGATCCCAGCCCAGGGGTGCTCAGCACCCATCCTGCCCTCCCTAGCCCAGCACCACCCCAGCGCCTGGTGCCAGCCGCCTGCCACGGTGCCACGCGGTGCTCACTATGGGCCGCGTCTCCTCACGGTGGTACGGGCTCCCGCTGTTGCGCATCTTGTTGCCGTTGTTGACCCGCTTCGCCTGCTGCTTCTGCAGGCACTTGCGGTCGTGGATGCTGCAGGGGCTGAAGCTGTTGTTGGGGTGGTCAATCTCCTCCTTCTCTGCAAGGACACAGACCGGAGAGGGCTCAGTGCCAGGGGGCAGCCCCGGGGATGGCGGTGCCCCCGCGGTGCCCCAGCCCCCACAGAGCAACTTGCACCCCCAGGCACAACGTGCAGCCGGTGCTGCCGGACCCCGCACTGCCCTCCCTGGTCCCCACAGGCGTCACCCCCAGCCCCGGGTCCCCTCCTGCCCCTGCCACCACACTGGGCTGAGCTCTCCCTGCAGCACTGGGAAAGGCTCCTGGGAGTTTTTATTAGCCACGATTCACGGGCTTGTTGCCGTGCATCTGTTATTGTAGGGTTGCAAATGCACGCTGAGAGAGTGCCGGGCTGTCGCTCGGGTATGCTGTGCGGCACGAGGGTCTGGCTGTGCCGCGTGCCAGTCATGTGCCACTGGGCACCGGGTGCTCACCCACGGCACTGGACCCACGAGGCTGGAAGGTGACCCTGGGACGCACAGCCAGGGAGTCCCAGCAAGACCCCGGTGCCCCCAAAAAGCTGCCTCTAAGGAGCTGCTGTGGGAACGTGGGCACCGGGGCTGCACCAGGGCAGTGCTGAGCACCCGCCAGGCCCAGGGCAACACCGGGCGCCGCGGCCGGGAGCGGAGCCGTGCTCTGCCGTGGGGCACAGCCCCCGCAAAAACATGAAAGAAGAAATTCCTGGAATAAGAAAGTTAATCTCCTGTGGGGCCAATCCCGAAAGGCGGCGCTTGGCATCCTTGCCTGCGCCAGGAGCGCAGCCAAACTGTGATCCCAGATGTTGGCAGCTGGAGGAAGTGTCATGAGACCCGAGCTCTCTGTGCGACTTCATTTTTAAAAAGCTGACGGTTCCTCCAGTTTGGGGCCTGTTAATGCTCTGCGGAGGGGGGACTCCCCAGGGAGCCAGGGTCCCACCTGTGCTCAGAGGCCACGTCAGGCACAGCCCGAGCAGCGTTTTGACTCCCAACCCACTTGGGCTGTAAGAGGAAAGCGGCCAGGGTTCCCTGCCCGAGTTTATCCCAGGGTTGGGCTTGTACTAATCAATATTGCAGCCAGCAACGGGAAAAGCCTTCCCAAACCAGGCGGGGGGGTGTCACGGTGCAGCATGGGTGGAAGCACCCAGGGGCTCACAGCATCGGGGACAGAGGCTGCCGGGGTTGTGCCCAGCACCGGCCCTTCCCGCAGGCAGGCAGCAGGCAGGCAGCAGGGTCGGAGCCGCAGCCTCCTGCCCACCACGTCCCCGCGGGATCCCGGCCACGGTCTCCCATCGGCACCTCATACGGAGGCTCCCCTGCAGTGAAGCGTTCCTGGACCGGCTCCCAGCGGCCCGGTTAAAGTTCACAGCGAAGCCCCATCAAATCCTTCTCCTTCATTCGTGTTATTTGCTCTTTGTTTAATCTGTCAATTTTTTCCAGGAAATGGCTCATGCCCTTGAAATTTGAAACACAAACCCAAAGTCTCCCAGGACCCTATGCAGAGCGATGCCAGCCCTGGCGCGCACCAGCCCCAGTGACACCAACCACGGGGCCATGGCGCAACACAGGCACTGGCAGCAGAGCCCAGCCGGGGGCTCGGGGGGCTCAGGCAGGGATGCTCCTTCCCTCCCCTGCCTCCCCCCTGCACCTCCTCAGGGAGACATGCAAGGAAGAGCCGGGCAGGAGATTTGGCACCGGTGGGGACCACCATGCCAAAGTCCCGGCACCTCCACGCGCTGCTCCCGCGCCGTGGAAAGGCAGGACCAGAAGGCACCGGCCGCTGCCCGCTCTGCCCAGGGGGAAGCCCTCCCCCAGCCCCGGCACGGACGAACACCCCTCCTCCCCCCACCAGACGCCTTGAGAGTGTCAAATCTCTTGGCTTAAATAAAACCAGATGCCAATAACATTTTCATAAGGTCACATGAAACATCGGTGCCTCCGGGCAGTGAGGCGGTTCTCACCCGGCACCCGGCTCTGTGGACAGAGCTCTGGGACCTGCGGTCCCCCAGCTCGCACACCAGCCCCAGGATCCCTCCCCACGGCGGGGATTGCTGCAGTCCTTGGGGTCACTTTCCCACCCGCTACGCAACATGCGGCAGCTCAAGGAGCCTCTCACCTCCCTTGGCAATCCTGCACCAGCTGGATGAGGAAACTCCTCGCACTCATGCACAAAGGCATGGAAAAAGCAACTTCTGTGGAGCCAGGAGGCCCCCGACCTGCCAGCCCCCCACGCCACTCCCGGTGCAGCCCGCTCTGCCCCGACCCCTTGGGAAGCACCATCTGGATGCCAGCCCCAGCAGCACCGGTGCCTGCGGGGTGCCCCCAAGCCTCCTCATGCCTCTCCCCCTGGTCCCGCTCCGCCTGGCAGCCTTGGCCACGCAGGGCAGCCCATGCACCAGCCACCACCACCCTGGTGCTGCCGGTCACAGTTGGGGCTGTGCCGGCAGAGAGAGGTCTCTGAGTGGCAGGGGAGGACAGGCAGAGCGGAGGGGGGGTGCCTGCTTGGCCAAGGGCTGGGAGAAGCCACTCTGCTCGGTTTGGGATGGAAGCGGGTGCCAAGGGGATGGGAATGGGTGCTGCCCTCGCCGGCCATGCAGACCAGCCGCCCCGTCCCAGCAGGAGGAGGGTTTCTGCCCAGCCTTCTGCTCGCCCGTGGACAGGAGACACAAACGAGTCATTCAGCGTCGCCTTCAATTAACAGGAGCTGCAAATGAGGTTGGTCACATGCCGAACTTGTGACTCACCGCACTGAGCCCGACGGAGCAGTGAAGGGCTCCGGGCTCCACCGCGTGGCTCCCATGGGAGGAGAGCCTGGAGCAGAGAGCGAAGCCTTGGAAGCATGTGTGTGTCTGTGGGAGAGGGATAAGTGTTAGGGACCCCCGCAGCTCCAGCCCCGCTCCCCCCAGGGAGCCCAGGCGCAAAGGACCCCATGTGCCCCATGGGCCGGAGGGGACACATCCATGTGTCTGTGGCCAACACGGCACATGAGCCACGGTGAGTCCCAGCACCCTCTGCTTCCCCGTCTGGCACCCCTGGTGTCGCCTGCGGGTGGTCCTGGCAGGGACGTGGCACAGTGACGGCTCTCTCGGCTGCCGGGGCTCTCAACTTGACAGGCACCAGCACGGGGAAGTCTGTACTCATCCTGCCGGGCACTGGCCCCAGCGGAGCACAGGGAGCTGCGGTACTGGGGTGGCTGGGGCGCAGGCACCAGGCACCTACTGCCCCTTGGCCAGGAACACCAGCTGGGAAGCCTGGCCTGTCCCCATCCCATGGGGACATGTTGCTGAGCCCTGCAGTGCTCAAACACGGCCGAGCACATCTGCGCCTCCCGGCTCGGCGCCCAATGTGAGCCCGATGTAGGAGAGGTCGGGATGCAGGAGAGGGATTGAGGGATGCAGATGCAGATGATTGCCCATAGGGACCAGAGCCTCGCCAGGAGCAGCGCCCGGCCCGGAGAAACCCAAGCATGGGCGAAGGCCAGACCCCATCCTGGGGGACAGTTGGGACAGGGCAACAGCCTCGCCTGGTCCCCTTGACCGGGCAGAAAGGGGCAGTGATGGATGCCTGCGGGGTGGACACTGCCGGGGGCTGAACCCAGCCTGTTCTCACTGCCTGTGCACCATCCAGCCAGGGCTCGGCCACCACCGTGCCTCCTGGGTCACTGCACATGGGAAGGGAACAGAATGCGTCCCAGTCACTGCTTACAGCAACCACGCGGGATGCACGGAACTCCCATGGGGTCAGTTTTTCCCAGACATAATTATTTACCCAGTATTAAATCACTCGTCATGTGTGCTGGGGAAAACGTGCTGCCACACACAGGTTCAGCCATCACCTCCCCCAGGCACCCACAGGCTGTGCTGGAAAGCTGCAGCTGGAACCTCCCAGGGCTGGCCCCATCACAGGGCTCTGGCCGAGCAGCGGGATGCCCTGGGAGCCAGCTTGGAGCTGGCAGGGCTGGGAGCAGGAGGGAGGGACCAGGGTCCTGCACAAGGTCCCCAGACCCGCAGCCACAGGAGAGGGTCTCGGATCAAGAGAGCGGCTACCTGCTCCCTCGCTTCCTAGAAAGTCCCATCCCATGGGTGTCGTGGGTCCTGGGCGAGCGGAGAGGCTCTTTCCTGGTGATGGAGCAGGGAGCCATCATCCAACCCCTCCGAAAGCCCAGCCTCAGCCCAGCCCCCACCGATCCCAGCCTCTTCCCTGGAATGCAGAGCCCCCCAGGCCGAGCCCCCAGACAAAGTGTTTACTGTACAAGCTGCATGTTAACCGCTTCCCAGCCGCCCGCCCGCTGCAGCCTCTGCTCGCCCGGCACCCACGCGGGCTCAGCCCCGGGGGACGTGGGCGCAGCCGGGGGGCACCTGCTCCATATGTCCCTGCCCCTAAATAAGCATTTAATTCCCTTCTGCTTACCGAAGGGGACCCATCGGATGCACGGCCATGCCAGGGTGCCCTCGCTGTGCCAGGCAGGGCTGCGGTGGGAGCGATGGAGCCTGCAGCCCCCAGCCCCACACTCCCACTGGCTCCGGGCTGCTGGAGCAGGACAGGGACCCGCAGCTCGGATGTCCCACCAGGACCTTCCCACTGGGGCTGCACGAGCAATGTGCTGTGGGGGAGCTGTCCCGGGTGAAGGGGTTCGCCGCTGCCCGCTGCCCCATCCTGCCACCTGCGATGCTGCAGGCAGGCACGGTGCCCGGCGGGCGAGCCCGGCTCCCACGGCCACCCACCAGTCCCCAGCAAGGCCAAAACACCGCGGGAAGGAAGGGAAAAAACTGCAAGTCTGTTTCCTAAAGGCTCTGGGAAAAAATGCTGCGTTACACGGGGCACGGCCAAAACCAACAGGCCTTGGCAGCCCGACACAGCCCCGGGCCAGGGAGCCCAGACAGCTCCTGCAGGATGTGGGATGAGGACAGACAGGCAGGGCAGGGGGTCTCCACAGCAGACCCCATGCTGAGCACTCGTGACCAACTCCTGTCCCTGGAGAGGGACGGCCGGAGTGGCCCATCCGTGAAGGTTCCTCCTCACCGTGGGGACACCAGCAGAGCTGCCATGGACCAGCCATGCGAGGAGGGAACGGAGCTGGGATCCAGCCCTCGGGGCGGACAGGGACAGACACTGCTCCAGCCCCCTCTGCCCCTTGGGGAGCTTTGGGTGACCCCACGTGGGGACACAGGGCCAGGCCAGCTCACAGACTGTCCTGTGGCGGGATGCTACTCCCCAGCCCCAGGGGACATGGTCCCCATCGCAGCCTGTGGGAGAGGGAAGGGGGAGCATGGCATCCAGACCCACCGATGGGCCAGCCCCAGGGGCCAGGTCTCCACACTCTGCCCCCGGGAGCAGCTCCATTCTCACTGTCAAAGCCGTGGTGCGACCTGCGCAGCTCTGGAACTGGGCTCCCACCACCAGCTCCGCTCCCGGCCCCCAGGCCCTGTCCAAGCACCACAGGGGTGGCAGGGGGCCACAACCAACACCTGCGAGAGGGTCCTGGGGCAGACAGGCGCGGACAGAGCCCTCAGGCAGTGGGTTTCTCCAGCCTGGCCCTGCCTGCTGCCCAC
>NW_008794172.1:122379-123789 GCF_000699145.1 Aptenodytes forsteri | reverse complement strand
TGCAGTATGTGGGATGAGGACAGACAGGCAGGGCAGGGGGTCTCCACAGCAGACCCCATGCTGAGCACTCGTGACCAACTCCTGTCCCTGGAGAGGGACGGCCGGAGTGGCCCATCCGTGAAGGTTCCTCCTCACCGTGGGGACACCAGCAGAGCTGCCATGGACCAGCCATGCGAGGAGGGAACGGAGCTGGGATCCAGCCCTCGGGGCGGACAGGGACAGACACTGCTCCAGCCCCCTCTGCCCCTTGGGGAGCTTTGGGTGACCCCACGTGGGGACACAGGGCCAGGCCAGCTCACAGACTGTCCTGTGGCGGGATGCTACTCCCCAGCCCCAGGGGACATGGTCCCCATCGCAGCCTGTGGGAGAGGGAAGGGGGAGCATGGCATCCAGACCCACCGATGGGCCAGCCCCAGGGGCCAGGTCTCCACACTCTGCCCCCGGGAGCAGCTCCATTCTCACTGTCAAAGCCGTGGTGCGACCTGCGCAGCTCTGGAACTGGGCTCCCACCACCAGCTCCGCTCCCGGCCCCCAGGCCCTGTCCAAGCACCACAGGGGTGGCAGGGGGCCACAACCAACACCTGCGAGAGGGTCCTGGGGCAGACAGGCGCGGACAGAGCCCTCAGGCAGTGGGTTTCTCCAGCCTGGCCCTGCCTGCTGCCCACACCCCCCTACCCTCCCTGGCTGCGGGAAGGACACAGCTCGTGGCAGAGCCCCGGCACAGAGCCCAGCCTGACCTGCCTGCGACGGAAGCAGGTGCCCCGAGGCCTCTTTCCTGTTTCCTCCTGGCAGTGCAGGCAGAGCTGCCGGCAGCATCCCGCAAAGGGGCAGCGCAGGAGTCACCATGCAACGGGAGCTTCCCTGGCAGCTGAGACCTGTCCCCAGGGGCCGTGGGTGCCTGCGGGACCCTGGGCTGCCCTGCCGTCCAGGGGCACTCTGCAGCCAGGGCACGGCGGGTGATTGAGTCCCTGCGGAAGCACCCCACTCCAGCATGCACGGCACCACCGGCCGTGGCACTGCTGTGCCAGCGGTGGATAAGGATGGCACAAATGTGACCCGCTGGTACCCGGCTGTGGGAGCTCATGCAGCTCAGCACTGCTCCCTCCCTGGGACACACCCCGTGCACGCCCATCCCCAGGCTGCCCCGTCCCGTCCCGCTGCAGGGTCCCTGCTGAGCCCCCCACCCCGCTCCCAGCCCTGCAGCCCCAACTCTTGCCAAGTACAGAGCAGGTCGGCACAAACGGGGGCTGCTCGGGGGCACCGCCGGCAACCCGGCACCCACCCCTCGCCCCTCGGCCGCCCGGCGCCAGCCTTACCCTGTGGCTGGAGGCTCTCCTGGATGGCCTCGACGTCGGCCAGGTCTGTGCAGACGCCCTGGCCGTGCATGAGGGTGTGCAGGGGCCGCGGCAC
>NW_008794172.1:116021-121157 GCF_000699145.1 Aptenodytes forsteri | reverse complement strand
GAGGGGAGTCTTGGACACAGCCCGGGTGGGGTGAGCTCCGGCACAAGCGCAGCTTCGCTGACCCTGCCCTGCGTGAGATGCCGCGGTGCCTGGGCAGGCCTTGCACGGGCTGTCTGTCCCCCACGCGCCCAGCTCGCTGCGGGGGGTGGCAAGGGGGCAGAGAGCCCCTTTCCCTGTCCCCGGGGACAGGATGCTGCAGGGTCCCGGGGACAGGATGCGCTTTGGCCAGGTGTAAGGCAGAGACTTGCTGAACTCCGGCCATGCGACGAGGAGCGGCTGGGCACTGCAGGGAGCTTTGTCCCGCATGCCCAGGGACACACCGGCACAGCAGCATCTGGGTGCTGGCCACGTCACCACACTGGCCCTGGTCAACACTAGCAAAACCGCCACCCTGTGCTGCACAAAGACTGACGAGATGACCACAGCCATCCCCACCGCCAGCACCAACCGGGAGACAATGCAGCCCATCAGGAAGGTGACCTTCACCCTGTGAGACACGGGGAGCCAGCTCGGCCCCGTGCGGCACTGCGGGGCAAGCACAACGTGCAGGGAACAACCACATCCCACAGGGTCTGCGCTGGCCCTGCTGAGGACTTGGCTGAGCAGCGGGAGCCACTGGGGTTTGTGACTGCACCCTGCACCGCTTTCAAGGCAATTAATGGTCATTAAACACTCGGACATTGAGCCTCGCTGCGGGGCCCTGGAGTGGGGCTCGGTGCAGCGGGTGGGATGTGGGGCAGCCTCCCGGGGGTGGGCAAAGCTTCAAAGGGGCCCTGGGAGGTGGGGGCTGCCCCGCGGTGATGTACAAGGGGATGCACCTGGGCTGCCCCGGCAGGATCCTGCCCCAGCGCAGCAGCAGCCTGCAGCTCCTGCAGCTCCTGCAGCTCCTGCCCCAGCTCCGCTCGCCATGGGGCAGGCCAGTCCCCAAGCACCGGCAGCAGGGCTTGGCAGGCTGCTCCACGACAGAGGCATGAGGGGAGCTCACGCTGGCCAGGGCCCAGCTCTGGTTGTGCCTGGGAATTTAATGCAGCACAAAGCGACAGGAGCAGGCGCAGGGCCCTGTGCAGGTGCGATACTGGACGTCACTTGTTTCATTTGCCCTGATTAAACAGGCAAGAGGGAGGAAGGTGGGGAGCAGCGAGTGGACAAAAAGCCACCTCCCCAGAGTGCCTCAGCCTGGCCACGCACGGAAAGGGCTCAGCACATCGCAGCCCCCTCGAGAGGAGCAGAGCCAGCCTGTAACGCAGGGCCCAGGCTGAGAATCCCAAACTCATCTCATGGGTGAGCACATCTAGTGCTCAAACTGGCATTTTGAGGCTTGAGTGCCAGCACTAGTGGCACTGGCCGCGGGGGCTCCCAGGACCTTCTCTCTGCTGTGCAGGTGAGCTGGGCAGCACTGAGCGTGCAGGCAGGACACGGGCAGGCGGGTAGGACTTGGGGCGGGCGGGCAGGGTCCGTGTCCCCCGCGCTCCCCAGCTGGCACGGGGGCCCTGCAGGGCATTGGCACCCGGCGCTGCCCTGGAGCCCCTGCCCTGTCTGGCACTGCTGCGCGGTGGCCATGACGCGGGGCAGAGGCGCCAGCCTTGACACGGTGTCCAAGCTGGGGCCAAACCCAAACAGGTGCCCAGCCCCGCTCAGGCCGCGGCACCTTATCAGGCCTTGGCAGCACTGAGCGCCCGCTGGGGAGACTGTTGTGTCTGCGGGTGGAGGCAGCAGGGCAGCACCGGCATCCAGCGGAGCACACAGGGGACGGGGACGCGCTCGCTGTGCAGCCCTGGGGGCTGTCCCTGCCTCTGGCCAGGCATGGCTCCTCCAGGTCCCCATCCCAGCACCATCCTGTGAGATGGAGAGAGGGCCAGGGCTGGTGCACCCCACAGCCATGTTGCCCTGCACCCAAGATCATGCCCCCACAGCCAAGGAGGGTGCTCAGTGCACGGTGCTCGGTGCAGCCCAGCACCCCTGCCTGTGACAGGGCAGCCCTATGCTCCCAGCCCTGGGGCTCTGTGGGCTCCCAAAACACCTTTCCCAGCCTCGGTGGCTCTTTGGGGTTCCTGAGGCTGTGGGGGGCTCAGGCTGCTTCCCTGCAGAGAGTCTGGAGCTGCCCCAGCCCTGGGTAGAGGCTGCAGGTCACCACAGGGCAGGGGCAGAAAGGAGGCTGGGGGTCAGAGAGGGCTGGAGACCCCCAGCCAGGGGTGGCCCTGACGGAGCAAGCAAGACACAAGGCCATTTGCACTCACTGTGGGACACGGTGACTGCACCCACCACAGGGCACAGGTATCACACCCACTGCAGGACCCCGACACCTCCCTGGCCCTCACAGCCCCGTCCCCAGGGCTCAGCCCGGCTCACCCATGAACCAGTCTCCATCCCCTCCCTGCGCCAGACACCGGCAGCCGGGCAGACCCCATGGAGCACCCGGCTGCTCTCACTGCAGCCAATGCCCCCTGCTCTCACCCAGCCCCTTCCTCCACTCCCCTCCTCGCTGGTTTTACTCCCCATTTCCAGGCAGCATCTCCTCCCTGGCCCTCCCACACCTCAGTTCCAGCAGCTCCTCCTGGCCCTGGCTCCCTTCCCTGTGGTTCCCGGCTGCCCTCCTCGCTCCTGGCCGGCGGGGCAGACAGTGACCTGGCCACATGGGTGCTCAGCCCCTGCCGGATGCGGCCTGTGGGGCGCAGGTGCTGGGGAAGGGGCGTGTCATGCAGCACGGGGGCCGTCGTGATAACAGCGGGAGCCGTGCCAGGGCCGCGGGAGCAGACAGCGTGGGCGAGCAGGATGAGCCAACCCCCCCCGTCCTGGGCAGCCTGGCCCCGAGGCAACGGCATGGGGTCCGGCGGCCCCCAGCACCTCCTCTGTGCACTCTGCATCCTCTCAGGGCTGGCGGGGCGCCTGCCTCCCGCCACAGCCCAGTGGTTTTACCCCCTGGGCTCGGAGGATACCACCCCGGATCCGGGCACCAGCCCCACGGCCCCCACGGCGCCCACACTGGACAGGGAGGAAGGTAGGCACGGTGAGGTGGGGACATGGCTTCCCTGGCATCCCCAGCTCCTGCACCCCAGCAAGGAAGGGGCACCTCCGGCGTAAGGCTGGAGGGTGAGGTGTGGGGTGCCGGGGTCCGGGGCTGCTGGTCGCACCGCTGTGCCCCGGATCCGGGCACCAGCCCCACGGCCCCCACGGCGCCCACACTGGACAGGGAGGAAGGTAGGCACGGTGAGGTGGGGACATGGCTTCCCTGGCATCCCCAGCTCCTGCACCCCAGCAAGGAAGGGGCACCTCCGGCGTAAGGCTGGAGGGTGAGGTGTGGGGTGCCGGGGTCCGGGGCTGCTGGTCACACCGCTGTGGCCACAGTGAGTGCCAGGAACTGGGAGTTCTGTGACATCCCAGTCCCCCTCCAGCCCTGCCATCTCCCACCCCATCTCCCCTTTGCTCCTGCAGACGGAGATGCTGGCAATTTGGAGCCCACGCAGAAGGTGCTGCTGAGCAAACCCCCACTGGCGACGGCCCCCAGACGCCGGGAGCCCCTTGCCAGGGGGGCAGCGAAGGGCCCGGGCCATGCCCCGCCACACATGCGAGGCCAGGTGCCTTTCCCTGGGCAGCCTCCCCCCCCCTGCTCTCCCAGCCCTCCTGAAACTCCCCAGCCGCTGCCGGGCCCCTCGCCACGTCCTGCCCCTTATCTGTGCTCTGCCCGCACAGCCGCACCAGCCCAGGCAGGGCAGTGTGCCCTGCCCCAGCCCCGAGCCGCGGCTCAGCCACCTCTGCCCCTTGGAAAGGAGCCGCGGCAGCTCCCGGTGTCGCCCTGCACGGCGCAGCCCCACAGCAGCGCTGGGGCTCGAGCCCCGCCCCAGGCTGCAGGCAGCGATGGCTGCGGGAAGGTCCCATGTGTCCCCTAGGATCCCCCCCCAGCCCCGCACTGAGCTCTTCCCATCTGTCCTAGCAGCACCGACCCACAGCCACCCCGGAGATCTTCGAGGGGAGCGCGGAGGAAGAGGAGTTCCTGCAGATCAAGGTGGTGGAGGGGTCCTGGTCCCTGGGGGGGCTGCGAGGGGCAGCCCGGGATGGGCACCCAGGCAAGGGGCTCTGGGGGACATGGGCTGGCAGGGCGGGACAGGAATGGTGCTTGGGGGTCTCGCGCTCAGCCCCTCCTCTCCTCCGCACAGACGACGGCGAAGGGGCTGCCCCGGCGGGTGGCCCCAGCCCCATGGACGGACCCTGCTCTCCAGGTGAGAGGTGGGTGCAGGGCACCCGTGCCAGTCCCTGGCAGCCGGGGCTCCCGTCCCACGGCTCACTGCTCTCTCCCTCTCCAGATGCACAACGGCTCTGGCTGCGTCTGCCCCGTGCGCCCTGGCCCTCCTGGCCCAAAGGTGCGGTAGTTCTCCCTGCGGAGAGGCGTGGGGTCCCACTGGGAGAAATCCCTAGGCTCTTTTGGCCGTGCAAAACCTTTCCTGCTCAGGATTTGGACTCTCACTTCGGGGTCTGGTCTGGGGGGATAACTCAGGTGTCCCCTGCCAGGGGGGCAGTGTGTCCCCATGGTGGGCACCGGCAGAGGAAAGCGCTGGGAGCCAGGAGCCAGGAGCCAGGCTCTGTCTTTCCCCGACAGGGAGAGAAAGGCGACCGAGGGTCCCCAGGAGAGAGAGGCCAGCCCGGTTTTTCTGGGGAGAGAGGGAAGACCGGCAGCCCGGGGCAGCCAGGTCACCAGGGTCCCCGGGGCCCCCCGGGTCCTCCTGGACAGCCGGGGCCCCCGGGACCACCAGGCGCGTGGGAAGCCAGGAGCCCACCCATGCCTGCCGCCCTCCCCAAGGGATCGGAGAACGAGGTGAGTGCCGGGGGGGGGCACAGGTGGGTGACGCCGGGGCTGGTGGGTGATGCCAGCACTGGCTGCAGTGTCCATCGCCGGCTGGTCCCCGGGGCCCCCCGGGTCCTCCTGGACAGCCGGGGCCCCCGGGACCACCAGGCGCGTGGGAAGCCAGGAGCCCACCCATGCCTGCCGCCCTCCCCAAGGGATCGGAGAACGAGGTGAGTGCCGGGGGGGGGCACAGGTGGGTGACGCCGGGGCTGGTGGGTGATGCCAGCACTGGCTGCAGTGTCCATCGCCGGCTGGACCACGGGGAAGGGAAGCCAGGAGCCCACCCTGCCGCCCTC
>NW_008794172.1:113138-115901 GCF_000699145.1 Aptenodytes forsteri | reverse complement strand
GTGTGGGAACGGGGTGAGTGCCGGGGGGGGGCACAGGTGGGTGACGCCGGGGCTGGTGGGTGATGCCAGCACTGGCTGCAGTGTCCATCGCCGGCTGGACCAGCAGGGACGGGGAAGGCTGGGGCACAGGGCTGTGGGAATGGGCAGCCCAGGGGAGGGGGACCAGGGGATGGGATGCAGCCATTCACTGACTCCGCTCTCTCTTTCCTCTCTCCCTCCAACCCGAGGTGCAGCTGGGAACGTCCAGCCATGCAGGGAACCGGGGACCCCCAGGCCCCCCCGGGCTGCCTGGCCTGCCCGGACCCCCTGGCTACCCAGGCCATGAAGGCCCCCCAGGGGTCCCCGGGCGGGAGGGGCAGCCGGGACCCCCTGGCCCGCCAGGGGCTGTGGGACCACCCGGTTTCCCTGGGGCTGAAGGACCTCTGGGGTCTCCAGGCTTGGCTGGGGCAGACGGACCCCCGGGGGCACCAGGGCTCCCAGGCCCACAAGGTCCCCCCGGGGTACCCGGGCATGAAGGACCCCCCGGTCCCGCAGGACCCGCATCGCTCCCTGGCAAACCAGGGCTCCAAGGGGAGCCGGGATTCCCCGGACTAAAGGTAAGGGGGTCCCAGCCTAGCCAGTCCATGGCCCTGAGGCCACAGCAGAGCCAGCGGGCTGGGGATGGAGCAGCTGGGCTCACCAGCCCCTCGCTCTGCCCCGGCAGGGAGCAGCCCCCAGCACTGAGCCCGTCAGAGGGCTCCGGGGCTGCCCCAGCCTTACTGCTGCAAGGCTCAGGGGGACACCAGGTACTGAGCCCCCATGCTTACCACCCTGCATGCCTTGTGCCGGTAGGGTGAGAAGGGTGAACACGGACTGCCGGGCATGCCAGGGAGCCCTGGCCGGACCGGAGAGACGGGCTCCCCGGGCATGCCTGGTCCCATGGGGCCGCCGGGGCTGCCGGGGGACTACAGGGTGAGTAGGGGGTCCTGGGGCTGCAGGTGCTCAGGGGCGGGGGGCAGCCCCTACGCTCACCCCAGCACATCCTCTCCTTCCAGTGCGACTCACGCCACGCAGGGCACCGCGGATCCACCGGGCCGCCAGGCCCCAAGGTGAGCCGGGGGAGCGGGCACCGCAGGCGGCGGGTGTTAGCAGCGAGGGCACAGGGACAGCGCTGGCTGCGGCCACTCCCCGGTGCCAGCGCCAAGACTGAACAGCTCCATGGCGGGTGTTACCCCGTGGAGTGAAGCACAGCGCTGTGCCGGGGGGCCGGGAGTGCCCAGGGACCCCCGGAGCCGGGGCACTGACAGGACCTCTCTGCTTTCCTTCCAGGGAGAAAAGGGCGACCCCGGAGAGCGGGTTTGTAGCCGCAGGCACCAGCGTGGGGGGGAGCTGGCTGGGAGGGGGGTTCCCATCCCCACAGCCTGAGTGTGAACCCCTGAGCCCCATGTGCTGCCTCTGCTCCCCCACCGCCCTCTCCGTGCCAGGGCAGCGCCAGCCTTTGCCTCGCCCCGGCGGCACCGACAGAGTCCCCACATGGGCTGGGGCACAGCGCGGGGTGGCAAGTCACACCATCCCCTGCAGCACACGCAAATGCACATGTGCACACACCCATGCACGCAGGGAGCGCACACACGTGTGCACACCCATGCAAGCATGCAGTGCACCCATGCACGCACACAGCACACACACCCATCCCTACCACCCAGCACAGGCTCTAATCGTGCCTCTCTCTGCGGCTCACCCAGGGGTGCTGCTACGGGGAACACGGGTGCAAACCAGGCCACCTCCCCTTCCCCACCACCGGCAGCCAGTCCGGCTCCTGGGTGCCCATCAGCGGGTACCAAACGGTGAGTCCTCAGGGCTCGTGGGGCCCCGTCACAGCCAGGGATGCCCGGGGACCCCAGCCTGGCCTTGGGGATCCTGCTGCCAGAGCCCAGGCGACTCTGCGTGCCCCACGCCACGGCTCACCCCACCGGCAGCCCCGCAGGGCTCACAGCCCCGTCTGGGATGGAGGGAAGGAGGATGGAGATCAGTCTCAATCTTCTCTCTCTTTCTCTGCAGGGCGGCAAAGAGGAGCCGGAGATTTATGGAGCGATCATCCCCCATGTGAGAGAAACTGCCTGGCTTGCGACTGCATGCTGCCCCAGCCTGGGGAGGTTCAGCCCTGGGAGGGGAACGGAGTGGGAAGGATGAGGGACAACAATGGGGTCTCTTATAGCTGCCCCCCCCCCAAAGGCAGCACCAAAATAGCCCAGTCCAATCTCCACACTGCTCTACTGCAGGGTCTTCGAGGTCCCCCTGGGAACCCCGGCCCTCCCGGGCCCCCCGGCCCCCCGGGAGCACCAGGTCTCCTCTACCTCAACGTAAGGCCCAGCATGGGCTGTGCACGTGTCTGTGCCAGAGCACGCACATGTGTGAGCTTGCACGGCACGAGAGGCTCCCCACAAACCCGCCTGTCTTTGCTTCCAGAGGGTTTACCCCATCCGTGCCCAGCCACCCTGCAAGCAGCCGGTAAGCCGCAGCCTCGCTGTCCCTGAGAGAGACCCTGTCCCCTCCCTATGCACCGCGAAGGGTGTCCCTGTGCCCGGCAGCAGTAACAGGCCTCACTTGCCTTTGCAGGCAGCTGCCGATGCAGGCTGGGCAGCAGGTAAGGGCATTTCTCAGGTGTTTCAGGGGCTCCAGCCCCCTTGCAAACACATTTTGTGAAGTCTTGCCTCCCTTCCCGGGCACCGGGGCCGTGCCACCCTGCACGGGCCCCCAGTACCGCCACTGGCTACCCCACCA
>NW_008794172.1:110196-112158 GCF_000699145.1 Aptenodytes forsteri | reverse complement strand
CCCCACCTGCCTCTCCCCCCCGGCTCCCGCCACCACCGCGTCCCTGTGGGGCCGGCTCCCATGGGAGCATCTGGCCCCTGCGCCGGGGCACCTTGTGACCCCCCACCCTCTCCGGGCTCTCCAGATGCTGACATCCCTCGGACGGAGCCACCGGACTCCCGCGCCGATCTCCGGGTGCGTCCTGGCTGCAGCCACGGGCAAGCCCCCCAGGCTGTCCAGCTGCCCCGCGTGCCGCAGCTGGGCCGTGAACTTCTCCATCCCCCCCAGCACCAGACGTGGGTCTTCCGGTCCAAGGAGCTGATGCTGAAGTCGGGCGGCGCCGTGCCCGAGGGGAGCCTGGTCTACGTGCGGGAAGGGAGCAGCGCCTTTCTCCGAACACCCACCGGCTGGAGCCGCCTCCTGGTACCGTGCACGGAGGATGCCCTTCGGGGTCCCTCGCAGGGAGGGGGGGTCCGGGCTGCAGCACTGGCAACCGGCACCGGGCTGGATTTGGTGCTGGGGCAGCCCATGGAAGGAGCCGGTTCCCCCCTAACCCATCCCTCTGCTCCTTGCATTGAGCAGCTGGAGGATTCAGGGTCGCTCTTCGCTGGTGATGACCCCTCCGCCTCCACCCCACAGTACCAGGTGAGGGGTGTGGGCAGCCGCCGGGTCCGCTCACATCCCAGCAAGGGGACAGAGCCCTCCTTTGCCTGCTGGAGTGGGGACAGGCCCCCGTGGGACCATCCTCTCCTTTCCATCCAGGAGGCAAAGCAGGTGCAGATGAGAGGTCCCAAGACAGGGCCGCCTGCTCTGGCCCCGACAGACTCACTGGTGAGTCCTGCTGCAGGTCTGGCCCCTCCGGGAGGGACGTGCTGTGGAGACGGGCTGTTGGCAGGGCAGCGCCGGCCCGGCACACGCAGAGCCTCGGGTCGTGTTGGGATGGGGAGGGTGCTGCACCCACAGTACCCATGGTACTGGGATGGGTGTCCCCAGGCTGACCTGAGCCACATTATTCCAGGTCCAGAAGGAGGAGGGACAAGGGCTGCCCCAGATCCTGCCAACCACCATCGCCCCACGGATCCCATCAGTAAGCAACGCCCCGCTCCCTGGATCCGGGGGTGGGAGACAAGTGGCCCAGCTGTGGGAGAGCGGGGAGAGGTGCCCGGGGGGGATCCCTCCGTGCCCGGCCAGCACTGCCGGCGGCTCGCCCCCTCCTGGGAAGCAGGGAGCAGAGACCTCAGCGCCTGGCTGTGCCCAAGCCTCCCCCCAGCCATGCCTCCCCAGCTCCGCCTGGCTGCCCTGAACGTGCCCCTCGCTGGCGACATGAGCGGGATCCGGGGTGCCGACCTGCAGTGCTACCGGCAGTCCCAGGAGGCTCGGCTCTACGGCACTTTCCGGGCATTCCTGTCAGCTCCCACCCAGGACCTGGTCTCCATCGTCAAGAGGACGGACAGGACCCTCCCTGTTGTCAACCTGAAGGCAGGTACCCCCGTCCCGCGTGGGGGCTGCTGGCAGCAAAGCCCCACGTCCCCCAGTGAGCCTCGGCAGGGGGACCCTTGCCCGGTCCCGCGTTTCGCCCCCGCGCGGGGGCTGCCATACACCGGCTGTGCTCGGCACTCGTGTTTTGGGGAGCCAGGAGGAACCCAGAGCAAGTTATTGCCCATATGTGGTCGGAATAAGGGCATCGCCCTGGCCCCCGGCCCCTGGCTCAGCGCCACTGCTTGTGCCCGCAGGGCCAGCTGCTGGCCAAGTCCTGGAGCTCCCTCTTTGAGGGCCAAGCCGGTGCCACCCCACGGGGCCCCATCTACTCCTTCAACGGGCGCAACGTCCTTACAGATCCCCTCTGGTGAGTACGGCCGCAGCGCGGGCGCCGGCAGGGCGTCCCCGAACAAATGTACTTGCACCAGGAACCGGTGGGGGGGCTGCAGCGGGTTCCCCCCTGCCCCTGGCGCTTGCACGGATGCAGGAGCTGGTGCAAAGAGC
>NW_008794172.1:108705-110119 GCF_000699145.1 Aptenodytes forsteri | reverse complement strand
CCACGCCGCGGGGCGGCCAAGCCCGCAGGCGGGATTGCCAGGGCTGGCGCAGCTCCGGCCCTGGGGAGGGCCTGGCCGCCCCCCTGGGCGAGGGCAGGCTGCTGGCCGGGCAGCGGCACAACTGTTCCGAGGTGCTGGTAGTGCTCTGCGTGGAGGTGGCCTTTCCTTACCGGCACATGTGGTGACCCCAGCACCACGGCACCAGTGACCCCCAGCCACATGCCCCAGGCAGCTCCCCCCATCCTGCGGGGCCAGGGAAACAGCCCCGGGAGCCCCATGGGCAGCGCAGGGGGGGAGAACTGCAGCATCAGAGCCGTGCAAGAGCACTGAGAGGATGCTGACCCCGCAGCCGGGTTGTGCCATGCTCGTCCCCAGCCGTGCCATCCCCGCAGATCCCTGTGCCGCAGGGTGGCAGGGTGATGCCAGGCTATGCCCGGCCGCCTCCCTGCACCTCTAGCGAAGCGAATGCTGTCACTGTCCCAGAAATAAAGACACAAAAAAGTTGGTGTTTTGGATGACACCCAGCGCTCTGTTACAGGGCGGCCCTACCCAGGACATCACCCGCTGCAGCAAGGGGCACGGGGGGACACGCTGCAACCAGCCCGGGGAATGGGGAGAGGGTCTGGAGCCACGCGTGGGCTTCAGCCCCCTTGGGATCAGCACAAATTGGGGGGGCGGGGGGGGGGATGGGACACCACTGGGAGTGAAGCCACTGGGACGGTGAAGTCACCGGGTTCCATTTCCAGTGATGTAAGTGTTGCCGGGCGCTGTATCAACAGACCAGCCTCTCCCGGAGTGCGGGCAGCAGGCTTTGCCTCTCCTGGAGTGCGGGCAGCAGGGGTTGCCTCTCCTGGGTTGCAGGCAGCGGGGTTTGCCCCTCCTGGAGCGCCAGCAGCGGACGGAGGCAGAATGCGCAAGAAACGGGCACCGTCAGCCTCTCTGCAGAGGAGCGGGCAGGCAAGGGTGCACAGGCAGGGCTGGGGCGCGGGGTTTGGGCAGCAGCAGAGAGGTTTGGGTCTCCGCCTGCACGTGGCGGCAGCAGCCCCCTGGTCGGTGGCTCTGGGGTAGGCACACGGGGGCTGACCCCAGGGCCCAGTGCCTCTTGAAGAGGCAGCACTGTGCCCCGGCGTCCCCAGCGTGTCCCCGGGGCCTGCCCAGTGTGTCCCAGTGGGTCCCCGGCCCTGCCCAATACGGTCCCAGGGCCTGCCCAGCATGCCCCAGCGCGACGTGAGGGCCGGCCCAGTGGGTTCCCAGGGCCTGTCCAGTGGGTCCCTGCGTGTCCCCAGAAGCTGCCCGGTGTATCCCAGTGTACCCCCAGAAGCTGCCCGGGGTATCCCGGGGTACCCCCAGAAGCTGCCCGGTGTATCCCGGGGTACCCCCAGAAGCTGCCCGGTGTATCCCGGGGTACCCCCGC
>NW_008794172.1:84223-107704 GCF_000699145.1 Aptenodytes forsteri | reverse complement strand
CCCGGACTTGATCCCCTTCGGGCCCCCCCCAGTTCACCTCCCGGATCCCGCTGCCCCTCACTGCCGCCTTCTCTCCCCCCGAGCAGCCTGCGGACGAGAACGCCCGGGTGCCCAAGGGCGATGGCACCAAGAAGGGGCTCTCGGTGGAGCACATCTACCAGAAGAAGACGCAGCTGGAGCACATCCTGCTCCGGCCCGACACCTACATCGGCTCCGTAGAGCTGGTCACCCAGGTGCGGGGGCAGGCCCAGGGCAAGGGAAGGTGGTGGGGCTAAGCCGCCTGAACTCCTCTGTGCAGGCGAGAAGTCATTAACATCTGTAAAACATCTGCTTTACGAACTGATGGCACAGGAGAGGAGGTGTACCTGGGGTCTTTATGTATTTCTTGCCTTCTTTTCAGCAAATGTGGGTTTTTGATGAGGACGTGGGCCTTAACTGCAGAGATGTGACCTTTGTGCCTGGCTTATACAAAATCTTTGATGAGATTCTAGGTAAGGTGACCTACCTGTTGAGTCAACGATTGACACGTTATTAATGGGTGCTGAATGTCTAAGAAACTGGAACTAAATGTAAGAACTTATCAAGTGTACTTTTATCTGGTTGCGTTGTCGACCAAGTAATGTCTATTGCATAATTTGATGGATGGTGTTTGCAGAGTACATTGTTTGTTGATTGTGTTTGGAAATATTGGATACTAATGTCCTTCCATTAGCGCTATTTAATAGTAAGCCATTCATGGGATGATGGCGCACTCTATTACAAAACCAATTTCATTCAGCCCAATATTCTCCCTTTTATGTTAACTTGTAGTACTCTTCCTGGTAACTTGCAAGATGTTTGCATACCAAGATGATTATTAGTAACACTATTGAATTTTTGCATTCATTCCACTGAAGACACTTTATAGTTAATAGTTTTGTCTTGATTGAAAATGTAATAACAATAATCTTTCCATTCTAGTCAATGCTGCAGACAACAAGCAGAGGGATAAAAGCATGTCATGCATTAAAGTTACAATTGATGTGTAAGTTTTATTTCATTTTTGCTCGTTGCCTTCCCAACTCAAGTGCGTTAGATTTTCTCACTCGGATGCTGTTCTGCTAAGCTGGTGTAGTGTTGGAGGGCTCTGCGATGCGGATGATCCAAGTTAGACCAGTAGTTCACCAGTTGTGAAAGCCGCCTTCTTTGTTTAGTCCCTTGGCCTCTTACAGAGTGCTGACTGGTGAAATGACTGCTTTTTTGTTGTAGTTGTTTTTCTTTGTGGCCGTTTTCCTCTTTTCTTCCTCTCAACCTTTTTATTCTGTCACTGAGCATAGATAGAGGATTTTTATGTGTGGTGATCCATTTCATAGACGGCATCCGCAGAGCTGAGCATTTTTTTTGTTGACTTGTCCTCCCTCTGCTGGCTGTTTCTGCAATTGCTGAACAGATTTGCTCTTGATGAAATGGTGGCCTTTCCCCAGAGCTTTTGTATAATACTTGTTTTATAGCTCAGTCATTTGCAGCCTTAAAAACACACACTTTTTTCCCCCTAGAGAGAATAACACAATCAGTGTATGGAACAACGGGAAAGGTATTCCAGTTGTTGAACACAAAGTGGAGAAGGTCTATGTGCCTGCTCTTATCTTTGGACAGCTGCTAACATCCAGCAACTACGATGACAATGAAAAGAAAGTCACAGGTAGGGAAGACTCTCAAATATGCGCTAATATTTTTGAGCAGCCTGATCGGTTTAAATGTGTGAACTGAACTAAAAGGAGGGGAGGGGGGTCCTTGATGCAACATGGAAACGGCGTTCTGAGTCCCTCAGAGAGAAGTCTCCATGCTCTATTTTATAGTAATAATGGTACAAACATGGAGAACAGGAAAAATTCTCTTTGAACGCTAATCCCAATTAAATACGGGTTTGTGGTCACGTACTGAGTTTGTAGGATGTTGTTGCTTATTGACAGTTGTATTTTGATTGTGCTGAAGTGGCTGAACTCCTGTTAGTCTGGAATTCTTTTAGATGGTTTTGAACAAAGGTAATAACACAGGTCTGTTTTCCTTCTAATTCCAGGTGGGCGAAATGGTTATGGAGCCAAACTGTGCAACATATTTAGCACAAAATTTACTGTGGAAACTGCATGTCGTGAATACAAAAAGTTATTCAAGCAGGTATGAACACTTCTCATTTCAGTTAGGTTATACCTGAGATTTTCAAATAAGACCCTAAGTTTTTGTTTCAAAGATCTAGGCGTAACTTGCATTCAGTGCACCGTGACTAGAATAAATTTGGCCCACAGTTACTGTACCACCAAATAGAATTCAAATGAATAATGAAATGAGCAGACATAATCAGAATTTAGTTTTTAACCAGTGGGGTTTTTTTTATTTGAAAGTATTTAAAACTCATAAATCAGCTTACTTCTTTTAAAAACTAAGCTAGTTGCTTGTGTGTGTTAGACTTGCAACTCACAAAACCTCTTTTTCTCAGACCTGGACAGACAACATGGGAAAGGCTGGTGAAATGAAACTGAAATATTTTGATGGAGAAGATTACACATGTGTCACTTTCCAACCTGATCTGTCAAAATTCAAAATGACAATTCTTGATAAAGACATTGTAGCACTAATGTCTCGAAGAGCATATGATATTGCTGGATGCACAAAGGATGTCAAAGTTTTCCTAAATGGACAGAGGCTGCCTGTAAGTGAGCATTTAAAAGAAACGGTAATATCTGTATTTGTCGTGCTATTTAGACAGTGAGATTTTGTTGAAGCAATTTACGTCATTACATATAGTAAAGCGAAAATTTGCATGAGTGATTTCTCTACCCACTTTTCAGGAGGATATGAATTAAGTATTTATAGGAGCTGTTATAAACGAGTTGTCTGCTTTCATCTGTATGCAGGTGAAAGGATTCCGCAGTTATGTGGATCTCTATCTGAAGGACAAAGTAGATGAAACTGGTAATGCGCTTAAGGTTATCCACGAGGAAGTAAATTCTCGGTGGGAAGTGTGTTTGACTTTAAGTGAAAAAGGCTTCCAGCAAGTTAGCTTTGTCAACAGCATTGCCACTACAAAGGTAACTCTTCTTTAGTTTATTTAGTCAAGCTAATGCCATATTCTTCATCATTAATATTCTTAGCTATTTTCAAATGTATGCATGTTAGTGAAAAATACTTAGTTGCTTAATGTTGCAAAGACTATGCTTAAAGTTTTAAATAGCTATGCATACGTCTTTTTTTTTCAATTGAATCACCACCAGGTCTTTGGTCCCATTTTCCCTTAGGGTGGCAGGCACATTGATTATGTAGCTGACCAGCTTGTGACTAAACTCATTGATGTTGTGAAAAAGAAGAACAAAAACGGAGTTGGAGTGAAGCCTTTTCAGGTACAGTGTCAGAATTTCCCCAGTGGGAAACACAACTCTAGCGTTATTGCAAACCGTAACTACAGCTTAATGCATTACTACATTAATTAATAATACATATTTCCATTGTACAGACAATAGATATAAAATTGCTAATTATTGAAGTCTCATATTGTCCAGTTTAAGCCAACTAACAATCTTCTCTTTGTTTGGCTGATGTATTTTGTCATCAGAATACTGTAAGTCAGTGCAGATGCACTAAAACTCAGTATCTGTTAGATAATACCTATTTAGGCTGAGAGCTGCTGATTCCTTGACATCCCAAATCATATAACATTGTTCATCAATGTTCATTAGCTGTCTAAATTCTTCCAAGACATCTAGGAAAATTCAAAAACATACAGTGATAATTGAGTTTTTCCTCACTGTGTGATTCTGACAGGAGAATGTCAGAATGCACTGCTGTTACTGAGATGAGCCGTATAATGTGTGATGCTTGTTGTATTTAACTATAGGTGAAGAACCACATGTGGCTTTTTGTGAATGCCTTAATTGAAAACCCAAGCTTTGACTCTCAGACTAAGGAGAACATGACTCTGCAGGCAAAGAACTTTGGCTCAAGCTGTAAACTGAGTGAAAAATTTATTAAGGGTGTAAGTATTGATATACATGGATAATCAAGATGTCTGTAAAACTGCATCTTATGTTTAATGTGGCAAATATATACTTTTGAAGTAATGTCATGAACCAAAAAGAAGTATATAACTTAAAATTCTATCATTGTTAAGGCTTTTCCCACAATTGTTTGGGGTTATTTTTTGTATTGCAGGCAGTTGGCTGTGGCATTGTTGAAAGTATCCTAAACTGGGTAAAATTTAAAGCTCAGAGCCAGCTGAATAAGAAATGTTCGGCTGTGAAACACA
Organism: Aptenodytes forsteri; assembly: GCF_000699145.1. Taxonomy (NCBI): domain Eukaryota; kingdom Metazoa; phylum Chordata; class Aves; order Sphenisciformes; family Spheniscidae; genus Aptenodytes; species Aptenodytes forsteri. Next base: position 103,425 of record NW_008794172.1, on the reverse strand, counting down.
CTAAGATTAAGGGTGTTCCTAAGCTGGATGATGCCAATGATGCTGGTAAGTGTTTTACATCCTTTGTAACCAATTCATTCAAAAACAGTTAAAACTTGTTCGTTAGTCAAATGAAAGAATTGTCTCCTAAGGAAAAATGAGAAACCCTGTCTATCCCCATTTTACAGTCCCATTTACTATGTTTATCCCCATTTACTAAGTGCAGTGCAACAAAACCTGTAGGTGTTAGAAGATATTTATTCTCATTCAATTTGTGAGTGTGCAGGCTTTGATTTCACTTCTTAATTAGAAAATTGACTTTTTTTTTTATAGGCAGCAAGAATTCTTTAGATTGTACACTTATCCTGACTGAGGGAGACTCAGCCAAAACACTGGCTGTCTCTGGTCTAGGAGTGGTTGGTAGAGACAAATATGGAGTATTTCCCCTTCGTGGGAAAATACTCAACGTCAGAGAAGCTTCTCATAAGCAGGTTAGTTGGAAAATCTTTATAGTCTCCATGTTAGAAGGCGCGGTATGCTTTGTGTAATGCAATGTGTTTTAACTGACTCAGTACAGCTGAACACCTGGAACACTATCTCATAGGAGTAGTGTCTTAAACACCTGAGTCTAGTCTCATCTTCAGCCTGCCTTGCTGGTTAAGCGGGAATACTCATTAAGTCCTGTTCGGTGTTTTGCCTGAAGGGATCGTGTTTGTGTTGTGGACTAGAAAATGCTTGGAATGATCTAGAATAATTTAAGTGTTAGACTTCGGTTTAGAACTGGTAAGTTTCTAAACAGCAAAAAAACACTGACAAGACAAAGCTCAGCCAACGGTATACTTATGGATAATTTTAAGACTTTTTTGAGCTACTTTTTAAGTCTGAAAGACAAGTTTTTATTCCGTGTGATCTTTTCCAGATTATGGAAAATGCTGAAATCAACAACATCATCAAGATTGTTGGTTTACAATATAAAAAGAACTATGAAGATCAAGAATCTTTAAAGAGTCTTCGCTATGGAAAGATTATGATTATGACAGATCAGGTTAGGTTCACTAAAACTGAAAATTGGGGGAGGAAAAAAAACAACACTTGAATACAGAGGAAAGAAGAAAATACTACCTTTCTCCCACTGCCATTGTTGTACCTAATTCTCTGTATTCGTTTCTTTTTATCATTCTGTATTTTGGTGGGTCATAATGTCTTTTCAGCCACAAAACAAAACAGATAAAGTAGATGGGGGAGTAGCATCACCAAATAGCTAAATATTGTCTTTCCAGTCTGCTGATTCAAGGTCCTTGACCAGTCCTTGATGCCTCTTTTCACCAAGAATATGCCTTTTCTGTTTCTCTTAATTTTCAGTAGTTAAACAATGCATGGTCACCTTTTTAGAAGTGAAAGTTAATAGGGTCAGTTAGCTGGCATTATAGAATCGTTTGCTATTAAGCTAACAATTGTCACTTCCATCATGTCCCTGATTAAATGTCTTTTTTTTCTTTTTAAATCAGGATCAAGATGGATCACATATCAAAGGTTTGCTGATTAACTTCATCCATCACAACTGGCCATCTCTCCTAAGACACAATTTTTTGGAGGAATTCATTACTCCCATCATAAAGGTAAGGGTTGGGTAGATGGTAAGGTGAACGAGTAAGGATCCATTGGTCCAAATCTGCCTCTTGTTTCACAGTTAAAATATTTGTTCATTGTAGGCCTCTAAAAACAAAGAAGAAATTGCATTCTACAGCATTCCTGAATTTGAAGAATGGAAAACCAGTACACAGAACTACAATTCCTGGAAAATCAAGTACTATAAAGGTTTGTAGAAAACTGAATATGGTGAAATTAAATGATCCAAGTAAGAGCATTCATGATTAAATTCAGAGTTAGCCCTGCTTTTGCAGAAAGGGTTTGGACTGGGTGACCTCCAAGTCTCTTCCCTCCTAAGATATTCTGGTTACAAATACATGCAACATAAAATATAAAAGTAAGGCAACAATAACCTCTAACTGGATAAAATCTCAATAAAATCTTTCAAAATTGAACTACAATGTTGTAGGTAACCATTCTTTCAGCCCTCTTAGGCAATTATGCTCAGTTTTATGTGCTGTTTTCCACAGTACAGTCCTTGTGTACTGTAAGCTAAGTACTTACTTCAGAATTGCTTAATACCAATAAGAAAGTTGCCAACTGCAGAACAACAGCTGGATGATGAGGAATCATTTCCAATTTGCAGTTAATCATTTCACATATCTACAGGAGTTACAGACAAAATCCAAAAGTACAACACGTAACTGCTCACTTATCTGCAATTCTTGTGATACCTTACATCTCATTTTAAAGTAACCTAAGTTTTCAATAAGTTATCTTCATGCTGTACATTTATATGATGCATCGCAGAAACTAGGCATAGAAAAACATTTCTTTGAACTGCAACTTAAATTAAGCAAGAAGTTGTTAGGATTAACTAGTATTGTCTCTGCAGGTTTGGGTACCAGCACATCGAAGGAGGCTAAAGAATACTTTGCAGATATGGCTAAACATCGGATTGGCTTCAAATATTCTGGTCCTGAAGATGATGCTGCGATCACCCTGGTAACTAACACTTGATTTAATTGCTGACTTACTACCTTTGGTATTCTACTGCTGAGAGTGCTGTGTATTTTCTCTTAAAATGCTCTTAAAGGCCTTTGGGCTTGAGGCAATCTCTTTGTTACCAAGGCTACAGCTTTAGCCTAGCCAGTAGAAGCAAATCTGTCCACGGACCTCAGGCCAAGAGTACCCTTTTAATGATGGTTTTTAAATATAGCTCAGAACAAACTAATCACTACAAACCAATTGACATTTTCAGACACAATACTAAATATTCCTTTAACATTTTTCTGCATGTTCTGCTGTAATTTTCTCCAAGTCAGACCTCCCCTTTCTCCCCCAGATTTTTTCTTGTAAAGTAGTTCACCAGTGGATTAAAACAGTCCTCGCTTCTGTGAACTCCTTCACCTTCAGTAGACATTGACTCTTAAGTCTTCTGAGCTATTAGGCAAGGCCAAAAAACCACGTTTTTTCCCGAAAATATTAATTAACAGGAAAATCTGCTTTAGTTTTCCATTATTATGTTAAAAATACATACATTTAAACCTAACTGCCATGTCTTCTAAAGACTGGTGGGAATTATGCTCTTAATATATTTAGCTACAAGAACCTTTTATTGCACTTAAGCTATTAAGTCAGCCTGTTTAGCATGTTATTCTCTTGGGTAAACTCTTCCTCTGTGCTTTCTTTTTCTCAAGTGATCCCTAACTCCTAACTGCCATGTCTTCTAAAGACTGGTGGGAATTATGCTCTTAATATAACAAGAACCTTTTATTGCACTTAAGCTATTAAGTCAGCCTGTTTAGCATGTTATTCTCTTGGGTAAACTCTTCCTCTGTGCTTTCTTTTTCTCAAGTGATCGAATAATGCACACCACAGAATGTCCTAGTAATGCACACCACAGAATGTCCTAGAATTGAGTTACTTTTCATTTTGTAATATACAGGCCTTTAGCAAGAAGAAGGTAGAAGAGCGAAAGGAGTGGCTGACTAATTTCATGGAGGATAGAAGACAACGGAAGCTGCATGGTCTGCCAGAGGTAAAAGGTTTATGTGTATGAAGGGAACTGGTTTCCTCTCTCTCCCTGGGGCTGTTCTCAGCTTCAGTCTGGCATGCCAGAGCTGCACACAGCTCAGCGTCAGTGAGTCAGTCACTGGATTACAGGACAGTTAAAATGTTTCAGGATTTTGCAGAGCAGCTTCTTCTCTCATCTCATCAGTGTAGCCTCATTGTCCAACAGCTAATTTCATTTTTAACTTTTATCTTTCAAATTACTTTATCAATAGGGAAATGGTAACTCGAGCAGGACTGTATGAAGACTTGATTTCTCAAAAAAAAAAGGGTCTGCATCATGGGAAGTGATGTTCCACTTTGCCATGCTAAGAATGTCAGCACTTGAGCTGTGTAGCTAGTCTTACAAGGAGCTTCCATTTTAGTGAAATTAGCCAAGTATGAGCTAAGAAACAGATTAGACCTTGTTAAAATTAAGGCAATCTTGCACCTGTTTTTCTTAGGAATACCTATATGGGAAAAACACTAATCACCTGACATACAACGACTTCATCAACAAGGAGTTAGTCCTGTTCTCAAACTCAGATAATGAAAGATCAATCCCGTCACTGGTTGATGGTAAGTTATTTCAAGATAGTGATTCCTCATAGTGCATTCCCCAGAACTTAATAAATGGGTGTTTGTATGTCATATCATCAGAATCGGGGTAACCTGCTGAGTTTTCAGGGTCAGTGTTCTGAAGTCCGTTTTCTGCTGTCCAAGTTTTTTAATCTTTGGAGTAAATGTCTTGTCCATTTTGTAGTATATTATTGCAAGTACCTTACTCTCCTGGTCTAGAATCTTCAGGTATATAAGTAGTTCTTAGTCTCTAGAGAGCAGAAGCGAAGTGAAGCACATTGTGCGTTCTAATCACAAGGCCTTTTCTTTTTTATACAGGTTTGAAGCCAGGTCAAAGAAAAGTTCTTTTCACATGTTTCAAACGAAATGATAAGCGGGAGGTGAAGGTTGCTCAGCTGGCTGGTTCTGTAGCTGAGATGTCCTCATACCATCACGGTGAAGTAAGAACCTGGCCTGGTTGTGCAAAATGCTTTTTAAATGAAAGGCAAAAAAGCCCTTCTGTTGACTTGACCGTTAGGATGCCTCTAAAGCAGGATTAGATGTTGGAGTATAAACGCCAAAGCAAAGTGGCTGTATATCCACTATTAATTCTTCAATATTAATTTAGTCTGCGATTGGTCAGTCTGCCTGTCCTACCTAGACTTTATGGGAGTATATTTCATTCAAAAGGTAGAACAGGAAAAACCCTCTTTATTTGTGACAGATTTAGGCAGATGTTAATAGCCTTTCTACCTTGGTAAGGAGAAGTTAAGCACTAAAACCAGCTTCCCTTGTGAGATTGATAGAATCTTTCACTGGAGATTCCCGGAACAGGTAGATAGAAATATATCGTGGGTCACTGGAATATATCTAATCATCCAGACTGGAGGGTCTTGGGATGCAATTTCAGTGAGAGTTTCCTCTAGTATTGTATTAGTTGAGTTTATCCTCTATGTCAATTCTGTTCTTGCATGAATTTTGCCTTTAACTTTGTCCATTCAGTGAAGAATTCTGCATTTTTAGCTTTGAACCTTCCTTTATTGCAGGCATCGTTGATGATGACTATTATTAACTTAGCTCAGAACTTTGTGGGCAGCAACAACCTCAACTTGCTACAGCCTATTGGTCAGTTTGGCACAAGGCTGCACGGTGGGAAAGACTCTGCCAGCCCTCGATACATCTTTACAATGCTCAGGTCAGCATTACAGATTTCTCACTGTCTTAATTATTCGTAGCATATTACAGGACTCAGTTTTACAGCAATTAAAATGAAAAATGAATTTACTTTTTCCCTTTAAAACTTTGGACTACTTGCATACTCAGACTAGCAACAATTGAAGTGAGATTTGGATGCTAGATTCAGGTATGTAAACTTTTGGTTATCATCCCAGAGAACAGAAAGGCATAGCAGAGAATATGGAAAAGGGAGCGAAAACAAAGGGAGAAATTTGGGTAGGATAATAAAAAAATGAACTTGAGTTGGGAGAGTGAAGTTCTAGTATCTGAAAGTACGGTGCTGTAGTCTCTGTGACCCAATGGGGTTGAACTCAGGTTCAACTTGGTCAAATCTGTTACTTGAGCACGTGGATGGTTGTACTAAAGCAAGGTATAGAGAACTGGAGCCTTTGCAGACCTTAAACATCTAATTTACATACTTAAAGTACGAGCTTAGGGTCCCATATAGTCAGTGGAACCTGTAGAGATTGGTGAGATTGCTGAAGATGCGTCTGTTTTGAGTGTTATTCTAGAAGCCTAGTTTCCTAACACAGACACCCAGGCTGCATGGCTAAGGTTGGTTGGTAGTAATAAACCTGATTTATGTGTTTTGTTTGTTTTCTAGGGGATTCTTTTTGCATGGTGGTCACTGTTCTGTAACAAGAATTTGGGCTTAAATTCTCTTTTCCATTCTAGCCCACTAGCACGGTTGCTGTTCCCACCAATGGATGACAATGTCCTGAGGTTCCTATATGATGATAATCAACGTGTGGAGCCAGAATGGTATATGCCTATCATTCCAATGGTGCTGATAAATGGGGCAGAAGGGATTGGTACTGGCTGGTCCTGTAAGATCCCCAACTTTGATATCAGGGAAGTTGTGAATAATATCCGTCGTCTGATGGATGGAGAAGAGCCATTGCCAATGGTAAATAATGTATTTAAAAAACAATGTCTCATCCTTAGTTTATTCAGCACTCATTGGAGCATTTCATGCAAGTGCTTAAAAACAGAAGCATCAACACAAAGCTAAATCCAGTGTTCTTCTCTGCTTAGCTTCCTAGTTACAAGAATTTCAAAGGCACAATAGATGAGCTGGGACCTAATCAGTATGTGATAAGTGGTGAAGTGTCTATCATTGATTCTACAACCATTGAGATCACTGAGCTGCCTGTCAGAACATGGACACAGGTAATAAACAGTGAATTTGCCCTAGGAACGTATAGTTTGCCCTGTAAAGCAAAAAGTGATTAGTGGGTTTTGGAGCTTTTCATCTCCATGGAAAACATGGGTCTGACTCTGATTCTTTTCTCAGACTTACAAAGAGCAAGTCCTAGAGCCGATGTTAAATGGGACTGAGAAGACACCCCCACTAATCACAGACTATAAAGAATATCACACAGACACGACAGTGAAGTTTATAGTGAAGATGACTGAAGAAAAACTAGCTGAAGCTAAAGCAGTGGGGCTGCATAAGGTCTTCAAACTCCAAACAAACTTAACATGCAACTCCATGGTATGTAATAGATTTTACCAAAGAAAGTTCTTGGCTTAACTCAAAGACTGTGTGGACAGCTGCAGTTGCTGCATGTAACAAAAATACTCTTTTGCAGTAACCTATTCGCTTCAATTTTTCTGCTGTTACTGGTTTTAAATTGGCTTTCTAAATATACCTTCAAAAGGTCAAGAGACTGGCTTGGGAATGGGCCCAGAGTGGTATGGTTTTGCCTGAAGGGAGTCAAAATGACCTGAAATCATGCAGTTTACACAGACCTTTGTTGTGACAACAGCACCGCCATTGAATGTCTGGATTCTGACAATGTGTGAAGCTTGATGCAAGATGTTTATCCTCCAGATAGCTTTAAGATTCAAGTAACCTTAACCCTACTGTGTGTTTTCAAAACTTTGGAATTCTAAAATTGTCTCTGCTGCTGTGCTTGCAAACTGAAGTAATTTCTAAAACAACACTAAGGTTTTATAATCTGTTGGCTAATAATTCAATTGTACTATCACACCTGTGTTATAGGTAATTTTCAGTGGTTTTGGAAATCAATTTTATCATCATAACATCTGTGTTCTTTCATCTAGGTTCTTTTTGACCACGTCGGCTTTCTCAAGAAGTACGACTCTCCCCAGGATATTCTTAAAGAGTTCTTTGAACTCAGGCTCCGATACTACAATTTGAGAAAAGAATGGCTTATTGGAATGCTAGGTGCCGAGTCTGCAAAACTGAGCAACCAGGCTCGTTTCATCCTGGAGAAAATAGACGGCAAAATTGTGATCGGTATGCATTGTTCTTGGTTACTTGGTTTATGAAACTGGGAGAAGAACTAGGCGTTCCCTTGAGTTCTGTCAGCACCCCCTCAGCCCCGGACTGGCTCTTAACAAACTACACCAGAGCTTATCTTTCTGTTCCAGTAACATACAAGAGGAAAATGCTTCACAGAGTATCCTTGGTCTATAGACCATTATGCAAATATTAATTAAAATGGGATACTCGTTTAGCTTTCCTACTGTGTGTTTGACACTATTTTGAGAGTAAATTTTTTTCTTTAATAGTTTAGCAATAATTCCTATCTATTTCTGACTCAGTAGGAATAAGAGTTAAGTACTGGTGGGGTTAGAAAGCGGTAGTGTTTTCTGTTCAAGTGCATACTTCTTAAGAACCCGTATCTCTGTGTTATCTTTGTGAACCTCTGCAAAAATATTCCAAATCATGTTCTCAGTGGATTGGGGTTTCAAACTTAGAAGATACTCAAGTTAGCAGCATCTGAGAATCATGAGCTAGAAAAAGAAGCAGGTCTTTGTTCCCAGTATTCAAATTTTTCAATCAACTTTACCACCTCAGTCTAAAAGGCAGTCTGTATTTCACTTGCATTCATGGAGGATGCAGCTAGACAAAGTGTCATAAGATGCTTTGTGGTTTGTGTCTGAAGGCAGCCCAATAATCCCAACAGCCTGTGTCTGTTTGGCTTGACTCAGGAAGAGAAATAAGTCCCCTGAAAGGCATTTTCTTGGGTTTTTGTACTAACCAGTTCCAAGGCTGACAGAGCTGGTTTCATTTGTATTTGTGTCTCATGGTTGAATGCTTCTGATATCTTAAAAAGGAACAAATTCCAGCTGAAGCATTTCCATTGTTTGGGGTACTTACAGCATAAATTTCCCAGGTGAAGTCTAATGAGGTGCAAGCTATACCAAAGCTTTTGAGTGCTATCGGGCAGGGGGGGTCCTCCCCTGCCTGCTTGTTATCGTGAAACCTTTTTGACACCATCACACCTTTTTTTCTAAGTTCAAAAACTACTTAGGGCAGGGGAAATGCATATATGGAAATGAAGAAGAAAAATATTTACAGTGCTCGGGCAGGTGTTCCTGACAGGTATAGGAGCAATGCTGACCTGACAAACCACCTGCTAAGTAGGAACTTTTTAGGTGTTATTTCAGGCTCTTCCACATGTCCCACCTCTGATGAGGAAAGGCTGTTTTAGAGCCTGATAGGATGCTGACCTGCTAGAAGCATGGGATCCAAAATTTAAAGCTCATCTGTCCTTCCTAACAGTGATTGGTAGTGGTCACTAACTGACAATCCTGAAATGTCTGTTTATAGAAAACAAACCCAAGAAAGAGTTGATTCAAGTTCTTATCCAGAGAGGGTATGAATCTGATCCAGGGAAGGCTTGGAAGGAATCGCAAAACAAGGTAATGCTTCAGTCATCCTCTCTAAATAGATCCGAACTGCCCCCTATCTCTGAAGCCTCGTAATTCGCAGGAAGAAGCCCAAGTTGCTTTTCAATTGGTAGAATTCAGGGGCTTGTATGTCTGGTATGTCTGTGATAGGAAACAGAAAACAATCGGAAATTCAGTCTCTTGTTCAGAAGGCACTGAGACCTAGTTGTTCAGGTTTGAGTCTGTCAGGTCAAGTCCTCCTGCCACAGCAATTTCTGCTGTTCCTTAAGGGTTTCCTTCCGCCTGTGGGACACAGTTGTGGAAGGGCTGTGAGGAAGATGGCAGTTTCAAGCAGCCTGAGGAGAGACTCTGGACTATCAAGACAGAGAGGCCAAATAGAGTAGAGCAAAAGAGATTTGGAGAATTGTTTTTGCAGATGGATTTCTCTGTGCAATAGCAGCTGAGGCTTTAAGAAATGTCACTTTATTCATTTCTGAATTGTTCTAGAAGAGTCTAGGACACCATAAGCACGTGGAGTACCTGTGAAGCAGTCCAAATTTGATCAATAGTGCTACCCTTGTGTGTCAATATATTTGTTGACAATGTCTGTTTTAAATCCACATTCAGGAAGAAGAGGAGGAGGAGGATGAGAGTGGGAAAGAATCAGCTGCAGCTACTGGACAAGACTTCAACTATCTGCTGAACATGCCCCTTTGGTATCTGACTAAAGAGAAGAAAGATGAGCTCTGTAAGCAGAGAGATAACAAAGTATGTTCCTTCCTTTTCTTATAAAAGCATTATTATAAAATATATTTTTTTAATGGTGGATTAAAATATGTGACTAATGATTATCGACTGTGATTCCCTTTAGGAAAAGGAGCTGGAAAACCTTAAGCGCAAGAGTCCCACTGATCTGTGGAAGGAAGACCTTGCTGTCTTTGTTGAAGAACTTGATGTACGTCAGTGTTCAGTGCAGATGCCTGACTTCCTTGTAGTCTTATCCACCAGCTCTTTATTGACTTTTTTGTCATAACAAGGAATCTAAAAATGATGCATCCTATGTCTTGCACTCATTGAGGAGAATGGAAGCTTTCTCCACCTTCCTAGCTTGGATAGGAGTAGCACTGCTCTGGGCCAGGGAGTCAAACCACCAAGGTGGCCGTTGGAAGGAGGTCAATTACCAGTCTGAATAGTGAAGAGGAGTTTTAGGAGGGCTTGGGAGAAAACTAGTACTAGGATATAGTCTGAGGAGATGTAGATCAAAGGGCTTTTTGGACACTGAAAAGGTGAGGGAGGAGCTGGACTTTACTGAACAGATCCCAAAGTGTGGGCAGGCGTCTGTGCACCATCACACCTGGTCACTGCCTGTGTCTCTTCTTACTCCTCAAGTAACCAAACTACAGCTCTGGCTTAAATCACTGCTTGAAAATGTGCAGATCTGTAGCAGAGTGGGAAGCTTCATTTAAACTGATGGTAGGAAATCTATCAGCAAGTATAGAGTGCTTTACTGCAAGGGCTGTGATGGTGGGGGTTTTTCAGTAGTACATTGTTTCTTTGGTATTCTCACGGTTATATTATTTTATGCTCACCTCTGCAGGCAGTGGAAGCCAAGCAAATTCAGGATGAGATGGCAGGGTTTGCTGGTAAACCTTTAAAGGTGAAAGGAGGGAAAACGAAGGTGAAGAAGGCGCAACTGTCAGAAGTAATGCCATCACCTCATGGCATAAGGGTTGTTCCTCGGATAACTGCAGAGATGAAGGCAGAGGCAGAGAAGAGAACTAAAAAGAAAATAAAGGTAAAAAGGAACATTCCGAATGCTTAATCTTTCTTTACATCCTTTTCAATACAGTCCTAAAGAAATGCAAGTTCTTGTTAGCTGAACTTGTCCTGATGAAGCAGCTATTCAGGGAGAGGGACAGAATCTTAGGACATGGGGAACACTGGAAATGGATGTTTCTCAGTCTAAAGGAGAACAGATTCACTAATGTAACAGGAGATGGCTTAGAGGGAAATCTTTCGGCAAGAGCATATATCACGATGTCAGAGATGGGTTGGTAGCTTAGAAATGAAAAGGCAGATGCAAGTAAGGTTGTTCTAGGTGTCTTGGGGATTTTATAAATCCGCTAGCAGGCAGGAAGTACAGCTAGTAAATTCACTTCCTTAGAACAGCCTTTGCATTTCCAGTAATGCTTTCAGCCACTTAATGCCGTTATTGTTCTCGATATCAAGGAGATAAAGAAGATTTAACTCTTTTTAAAGAGGTAGTTGAAATTATGCCATTCAGCCATTTGCAACACAGAAAATTAAAATATCCCCTCACCTGTTTTGACCTGTAAGCCAGACATATTGCTCCTTTCCTACAGATGGTTCCATCTAACAGTTTTTCCAAATAACTTGCACTGTTGTTTTTAACCCACCCTGTTCAATTCTGCATCCTCAACACACCCTAGAGCCATACCATCAGCACACAAAGGCGGTACCAAAGCGCTCTCAGGAGTGGGGACAAAGTTCCTGTTTTTGTTAATGTTGGATTTTGCATTTTAAGTCACCTGACCTGGGGACAGATCATGTCTGATTTACTTGGCTGTAATCAATTTTACACGCAGTTTGTTTCACAAACTCAGATTTCTTGTATCACTAACTCTCACACGTCTAAAATAAGCAGCTCCTTTCTACATTACTCTGTGTGCCTCTTCTAATGGTGTGAGCTGACTCGCTACCTATTTGATATCTGCTTCTGTCTTCAGAGTGAAAAAAATGAATTTGATGAGAATCAAGAAGAAAACGCATCAGGAGACAAAGAGTCTTCAGGCCTTAAGCAGAGATTAGTGCAGAAGCTTAACACTGAGCGAGGTAAATGCTTTTATGTGTTATTCCATCAGTGGAAAGTGAGGGGAAGGGTTGTAAATTTGGTTATCTGACCTCTTCCGGAAGGTGACGAGTAACATCTAGGGATCAGTATTTTTGGAAAAACTAGGTGAGAGAGAAAGTGATCCTGGATAACAGTCAAGCGGGATAGATTACTATTTCTCTTCGATGTTTAAGCCAGAGTCCTCTGAATTTAGTGATGTATTTCTAAGTTGAGCTTGAACTGCGGAGCTTGAGGTACACATGGAAGTTTGCTGGTTCATCCCGCCTCCCAATATTTTTCAGGTGCTAAGACACAGTCCACTCTACCGTTTAAGCCATTAAAGAAAATGAAGAAACGAAACCCTTGGTCTGACTCAGGTTCTGATTCAGAGTCTGATTTTGAAGCGCCTCCTCAAAGAGAGAGAGTGGTTCGCCAAGCAGCAGGTGAGTGACGACACAAATGCAGAAGAGGGGCACTCTGTGGAGGAGAAAATTGAACAGACTATTTAGAGAGCTCCCAGAGCCTGAGATCTCAGTCAGAAATAATTTTTAAGAGGCTTATTTATTTTACTGTATATAACAACTAAATATTTCTACCGTTTGAGCAGATTTTCACAATGCTTTTCAAGGAAAAGCAGAAATGGGCAACTAGAGAAATAAGGTTCTTGATTTTAATTACACAACTGTCTTGGCAAATCAAATGTGTTGTTGGTAAGCAAGCCCAGAATACACGTGTGATTTGGAGTCTTCCCACTGGCAGCCTCACTATCTGCTTGGTTTTATTCAGATTTTTTTTTTTTAATAACTGCAGCTAAAATATTGAAAAAGAAACTGAGCTGCATATTGCCACATGTGTAAAATAATACATCTGTGTCGTTTCATCAGCCAAAGTCAAGGCCATAATCAGTTCGGACTCAGATGCAGATCTCTCCAGCTCAGATGAGGAGTCTGAATTTCGGGGCGACAGTGAAGGCAGCACTGAATCGGATACAAACTTGAAAGAAAAACCTGCTCCCAAGCCCAGAGCTGCTCCAAAGTGAGTATTTCTCCGCATAGTCGCTGGAAATTAGTTGTGCTTCTAGTGTTAATGCTATATAGAAATCAATAGCTCTTTTTCTTCAATGCACCTATTTAGCGCATCATAAGTTGAAAAAATACTTGGTTTTGTATTCTAGGGAAACCACTGAAAAAGCAGCTAAAGCTCCCAAGCGAAAGCCAGTGCAAAGCGCTATCCCCGGTGAGTACAAGACCTTGTTGATTTTCCTAAAACCCCACGAGAGTGCACTGGCCATTCTGAGCAGCGCTTAACACTGACAAAGGCAGACGTTAGTCACCAGATCTTGCAAAGAAACTTTGGTGCTAGGGTGCAAGCTGGTTTCGGTGCACCAGACTTTTTGTCTGTTTCTAACCTGAATTTGTGATTAATCCAGTTTTAGTAGTTGTCCTTTCTATAAAGGGGAATCAAAATTATTTTCTTCTGCTCTAATGTTTATAGCCAGAGTAGACAATTTGACTATTTCAGACTTACTTTCTGCTTTCTTTATTCAGTTCAAGTCCAAGATGTTGCTAATGAAAATGTGAGGCAAGCTCCCACAGTTCCTCCTGTCTCCGTGCCTCACAGTAAGGCCGTATCTAAAAAACCTGCCGCAGCTAAGAAGGCCAGCGCCGCTAAGGGTAAGGCGAAGTTTAGTAAGATCATTTTTAGATAACAGTTACTATTCCTGTGGGAAACGAGTCCGAGTGATTTTGCTAGACATTTAGAGGCCTGAATAACTTGAGTTTTCATTTCAGGAAAGATCTGAGGTTTGTGGCAAAGGTTGCCTAGCTGTTGTCATTTTTAAAGAAGTTTGTTTCCAAACATATCATGTTCTAGTTCATCTCAGACATGCTTGAAGGGGGTGAATTTTAGTTTGGGAACAGGAAAAGTGAATGCTTCCTACAGTGCTATGTAATACTTGGCAGAAATAATCCGAGTGGAATTTGTGTCTTGCAGTCAATGTTCTACTTCATGTCTTTTTGGGAAGAAAGCTACTTGGTAGCTTGCTTCCCAGGAAGAAGAAAAGCTTCTTTGGGGTAGCTTGATCTATTTAGTGCTAGCTTGACCTCATAAATCTACGGCATTTGACTCAAGTTTTTTTAAACTTAACTGCCCTGAGTCTTTGTGAAACTTCGAAAGCTGTTTTGCGATTCCATCACTAGCTGGTTTTGATCCCAGCAGTGAAGTAGTACGTTACTTCACAGCAAAATAGCTGTTTCTTCCTCTTCTAAATTGAGGAAGCCTATTATCATTCAGGACTGGCCTGCTCATTTCAGCTTAACTTGGAGACATGCTTCAAGATGCTGTTAAAAAAATGTCAAAATATAGGTAAGAAAGAACTCCACAAGTAACTGTTTAGTATAGATGGTAAATTCATTCCCTCCCTGTGCAAAAGTTTCGAAGGTATAAGATTGGTTACACAGCCTTGAGAGTCCAAGACTTTTCAATCTGAAATAGTCTGTAAATTGCTTTGGGTACATTTTAATTTGATCCTCTAAATGTAGTGGAACTAAGCAGATAAACAACCTCATTTCTCCTAATCTTGGTAAAGAGCAATCTTTCTAGAAAACTATGCTTCAAAATGAGACGACCTGTGTGCTGACCTCGCAGTATAGTGCAGAGCCGTATTTGTGCTGGAAGTAATTCACAAACTGCGAAGGAGAAGAGAGGCAGCAAAACGAGGGTTTAAACGCAGAGTTCTGTTTCAGATAACCAGCCGTCCATCATGGATATTCTAGCCAAGAAAAAGGCTGCACCCAAATCCGGCAAGACAGCGGTGAAGGAGGGATCCCGGGATTTTGAGACTGGAGCAGCGGGTGACAAGTCTGACAAGACCAGGGGGCGGAAAGTTGTCAAAAGGCAGCCAAGCTCTTTGGATTCGGATTCGGATTCAGATTTTGGCTCGAAGCCTTCCAAATCAGTTGCAGCAAAGGTTTGTACTCTGCCACCCGCTAGAGCCGAGGGGGTACCACAGCGTGTGGTGTCGGTTGTTCTGGCAGGAAAAGCGTGGTAGAGGTAGAACCTCCTCTGCGACGCCCGTCGTTATTGCTGGGTGTGGGGAAGGTGGGTGAGAAGGGGGGGTCGGGCACGCGTACTTATCCCACATTGTTGGTTTGGTCTCATCAGTCCAAACAACCACCTTGCCCGTGACACAGTGGTACGTTTTGTGCTAATGGTGTTCCCTGTTTATGCTCAGATTCATGATTCACTTCTTGACTATGCTTTCCCTCCAGAAAGCCAAGCCAGAAGACGATGATAGCTTTACTGTTGATTCAACTGCTCGTGCGGAGAGCCCCGTAGCAGCCGTGCCCCGTACCAGGCCTGGACGTCTCAAAAAGCCTGTCCGGTACTTGGAGGAGTCTGATGAGGATGATATGTTTTGAATTTGTATGAAGATTGTGAACTGCTGATCCAAAGAACATCTCAGACTAGGAAATCTTTTCACTGAATTTAAGCTAGTCCAAAAATGTTTGTTACGAGCGAATACATCTCTATTTTTCTTGGTTTTAAATAAGTTAGGTTTGTTTAAACAGGAACCCTCCTCCCTTCCTCATGAACGCTGGAGCCATGTGCCCAGCTCGCGCTGATGCACTTCCCTCTTACCCATTAGCTAGCTGGAATCTTTTGACACTTTGTGGTGATTTTAATGTTCAAGTAGGCTTTAGAACATATCAAATCCTTTAAAATACCCTCTCACGTAGACACCTTCCACTTTAGATATCTTAAAAGCTTATATATTTTATTATTTTTTAACTCCACAACCATAGAGACGTAATATGTGAGGTGTAGGCATTTAGAACTCCATGCTGGTGTTTTTCTTCCTCTTTTGCAGTCCTTTATGTCAGCGCAGGCCCCTGTTGCTCAACCTCTGCCATGTTGAGTTTTAGCCTTTGGTTTTTTAAATTCGGATTTAGTCACGGAGGTTTGTGCAGACTTGTCTCCACACCGTGCTCGGTGTTGGCAGTTTTATCTTCTGTCTGGCTGCCAAGAAACCCCGTGTTCAGCTAGTTCAGCCCAGAGGTCATCTTCAGGTAAGAGACGCTTGTGACTGCCAATGCCTTGTGCTGTTAAAGAGCTAAAGGGGTGTCTCTGCGGTGCCAGCTGAGTGAGGCGGGCTCTTGGAGAGGACAGAGGCAGGACAGACATTCGCCGTGCAAGGATCTTTGATCTGCGGGAACTTGCAGGAAAGCCCGTTGGTTATTCCAGTGCACGCGTTGGAAAGCAGCAGGTTCCCCCGTGCCGAGCTGCTCTGCTGCCGTGCTTGGCACTGGAAAAGGCTGCTGTGCATGAAGCCTCTCCTGCCCCTTTGTTCCTGGGGACAAAGAGCTTCCCCTTAGCTTCTGCACGCCCGGCTGCACGAAGGGTGCAGTCCCCTGCGAGGTGAGACCTGTTTGTCACCTCGGTGCCACCGGGTGGTCAGACCTTCCAGCGCTCGGGTTCCTCAGCAGAAGCAGGGAAGCGTCATCTTCCCCTTCGAAGTACTTCACTGCAGTATTTATCTAGTCGTGTTTTGCTTTTCGTAGAGCTATTTCTATAGCACCGAGGGATATTTCTTGACTGTCTATGTAAATATTTTCTGTGTTTTTTGTCTTGTCCTGAGTTTCTGTCCTTTTTAATATTTATATAATAAAAGTGTTTTTACTTGAGCTTTCCTCAAAAAAAAAAAGGAGTTGTCCTCATCTGCCCGTTCCCTCAGTTTTCCCTTGCGCCGGCTCTCCAGGGCCACGGGTTGTCTTTGTTCATGGTGAGTACTTGAAGCTCGGACTTTCTCAGGAGCAAGAGGCCATCGGCTCCCACCCTCTGCTGCCAAGACTGGTCTAAATGGGTCATCTCCATTGTCTAACCACCCTCGTTATTTCAGAGGTTATTTCCAGTGCTGATTTAGCCGATTTTGGCATTGTTATGGAAATTGACCATTGCAGAGCTTGTGCCAAGCCCTCCGCTCCGCCATCGCAAAGCGATGGTCTGGCTGTAGGGCTGGTGCAGACCATCCCCGGGGCGTGGAGCCACGTAAAGAAGGCTGCACCCTATAGAAAGAGCTGTAGGAGCCTCGGGCTTCGCAGAGGAGGTCTGCTCAAATGGTGTGTCTTCTGCTTTCCCCCCTGCCACGGGGGAGCTGGTGCTTCGGCACTCGGCCAGGGGACTCCGGTCCCCTGGCTGGTCACCCCAAGCTGCCAAGCGCTGTGAAAGCCCCACGGGTGTCCTGCCTGCCCCAGGGGCAGCTCCCGGGTGGGAGCGGGTCAGCGTTTGCTGCCCCCCGAGCCCTGGACCCTGCCCCAGGCAATGCCTTGCAGCCAGCTCAGGTGCTGCCTGGACTGTTTCCCTGCCAGTTCCTCGCTGCTAACGCTGTGGCTTTGCAAAACCGCTGGCTGGACCCGCTACCTCGGCTCCACAGCCGAGGTTTCCAAATTCCTGCGAACGCCCATGTGGCAGCCGGTGTCTGCCCGCGCAGACCGTCTGCCCCAGGATCTGCTGCTGCAGCCGGCGCAGAACTTCAGGTGGCTGAAGTTTCTGACGTGCTCAGCGCTCCCGGGCTGGAGGGTTTTAATCTTGAGTGATGGGTTTGTGCTGCCTCTCTGGGCTGGAGTCGTGCCCCTGGGGGGCTGCCTGTCTGCTGGGGGGGGGCATGTGGCAGGCTCTGCTCCGGCTGCTCCAGGCAGAAATGGGGGTTTCGTGTGCAGGGTGGTGCCCGCAGCGGGAGGGATCAGGGTCACTAATGAAGGTGTGGGGGGACGAGCTGCGCTGTCCCACGTCCCCGCACCTGGGTGTTCAGCACCCCAGGGCACCCAGAGCATTATGCACATGGCTGAAACACGCAGCGCAGGGTTGGTGTGGGGCTGCCATCGTGCTGGCAGGCACAGGGAGCTGGCGGTGGCTCCTGGGCTGGCACCGGGGGATGAGCAGGACCCAGCTGTGACACCCGCCTCCCCCCCCATGTCCCAGGCTGGTGGTTCACCGCACACAGGGAGCTGCATGGCTGCAGGACCAATTGGCAACCCCCGGGGCCCGCCCGTCCCCCGCCAGCCGTGGCGTGGCGGTCGGGTGCAGGCACTATCGGTGCCACTGAGGTGCTTTGCTGGAACCCAGTCAAGTGTGGAAAGCACTGTCAGATTTTCCACTGCCGGGCTCTGGAGACCGTCTCCGGCGCGTCCCCGCCAAAGGGCCGTGCTATTTACGGCTCTCCTTGATGTAAGCGCGCCCGGAGAATCAGTTGTCACAACTCGCACAGCAAATGGCGAGGCTGGGGCCGCGCCACGCAGGCTGCTCCGGGCTGGCTGTGTAGCTGCTCCCATAACCCCGGCATCACCCCAAATGTATATATAGCGCTGTGTGTGCATGAACACACACACACACACACAGACACACAGAGTGCACCACAGTGTCTATACCAGGATTTTCTCTATCACAAAATCTCCCTGACTGGGGCGCTGGGGATGCTGAGCACTGCTGGAGGGGGGAGCTGAGCTGTGGGGCATCGGGCACCAACCCATCATGGGCATCGCATGTCCCCCGAGGGGTGAGGAGAGCCCGAGGGTGACCCGCATCAACCAGGGCTCCGCTCCCCTCCTCTGTGAGGCCTGTGCCTCACATTCCCACATTCCACAGGCAAAGGCCATCGGCACGTGCCCTCGCTGGGCCGGGGCTGGCGGGAGCCCTGGCTGTGCCACGGAGGATTTCTCGCAGAGCATCGCAGAGCTTTGAAAAGCAGCTGCCTGGCAGCACGGCCTCCCACTGGCCGGTCCAGCTCCATCTGCCAGCACATGCCGGAGCCGGGGGCAGCCCGGGATGGTCCATGGATGGGACTCTCCATGGCCCTGACAGCCCAGGCACAGCATCATGGAGCAGGGAGGGCTGGTGCCAGTCCTGAGCATCCCCGGGCACAGCGCTCCAGCCCCACAGGGGAGAGCCTGGCCCCAGGCAAGACCACGGGGCAGGAGCTGTCGCAGCACGGTTGAATGCGGCCGATCCACACGGGCTCTGCCAGGGCCAGGGAGGCGATGCCAGTGCTGGGGGTGGCCTTTTGGGGGCTGAGTGCTGTGGCTTGGTACCCTGAGGCCCTGGGGGTTTGGGGAGGCCAAGGCATGGGGGCATTTCTGCATGGGGGGGGGCCCGCTGCCCCCTGCACCAACCTGTGCCCCGGGCAGCTGCTGACCCCAGGGCAGGGGCAGCGTTCGTCCTTGAGGCCCACCTGGCAGAGCTGAGCCCTTCTCTCCCCTCCGGGCGCCCCTGCGGCTGCTCTGTCCCTTTTATAGGACTT
>NW_008794172.1:83171-84171 GCF_000699145.1 Aptenodytes forsteri | reverse complement strand
CACGGACAGCCCTGCCCAGCCGGCACCAGCTGCACTGGCACACCGTGGACCGCAGCCTCCGCAGGTACCAGGGCTGACCCCGCCGGGCTGGGGCTGTGGGGGGACTCAGGGGACCTGGGGGGACAGGGGATGGGGAAACCTGCTAGTCCTGCCCCAGCTAGTGTCCTTGGACCCATCTCTGGGGGAGCGAGTCCTGGGGCACAGCAGACACCTGGGGACACTCGTGACAGGGGTGAGCTGGGCTGGCACTGCCCAGGCACCCTCCTGTGAGTGGGGATGGTGCAACGCATTTGGGACTGGCATGGAGGATGGTGAGCTGGAGGGCCTGTGCTGCCCGCTGGGGTCCATCTTCACGGGCACAGCGTCCCCCCCAGCACTGACCCCACTCCCGCAGCACGGCCATGGGGGAGTGGGGCTTCCTGAGCTCGCTGCTGGACGCCGTGCAGGAGCACTCGCCCATGGTGGGGCGGTTCTGGCTGGTGGTGATGCTCCTCTTCCGCATCCTGGTCCTGGCCACCGTGGGCAGCGACGTCTTCGAGGATGAGCAGGAGGAGTTCGTCTGCAACACGCAGCAGCCAGGCTGCAAACCAGTCTGCTATGATGCTGCCTTCCCCATCTCCCACTACCGCTTCCTCGTCTTCCACGTCGTTGTGCTCTCAGCCCCCGCCGCCCTCTTCGTCATCTTCGCCGTGCACCAGGCGGCCAAGCCGGGGCGCGGGGGGGCCCCCAGCCAGCGTGCCCGCCGCCTCCAGCCCTTCTACGTGGGCAGTGTGGTGGCACGCATCACGGCCGAGCTGGGCTTCCTGCTGGGGCAGGCGCTGCTTTACGGCTTTAGGGTGCAGCCGCTCTTCGTCTGCCGCCGGCGGCCCTGCCCGCACCGCGTCGACTGCTTCGTTTCCCGCCCCACTGAGAAAACCGTCTTCATCCACTTCTACTTCGTGGTGGGGCTGGTCTCCGCGCTGCTCAGCCTGGCTGAGCTCACCCACCTCCTGCGCAAGGG
>NW_008794172.1:79882-81740 GCF_000699145.1 Aptenodytes forsteri | reverse complement strand
GGGCCGCCCGGCTGCCCCCCCAGCGTGTCCATGCCCTCCGAGTTCTCCAGCATCTCCTGGATGAGGGGCGGCATCGACCCCGGGATCTCCATCTTCAGCGTGATCACCCGCTCGGCGCCTGCAGGAAGGGTCGCGGTCAGCGGGGCAGGGCACTGCTGGCACCCCCAAATCGGCACCCCCAAACCAGCAACCCCCGGCTCTGCTCCTCCCTGGGTGCCGAGGAAGGGACATGGGCCCTGCACCCCCCGGCTCTGCTCCTCCCTGGGTGCCGAGGACAAGGGACATGGCCATGTCCCCAGCGTCCCTTGAGGATGCAGTGCTGTGGGTATTCCCTCCCTCCTCCCCTCCAGAGGATGCTGTGCCCTGGGGAAGGATGAGCGACCTGGACGCCCCCCCCCCCCCCACCCCCCCCAGGATGCTGAGCCCAGGGGATGCTCCCCCGGCACATGGAGCCGCAGGAGGGCGGCCGCCCCCTCCCCAGCGCTCACCCTTGGCGCTGATGCTGCGGAGATCTGTGATCTTCATGAGCATCTTGGGGAACATGTGGGGCTTGTTGGGCCTCCTCTTCCTCACGTAGATCTTCAGCGCCTCCAGCAGCGGCTCCTGCAGCTTGTCCACTTTGTCGGGCTGCTCCAGATCCTGGCGGTCTGGGGGGAGGGACAACAGTGGTTACGGGAGGTCAGCACACGTCCTGTCATTCCCCCTTGCCCACCGTGGGCATGGATACGGCCCAGCTCCCTGTACGGGGCCCCGAGGGGGTCACCAGGACGGCTGTGCCGCGGCAAAGGGCACCATTTGGGGTCTTCTTGGTCAGTCATTTGGGGAGGACAGCCGGGCAGGCACTGAGGGTCCGCCGGGGAGCTGGGTAGGTTGCCTGCACCCCCCCCCCCCAGCACCCACCTCCGCAGATGAGGCAGATGGCACTGAGCAGCCCTGTCTCGGCGTCGTCCATCTCCAGCGGCAGCAGCTGGTTGGCGAAGGCGAAGACCAGGTCGGTGAGGGGCCCGAAGCCAGCGTTGTGCATCTGCGTGCGGTTCAGCGTCAGCCCGTCTGAGAAGGTCATGGTGTCCTGCTCCGGCGTGTAGCGCGTGCAGATCCGCAGGATCTGGGGCGGGGGGGCGAGGGCGGAGAGCTCAGCCTGGTGTCCCCTCCCCAGCCCCGTCCCGGTCCCCGTCCCCGTCCCAGTCCCCGCTCTCACCAGGATGTCGAGGCAGGCGGCTTTGAGGAGGGTGATCTGGTCAGCGATGGTGAGCGTGGTGAAGCCGGGGAGCTGCTTGGCAAACTCCACCGTCTTGATGATGCACTTGGTGGACAACTCGCTGAACTTGTCCCACAGGTCGATGTCCAGGGAGACCCGCTGCTCTGAGCTGTTGTTCTGCAGCGGGAGGCTGGGGGTGAGGGCACGGGGGGAGGCTGCCATGCTCCCCAGCCCCCCCGGACCCCCCCCAACACTCACCGTAGTGTATTTGCCAAGCTGGCAGAGGGCGGGGAAGGTCTCCTGGTGGGCTTTGCGCACCTTCTCGATGAGCTCCTCCACCTCGGGCGTGATGATGTAGCTCTCCGAACACTCCGGCTTGGGCACGTCCTTCTTCTTCTTGTTCCGGTCGTTGCGGACGGCTGCGGGGATGGCAGGGTCAGCGTCACCCCCCTGCTGCCCCCCAGCCCCCGCCTGGGGGGCCCTTCTGGGCCCCCCTGCCCTTCTCCCAGGGCAGGATGAGGACCCGCCGCCAGTGACGGGATCAGGCGCAGTGACAAATGGTCAGTGGGGCCACCCTGCACAGCTTTCCTTTAAGTAAGCCCCCAAGTCATTAGGAGGCAATTAGGGGTGACACTGCACTCGTGGAGGGGGGGGAACACA
>NW_008794172.1:58457-58674 GCF_000699145.1 Aptenodytes forsteri | reverse complement strand
GGCGGGCCCCCCCACCTCCCCAAGCGCCAGGCACACGGTGGGGGCTGCCGGGATGGCCCACCGTGCCCGGACACCCCCCCCTCAGCTGCACCCAGGCAGGGTGTCCCCATCACCCCTGTCCCCGACCCCGTCCCCATCCCTGTCCCTGCCCGCACTCACACTCCTTGGACATGCCGACTTCGAAGCACTTCTGGAGGCGGCAGGACTGGCACCGGCT
>NW_008794172.1:56438-56990 GCF_000699145.1 Aptenodytes forsteri | reverse complement strand
TGGATGAGGGTTTGGGGGGGGGGGTGTGTCCCCCCATCCTGGCTGTGCCACCGGCCACTCGCCGAAGGTCATGGGCCCAGGGACGGGGGGGGACAACGGGGACAAAGGCACCCACGATGCTGTCCCCCAGCACAACGGGGACGGGTGAGCGTGCCGGCAAGGAGGCGAGCGTGCAGGGCACAGAGGCGAGCATGAAGGGTGCAGAGGTGAGTGTGCCAGGCGTAGAGGCAGGCGTGCAGGGCAGAGAATGCAGGCGTGCAGGGCAGGACCCGAACGTGCAGGGCGCAGAGGCAAGCGTGCAGGGTGGGGTGCGCGTATGCTGTCGAACGGGGCAGCGTTTCCCGGGCGGCACTGAATAAACCCCCGCTGCCACTCGAGGGAGCGGAGCCATTAAAGTGACTGAGCGAACGTCGTCTATAATTTATCGCCTCTTTTATATAATTTAAGAACTTCCTCGTGGAGAGCTGCACTCACAAAATGCAGATTTGACAAGATTTTGATGTGCTGGGTGTGGAGGGGGGGAGGGGACCCGGCTACCCCCGCACCCGTGGC
>NW_008794172.1:56054-56357 GCF_000699145.1 Aptenodytes forsteri | reverse complement strand
CTGCCTGGTCAGCTCCCCAGGAGCCCCTCGCGGTGGCATCAGGCCGGGGTGCCCCTCGCGCCCCTGCGGGACAATGGGAGGGCACAGAACAGCACCCAAAGGTGCTGAGCAGGCAGGATGGGTGCAAACCTCCCCTGCTCCCGCGGGCCTGGGTGTGCAGGAGGGGCTGGCTGGGGACACCGGGGACCCAGGCGTCCGGGCTCCCTCCCCTCCCCCAGCCCCATCTCCTCCTGGAGCAGGAGGGACCCAGGCGTCCTGCCTCCCCCCCCCCCTTCGGAGGAAGCGGGGCCCCGCCGCCACCCA
>NW_008794172.1:54683-55375 GCF_000699145.1 Aptenodytes forsteri | reverse complement strand
GAAAAAAACCCCGTCTGGGGGCCGCAGCGGGGCTCCGCCGGCGCTCGCCGCAGGGCCCAATCTGGCAGGCAGTGCCGTGCCAGGCGGGACAGCCCCACGCCCGCACCGCGGGGCCCGGCGCGCCCGGCAGGAGGGTGGGCGCCCGCCCAGGGCTTTCCTGCAGATGAGGATCCCACGTGCCCCAAATTCCTGCGCCTCTGTGGGAGCGAGGGGTGGGGAAAGGAGGGTCCTGGGGCCGCAACGGCGCTGGGAGCCCCAAACCACAGGGTGCCTTGGGCTGTGGGGTGCCTGGTCCTGCCTACGTGGCGCCAGGCACAGTGCTCAGCCCACCGGGCGCCACCACCCCGCCTGGTCCCCACCGGGCATCCTGCCCAGCAGACCAAGGGGTCCTGCTCTCTGCCAGTGCCAGGGCCCCCCACCACCCCGACTCACGTATCTGCCGCACCGCCACGCTGTGCCACAGCACTGCACTGGCTGCGCGCCACCAGCCAGCCCAGGGTGACGGAGCATGGCTAACGCAAGGCGACGGCAGGGCCACCCCGTGCCCAGTGGGGCGGTGCTCATGCACAACCCAACCCCACATACCCCCTGAGACCACCCCCAGCACCCCACAAACACCCTGGCAGGATGTGGTCCCACATGGGCACGGGATGCCCACCGCCTCAGTGGGCTCCTTGCAAGCATCGCCGCCA
>NW_008794172.1:13115-13759 GCF_000699145.1 Aptenodytes forsteri | reverse complement strand
AGGGGGTGGGGGGGGGGGGGGGGGGGGCCTGTGCTAAGGGGATGGCACTGGAGCCTGGGACACACGACCCCTGCCAGGCCCTGCCTGCTCCGGGGCTCTGAAGGCAGCACCCCCCCCGCAGAGGCGGGGGGGGGGGACGCCGTCCCCAGCTGCAGACAAAGGCCCCTCACGCCGCGCTCGCGCCCGATGCCAGCAGAAAGGTCGAGCGGCCCCGAGACAATGGGGGGGAGCGAGACCGCGGGGGCCATGGCTGCACACCCCCCCGCTCAGCGACGGCCACAGGCACCGCACCGGGCATCGCCACGGGAAGGGCGAACCGATGGCAGGGACAGGGGCTCACCGGGCCCCCAGGGATGAGGCAGCCCCCCTGGCCCCGCTGCACCCCACGGGAGAGCCCTGCAGCCCTTATACACCCCCCCGCTCAGCGACGGCCACAGGCACCGCACCGGGCATCGCCACGGGAAGGGCGAACCGATGGCAGGGACAGGGGCGCACCGGGCCCCCAGGGATGAGGCAGCCCCCCTGGCCCCGCTGCACCCCACGGGAGAGCCCTGCAGCCCTTATCAGGGTGAAAGTCCTACGGAGCCCGGCAGGACTTTCCCTGGGCTGTTATCGCTGCCCAAGGCCCCTGGGCGCCGGGCCAG
>NW_008794172.1:9245-11425 GCF_000699145.1 Aptenodytes forsteri | reverse complement strand
GTGCGGGGTGCGGGTGCCACCGCACGGGGGGGGGGGGCGGTGTGTGTGTGTGCGCGCGCGCGCCATGTGTGTGGCGCACATGTGCGTGCACACGCGTGTGTGCATGCGGGTGCATGCGTGTTCCCGACACATAACGGGGTACGTGCATGTCCGTGTTCCCACTGCAGAGGGGCCCACGTGTGCCCCCGATGCACCGCTGCATGGGGGGGGTGGGGGTGTGTGTGTGTGTGCGCGTGTGTGTGCACGCACATTCCCGCAGTGCACGGGGCAGCCTGTGTGCACATATGTGTGTGTGCATTCCTCCTGCACACACGTACATGCGTGTGACACAGTGTCCCCACCAACCACAGGCGCAGCTGAGCGTGTGCACACATACGCCTGCACATGCGTGTGCGTGCGTGTCCCCACTGTGTGTGTGTGCGCGCACCCCCACTGCACACACGTGTGTTTGCGTGTGGCCCATGTGGGGCAGAGCACCACACGCTCTCCCCTCCCCTGCCCAGGCTCACAGGTCCCCACGGGAGGTGACACCCCAAGCCCAGGGCCCCTCCCGGGGCTGCCCAAGCAATGACGGCACTGCCTGCAGACACGGGCATCACCCCACGTGGCACGGCCGGCTCAGCCCCACTGCCCGCACCCAAACAGGGATGGACCCACACCAAGGACGGTGGCCACAGGCTGGGCTGGCAGGACGGGCCCCGGCGGTGCCACTTCCCCGCCGCGCCGGTAACCTCCCCGCCGCACGGTCTCACCCACCCACCCTCGCTTCCTGCACCGCTGCCACAGCCACCCCGCGGGGCCCAGCCCCGGTCCCCTCCACGGCAGGCATGCAGCCTCTGCCACCCCGGGGGCTGCTCCGTCCCGGCCCCGCGCTGCCCCCCCCCGCACGGGTGTCCTTACAGGGAGAGCCCAGGATGCTGCAGGGCCCATCCGAACCTCCGGCCGGGTCCTGCCGTGGGCAAGGGGCAGGAGGAGCACACGCGTGTGCGCAGCCGGACGCTGATGGGAGGATGCGGGCGCTGCTGCACATGCCAGCCCTGCATGGCCACACGCAGCAAGCAGGGAGCATGCATGAGCAGCTGTGCATGTGCATGCGCGCATGCACGCATGGCAGTATGCACACACACACACCCCCAGTGCTGAGGGCACCCTCCCGCCGGCACGGCCGCACTCTGCACGCCCACGCGCCCCGGCCCCGCACGCGCCGGCAGCCCCCCATCCCGGCCCCAAAGTGAGCAGCCAGGGCCGCCCTGCTTTTATTGCAACCTGTCCGTCCCCCCCCCCCAAGAGAGGAGGGGGAAAGGGGAGAAAAACAAAAAAGAATAAGAAAAAGGCCGGGAGGTGTGTGTGCATGTGTGTGTGCATATATGTGTGTGTGCGTGTGTGTCTGTGCAGAGCAGATCAGCAGCGCCTGTTTAAATAATAATAGAAAGGCAAAGGCTTTGCTTAGCCAGCAGGTTTCTGAACAAAAGCCCAGCGCTCCTCCAACTTCCTGCAGCGAACATGACAAATGTCTGCTTTGACTCATTTACCAGCGCTGGAAAGAATGTGGCTGCGACGGAGGGGACGCGGGCCGGTGGGACCGCACGCCTCCGCCCCGGCACAGCCGTGCCATGCACACACGCCGGCGGCCGCCCCGTCGGGCAGCGCTTCCCGTCCTGCGCTGGCGGCGACAGGAAGAAACAGAGATTAAAAAAAAACCCCAAAGCCTTAATGCAGAAGCCAAGAGGAACTGGATGAGGGGAGCGCCCCGCACGCAGCCCCACGGCACGAGGGGGATGCCCCGCCATGCGTCCACCGCCACGTCCCACCGCCCCACCAGCAGCCTGGAGACACCAGAATGGGGTTCCCCCTCAGCAGCACCCCCTGGCCCCGCTTCCTCCTGGCCCCACTCACGGGGGCGGCCGATGCTCTGGGGAACACAAGATGCCCCCACGAGCACGATGGAGACCCGGCCACAAAGCCCGTGGGGACACCACGGGGGACACCACGGGGGACCCTGCTGTGCCCAGAGCGGGCAGCTTCAGGAGTGCAGGGTCACAGCCCCGGCAGACAACGGGACGTGGGCAGGGACACCCAGGACCCCCACACAAACCCACCCATCCCAGCCCGGGGTACAGGGTGCCTGGCCCGGCCCCTTCCCCCCATCTCCACGCCGGCACCTCGGGGCCCCGCAGCCC
>NW_008794172.1:7524-8854 GCF_000699145.1 Aptenodytes forsteri | reverse complement strand
GCAGGGGGAGGGGGCCGCGCCGGGGTCCCATTTCCCGCAGCCTGGGAATCAGGGCGGAGGGAGGGTCCGGTGGGGGCGGCAGTCCAGGGAGCCCCTCGCAGGGTGGCGGGCGGGAATCCCTCATGGTCCCCCGAGATCCTCCGTGGGCCAGCACTGGGCGAGGGGAGGGGACCCCCGGGGACAGCCAGGCACTGCGGCGGGAGGCCCTGGGGACAGGGACGAGGGCACAGGCACAAGCCCTGGCACCCCCACACACACCGACACGCATGCACACACCTGGCACGGGGACACGGGTGGCTCCGCACCGCGTGCGGCGGCGTGCAGACACAGTTGTGCAGGAACGGGCAAACGCGCAGCGGGCTGGGCACTGAGCACACCCGCGCGCGCACACACGCGCTCCCCACACACCGTCGCTCAGCCCTGCGCACGCTCGCTACACGCACGCACAACCCCCGCAGCCCCAGCTGTGCGCACACGGGCGTGCACACACACGCACGGGCACAGCCAGCAGCGCACGCGCACGGCGCCACGGACACGCGCGCACACGCAGCCAGCTCCACATGCACACGGATGTGCACACCCCCTTGCACGGGCTGTGCACGCACCCCCACCCTCACCCCCCCGCAGCGTGCACACACAGGCACACACATGCACACCCACCGTGCGAGTGCACACGTGCCCACACGCGGCTCTGAGCGTGGAGAGGCCCCACACCCATCCCGGGTGCCCCTCGCCACCGTCCCCTGCCCGCCCCAGGGTGCCCCCGCA
Organism: Aptenodytes forsteri; assembly: GCF_000699145.1. Taxonomy (NCBI): domain Eukaryota; kingdom Metazoa; phylum Chordata; class Aves; order Sphenisciformes; family Spheniscidae; genus Aptenodytes; species Aptenodytes forsteri. Next base: position 8,086 of record NW_008794172.1, on the reverse strand, counting down.
TCCGGGCCCAGCGTGGGGCAGGGGCTCCTGTCCCCGCCCCACAAGGGAAGCCGCAGCCGTTGTGCCAGGGGGGGAGGCGTGCCGGGGGGGCCGTGCCGGGCGTCCCCAGGGCCATGCCTGGCACTTCCCCTCACTTCCCCTTTGCCCGGCGCTCTCGACTCACGGCACGAAGGGCCCTGGCACGCGCGTCTGGCCCCAGCCAGGACGGTGGCTCCCAGGGCACCCAGGGACACCCGACTCGGGCCAAGGGGTGCAATGGGCCCCCCCTGCACCCGCGCCTGGGGCGAGCGGGGCAGCCCCCAGCACCACGCACAGGATACGGCCGATCCCATTTCCCCACGCTGGGGGCAAAGCACGCAGCACCTCGGGGGGCCTGATCCGGCACTGGTGGCTCCCCTGCAGCCCCAACGCCACCGGATCCCCATCCCAGCACCCCCGGCCCTGGCAGGGCGCCTGGCCAAACCCCGGGGTGGGGGGCATCTGCACCCCCAGGAGGGACCAGCCAGATCGGCCCCGGGGCCGCGCAGCAGCAGCACATCTGGCGAGGGCGGGCCGGTGGCGG
>NW_008794172.1:5847-6637 GCF_000699145.1 Aptenodytes forsteri | reverse complement strand
CTGCCGGCACGGCGGGGCGGTGATTACCGGGGCCATGATGGACGACCCTGTCAGGGGGAAATTGAATCAGGAGCAGACGCGATGATTGCCTTCATCGCCTCCCCCACGGCGGCCCCCGCGCCGCCGGCAAACAAAGAGCCGCCGTGGGGACGCAGCACGGCACCGGCCTCCCCGTCTCTCTGCCACCACTGAGCCCCCCATCTCCCAGCCTGGCCGCGGTGGGTGCCGGGGACCGTGACAGCCAACAGCCCCTAACCAGGGCCAGCTGGGCCGTTAACAGCCGGGGTATAAACACAGCCATTAACGAAGGCAGCCACACAGCAGCAATTAACTCGCACACACCCCTCCGGGTGCCACTGCCTGCTCCGTGCCTCAGTTTCCTCAGCAGCAGTGCTAACGGGGACGCACGGGGGGAAGCACCCAGCGCTCACCTCCCACCAGACAAGGAGCCGGTGCCCCCCAAACACAGCTCCCCACGGGCGGGCGACGCGGTGACTGGGAGCAGGGACACCCCCTCACCGGTGCCACTGCCCCGGGGCAGGTTACGTACCGGTGCCGGAGCAGCAGCCTGGGGTCGGCACCCGCGTCCCACACTGGGGACAGACCCCGGCACAGAGGGGTCCCCGTATGCCCCCCCGGCGCCAGGATTCCCACCATGCCCCCCGCGAGGCTACGGTACTCACTGGCGGGCGAGGGGGTGCTGTATCCGCTGACGGGCAGCTGGTGCTGGATGCCGGCCAGTGTGCTGGGTGGCGAGAGCCCCCCCAGCATGTGGGGGAAGAAGAAGGCG
>NW_008794172.1:5615-5825 GCF_000699145.1 Aptenodytes forsteri | reverse complement strand
GGGGAGCAGAGAGGGGGGGTTAGCAGAGGGGCTGGGATGCCCGGCCCCCACCCCAGTGTGGCATCCACCAGCTGTGCCTCAGTTTCCCCAGACCTTCCAGGGGCCGCATCCCCTCCCAGCCCCAGGAGGGCGCAGCCGGCCGGGCCACGCGTTCCCCGCAAGATTAATGACAATCCCCCTGATTAACAACACCGCGACCAGTGCGTCCCG
>NW_008794172.1:5327-5527 GCF_000699145.1 Aptenodytes forsteri | reverse complement strand
ACTGCAGCCCCTCAGGGCACCCCCTCGGGCCAGGGGCCACGTGATGGCCCCAAACCTGCTCCCCCAGGCCTGGCCCGGGAGGAGGGGTGCATGGGGGGTCCCAGGGGGGCAGCACCCCTTGCCCCAGCCTGGGGTGCTGCAAGGCAGCCGTGGGGGGGGGACGGGCACACCAGGGCGTCCTGGGGACAGCGGCGCGCGCC
>NW_008794172.1:3488-3788 GCF_000699145.1 Aptenodytes forsteri | reverse complement strand
CCAGCACGTGGGGCTGGGGGTCGTGCAGCCCCTCGGCGGGGGCCCACGCTCGCCCTCCCCGGCGCCTTTTACTCCAGTCCCCGGCAGGAGCTGGATGGGGCCCGGAGCTTCCTGGAATCCAGCGCCTCGTTCCAGCCCCGCGGAAAACACGGCCGCGGGGCCCGGGCCAAATCCCAGCCACGAGGAACCTCCCGCCCAGGCCGGGGGCGGCCCCTGGGAGCGGACGGACGCACAGACACGCAGACCGGAGCCATTCCCAGGGCCAGCAGCAGTGCGTCTGGGGGGGCCCTGGTCGCCAAA
>NW_008794172.1:0-348 GCF_000699145.1 Aptenodytes forsteri | reverse complement strand
ATAGGCCAGGCAGCGCTGGCACAACCCCCACAAGAGACCCCTTCTGAAAATGCAGCCCCCAGCTGTGACCCCCAGGCTGGATTCACTGCTCACACCCGGGCAGGGCCGCATCCTGCTCCCCTGTGCCTGGCACGGCCAACACTAACCACAGAGCGACAGGGATTGCACCGGGACAGTGGGATCGCGACACCCACCTCCCCAGCGGCCGCCCCCAGCCCTGCCTGCCGAGGGGGCCGGGCAGCACCCCCCATCCCACCCCATGGGCACCCTGAACACCCCAGTGCAGGCAGCACCCCCGGCCCTGGTGCCCATGTCAACCCACCAAACCCAGCCGCGCTTCCTGCCGGG
>NW_008794171.1:2464655-2471166 GCF_000699145.1 Aptenodytes forsteri | reverse complement strand
ATCTGGATTCCAGGTGTATAGCAATATAATGTTATGGATCTTTTGTGCAGATTTTCCATAGCTGAGATTCACAGCAAAAAAATCTGAACTTCTTTGGCGACAACGAGTTACTGCCTAAGCCCTTGCAGAACACTGCGATGGGCTGGTTAGCAAATTGAATCCCTATTCTCTGGCTCACACTGGGGTGTGTGCCAATTTTCTTATTACATCTGTGTTCTCTCCAGTATTATTTAATTACAAAAAAATTTTGACACAATAACAGATTTTGGGGAAACAAAAAAAAAAAACCAAAAAAAACCCAAAAAACCCCCAGACAAACCAGTTCTGCAAAGGGACCTCCATTGATTTTGGATTAATGTTTAAGATTTTAGAACTTTCTGCAAGAAGTTTCCTGTATTAGCACTACTTACAGTGCACATCCCAAGCAGATGGCATTTGTAGCGCTTGTCAACATTTTAAGACTCTGATTTGTGGAAAGTAAATTAGAAACTACATTTTATTTTCTATTGAAATACACAATAGGAAACATTGCCAAATTACCTTTGGAAGATACAGGTCCCTGTAAACACAGAGCCCTCTTTGGGACCAGTGTGTTCTAGGATGATTACTTGGCTTGTCCATCTTGTTCCTGTACTTGGCCAAACAATTAGTTTGGCAGCATGCCATTGTTAAGCTTTTATTAGGGAAACTTGTTGTCTAACTGAATATGCAATGAAGATACCTGAATATTTAAGCTGCAACAAGAAGATAAAAGGGTTAATGATTTTGTAAGTTGCATTTTAAAAAAGCATCTCCTTGGCCTTGATGTACAATGACATTTGCTAACTGACTAAGTTAGTGAACAAGTTTTTAAAATAAAAAAGCCACAGAAATGTAGATAAAAACCCTGGTGTTGATTCCAATGCAGGAGAGAATTTAGAGAGGAAAAGGATGTATTAGGTTCAACAACCTCACATGACAAGACATTGCAGGACACATACATACATTTTTTAGCAATGCTATTAATAAAAGTGAAGTAAATGTAAGTATCTGTCTAGAGAGAATGCAATTAAAAATTAAATTTATTTGCTTACCCATTTTTTCACCTTTATCACAACACTTGCAGTTGCCCAGTAACTGTAATGGAATGAGAGGGTTTATGCACAGTTTTCAACGATGTCCTCTTCACTGCAGGTATAGAGTTGACACTCAGCTCTTGCTAGAGCATCCCTAGGGATCCTCAGTACAGAACTATTTAAGTCTCATTACAATTCATTTTTCTAATCACTGAATCTTCTTCCCAATATCCTCTTTAAATACATACCAGATGTATTGCATTTGTCACCATGCTAAGCTGACAGGAATGCTTTGTAACATATGTCCTTTGCCACATCTGCAGACAGGTGGTATTTGAACCCAGATTTCTAGAAAGAAATGGTCAGTGAGTTAGCCATTCATATTGCCTCTTCCCTAATGATACGTACATTTTGTGTATGTATTATGGCATTCATACATATACTCAGCATGGCTAAAGACAATATTTATAAATAATCATCACTTTAGTCTCCTGTAGGTTAGCAAGACAACGAGCCTAATTTAAATCTCAGTAATGATATTAGGAGCATTTCCACTCACATGTCACTTGTCTTTGGGTCAGGCACTCATATACACCAGTAGAAAGCCATTCTTGTGATCTTTGTCCATGCATCTGCCCATGGACTAAGCCATCGTCAGCAGTTCACGTCTCCTGCTCATGAGACATAGATGACAGGAGTCCTCGGACAGGGAGAAGGAGAACAAGAACAGCCTCAAAACCTTGTGTTTTTGACTGAAAAAACTCTTAAATAAAGGCAATGTCTAATAAGAAGAAATTAGGCTAGGCAAGAGAATCAAATGCCAGCCCCATCTTTCCGGTCAGGTTTTTTGTCAGTAATGCTTACATCTGGCTTCAGAAGTTTAGAGTGGAGGGTCACCTGAAACTGCAGGTGCCTGTATTTAAGCAGATCACCTTGGGATCCCTTTATAGCTGATGAAGAGACCTCTAAAACAGTAAAGAGGAATCCTGATTAAAAAAATCTTTTACTCATCACAGGTAAAAAGAGGGCCCAGGGTGACTAGTTTAAGCATAGACACCTGCACTGCTCATAAGAAAAGCCAAGTGAGATGCCTTGCACCCTTCTGTGGGCTTGAATTTCTTTCTGTTTGCCTTGAAATCCCCTTTAAAATATTGGAAAGCAAATATTTTTTCCTATTTAATTTGCATTATACTATAGTTCAGGTTTACATGGCAAATCAATTTAATAAGGTGTAATTAAATTCTTAGCTATATCATCATGTATAATTATGTGTATGTTATGTAAGACAATAAAAAATTGCTACAGACTCTTGAAGTTTCTTGTGCTTGAGTGTCTCTCGGTAATGTCTGCAGGAGCAGCTGAATATGAGCCCTGCTGGAAAAAAAGGAGGCAAAGCAAAAAAGAAGCAGCAAAGTGGAGAAAATACTCTGCAAAAACAGACTGCTGATGGAAGAATACAGTAGTCAGCACTGTGTGCACTGGCAAGAAACTGCACACCAGTGTGTCCCACCTCGCTGAAACCAGGGGGTTTCAGCATCTTGGGATGTCAGTGCAAGCTGGATTGGCAGCCTTGGTTCTTCCATAGGAAAAAACTACTGTGTCAAATGTCCTACAAAAAGGAGGTCTCTGGAGCTCAAAGAGTGTGTAGAAACCCATCCAACCATTCTTGCAAGTCCTAATCCACAGTACACAACTACATCTCATTTCCACTTGTGTTTGTCCTCTATGAGTGCGCTCGGTCCCTGCCACAAGGACAGCCTGAGGATGCCGAGCATGGTGCAGGTTCTCTGGGACACCACTTCAGCTAATCACAGTGGAAGGACATAGGTGCAGCTCATTTGTACAAAATTCCATAAAGACAGTACTACAAGATCCTCTCTGGCAGTTGTCTCTCCTGTTTGCTCCACATATTTATCTCAAAACAGAAAAATCTCTGATAATGCACAACTCAGATCTGAGATGTTTCAAGAGAGAGTGAAGCACATATCATGACTGATGAACTATAAAAGCAGCACAGTTAAATGGATAATTGCTTTTTTTCAATTCCCTCTTTAATGTTTCCTTGTTTTCAATTTTAGGCATAGCTAAATTAATTTTTATTGTGGATTAATTTATTTGAAAAATAAGAATAATTTATCAGAAGGAGATTTATTAGACTCTAACATAAGATGATCATAGCAACAAAATTTCATATCCAAAGATCAGTAATGATAGATATGACTATCACTTTGCCATGAGTAAAGTGCCATTTGATTTTTAACTGTGAATTGTCTAAGAGACATGACTGCAACTTGAAGACATCAGTAAGCCCTCAGAAATAAAATACAGGATACCAGAGGCTAATGAAATAATGATGTTCAAACTTCTCTTATTACTGACTGGAATGACAACGAAGGCTGCGCTGGCCATTGCAGAATGCCTTTACCAGGAAGAAAATTCTGCACAATGAAAGCTAAAATTTTAGGGAAAGTGAGTTTGAATTAGCAGACTAACTTCACTAAATCACACCAATTAACATCATTTGATAATCACACTTCAGGTTTGTCTGACATCTCTAGATGAAATCAAAATTAATTTTGACAGCAATGGTAATTTGAGGAAGAATAACAAAAGGCTGAAGCCCAAAGATGCAGAGAGGTTGTTCTGGGGCTTGCACAACTCTCAACCTAGGATGGAACGGTGTGAAACACCTTTTTTTTGAGCTAATGGTAGGATATGGAACACTACCAAAGTCTAAGTTTGACTGAAAGCACTGGGCAGTAAGAATATTCTCTGTACCAGAAAAAAATGTTTTAAAAAATTATTAAGAACTATCAAGCTGTTTTGTTCTGCCTTTGCTCAGCACACTAGCTATGCAGACTATGTAATTCTTCTGAGCCTCTCATCTCTAGTTTACAGGCATGCCTCACCTAATATTTTGCCTATAAGCTTTTTTCAGTCACGGACAATTACATTGCTTGTCCCCACAGCACCGAGGGATGTGGAGGATAGGATCACCAAAGCCGCCCACCTTACCATCACTGGCAGCCTTGATAGGGATGCTTAAGCAAGCGGGATCCACAGCAGATCTGCCTTTTGTGTCCCTGTGTACAGCTGCTTGCGAAGCACTCCCCAGCCCCTCCAATGGACCTACGACCTAATACCAAAAGCCACCAACTATGATGTGCAACAAAAAGAGCAGGCAAGATTGAAAGCACAGATACTGCAATCCGTCCAACATCAGGGAATAATTAGGTGATGTTAGTGAATGCGGGTGGGAAAAGGCAGCACATCCTGCACTATGAATAAGGGCAAAAAATACACAGTGGTCCCTGTCTGTCTCGTCTCGGAGAAGATACCAGCCCGACACCGAATATGGGAATTGGTTTAGTCTGTAGATGCTCCAAGAGATTTTAATGGCATTTGAACCACCAATATATCCTAGTAGCATGGATTTAGCAGCAGCTAGAACCAGGGGGATTTTAATTCCCACAACCCCATCCTGCCTGTACCCACTCCAGGGCTGGAAACTCAGACTCCCAAGGAGCTAGAGGTGACTAGTGACTTGGTCCTAGGACACATGCCATAGATTACTCTTATGAATGCATAAACCCTCACTGAACCACTCAGAGGCATTTTTGCCCATGCCTGCAACATCTGTAACTGCTGCCAAAGTAACCACATGGGCTGACTCATAGCAAGTCCCCATCGAACCCCCAGCACAGGCTGCAGCTTTTTTCTCCCTCTGTCTCAGGTTGACTTTACCAGACAGCAGCAAGGGCTCTTTCTTTTTTTTTCCAGAAAGTCTGATGCTTTTGGGGAAAGAAGGTGAGGTTTCTTTTCTTCCTGCTTTCCCTTTAAGACAAATTCTTCTTTTTCTTCTAATCTTCATGACAAAGACGTCCTATATTTGTTTTCTATTCAGTTTTCCCCCTTCTCATGTTTTTCTTCTCTCAGCAAAATATGACATTTTGAAGTTTTCTGGGCTGGAGAAGTAAAACTGCTTTTTGCCAGTGAATCAATTTTATTCTCCGTCAAAAGAAATTTCTCAGCTTTTTGGCAGACAACAAAGCTACTTTGCACTACCCAGAACAAACCATATTCCACAATGGAGGTAAGCAAAAGCTGTAAGATTAAATACTGTTTGGTATATTGCTTTTGTTGAGAATGCTACCTATATGCTCACTGTGGTTTCTCACAGGACCCGCAGGAGGGAGGCAGGGAAGCAGAGAACAACTTTAAACTTAATATTCCATTAATATGAATGTGAGTTGTTCACCATCGCAGTGCTCTCAGTGCAAGGGATTTTGCAGTGCAAGGCACAGTCTGCCTTCCAAGAATGATTCTTTTTCTTCTCTAATATACACTATACCTGGAATATTTGTGATGTATTATATGGGACACATGGGAAAACTGAGAATTAAAACTTTCCCGTTGAAGCTAATAGGGGTTTTGCCAAAAACTTCAATTCTGCCCAGAGAATTTATAGGCAGGTACTTATCTAGGAGTCAAAAAATATAAATTAAAGTCCTTAGTTTACTATTGATTTCTGGCTTGATGCTAGTATGTCACTTAAAGCTTTATTTTAAAGGCAGTTTTTTCTCAGTAGTTTTAAATAGCCTTGCCACTTCATTCAGGTCCCAAAGAGAGAACTTACAATCTTCTGAAAATTCAGACATTAATCTCTGCCCTCTAGTCCTTCATCTTTCATAACTCTTCTGATTCCCACATTTTAAGCGACCTGTCTCTTCAGATTACAGGACCTTTTTTTCCTTGTCTCTGTTAGGATGCAAGAACTATATTAAACATTTTTCCAGTGCCTCACCGTATCAGGCCCAAGCTTTGAGATATTAGACTGAAGAGCAATACAAATAGTAAATAATGATATAGATTGTATTGAATTTTACTGAGGGCAGTGAACACAACAGCTTTCATTTACTCAGAGTACGTGTAGAAGTGAGTGAGTGTAACAACTGAAAATGAAGAAGCAATACCCAAAAGAGAGTCCTGCAACAAAATCAGAGGTGAGAACAGAGATACAGTCCAAGGAACTTCCCCAGAAACTAATCAGACATGCACATATCTGTATCTGTGTAGGTGTATTTGGTTTACATGGCAAGGTTTTGCTAGCAGGGAGGCTGCAGGGGTGGTTTCTGTAAGAAGCTGCTGGAAGCTTCCCCTATGTCCAATAGAGCCAATGCCAGCCAGCTCCAAGATGGACCCGCTGCTGGCCAAGGCAGAGCCCATCAGCAACAGTGGTGATAACATATTAAAGAAAGGGTAAAAAACCCTGCACAACAGCAGCTGAAGAGAGGAGTGAGAACATGTGAGAGAAACAACTCTGCAGACACCAAGGTCAGCAAAGAAGGAGGAGGAGGAGGTGCTCCAGGCGCCGGAGCAGAGATTCCCTGCAGCCCGTGGTGAAGACCATGGCGAGGCAGGCTGTCCCCCTGCAGCCCATGGAGGTCCACGGTGGA
>NW_008794171.1:2458165-2463723 GCF_000699145.1 Aptenodytes forsteri | reverse complement strand
GGCACGCAGAGGGAGGAGGTAGAGAATTCAGAAGCGAAGTTGAGGCTGGGAAGAAGGGAGGGGTGGGGGGAAGGTGGTTTTTAGATTTGTTCTTATTTCTCATTATCCTACTCTCTTACTAATGAGCAATAAATTGAGTTAATTTCCCCAAGTCGAGTCTGTTTTTGCCCGTGATGGTAATCAGTGTCCTTACCTCAACCCAGGAGCCTTTCACCATATTTTCTCTCCCCTGTCCAGCTGAGGAGGAACGGCTTGGTGGGCACCCAGCGTCCAGACAGTGTCAACCCACCGCAGTAGGAAAAAAAAGAACACCACTATAGGAACAGAAACAAAGAAAGAAGACAGAAGAAAAAGACAAGGAGAAAGCAATCAGAACAAGTACAGTGAATTCAGGCCTAAGAGAGAGAAAGCTCTTAGGGAAAATCTAGTTGAAAAGGCAGTTGGAACTTGAAGAAAAGGAAATGTTCCTCTTGTTTGAATCTTGAATATTCTGGGAAACAGCGGTATGAACACTCTTGGCTAATAAATGGGCTGAAGTGATTAAATACTTGTTTTCAGTAAGAGTTCTACCTCCTAACACATAGGACTCTAAATAATGAGCAAAAGGGAGAAATAATGGCATGAAAAATATGTCACTGGATTTAAGCATTTACCCTGTGCTGTAACTCCAACAAGAAGGTCTGTGGAAGTAAAGATTTTTCCATTTGTTTAAATGGCTTTCTGTCTGTTGCTAAATTTTCTCTTGAAGCTCTAGAAAAAATTACCTGTTTTTCATTCCGATCGGGGAAAATCTTATTAAGGGCTCATCTCCAAGGAGCAAGATTTGCAAATGATTTTTGACAAACATCACACAGCTGTGTGATCAAAAAACAGCCACTGTAAACACAAAGGAATGGAGGAACCCCGATAACCTAATCAAAGCAAATGGACCCCCTGAACCCGCTTCTCCCAATGCTGTCTCAGGAGAGTAATCAGGCAGATTTGGCAACTTCTAACAAACAGTATGACAAAAGAAAGTCTTAAAATTAGGAACATTATTACAAAAGACAAAATCTGGTGAATCTACGGGCAGCAAGGGCAGACCAGAGGTACTCAGATTTTCAGATAGCCATGGTTACAGATTGTTACTGTTGTGCTTGTAACAGTTAGTTGCTAAGGGTGCAACTACCTGGCTTCCAACTCGTAAGTACTAGTAGGAATCTGGGTTCATGTCCTACATGAGATCTCACTCCCTTTCCCCTGTTGCGATCTCAGTCTGGCTCCAATCCCATTTCTGTCAGCTGTCCCTGCATTTCCTTTATCAATGGGTGTCCTTACAGTCCTCTGTTACAGTGCCTTATGCTCTCTAGTCTATTTTGTAAGGCATGGTCCAATATCTCAATAACATCCTTATGGGTGGATCCACCATCCTGAGGCTGAACAGTAGTTGTTACACTAGGTCTGGAGCAGCTTCCAGGTTTTTATTCCTTTATGCTAAAAAGACTTTGACATACTGGACCGTGTCCAACTGAGGCCACCAAAATTGTTAGGGGACTGAAGCACATGGCATCCAAGGAGATGCTAAGAGCTCGGCTTACTTATCCTTAAAAAGAGAAAGCTAACCATGCGGGGAGGATCCTGCTGTCTTAACTACCTAACAGGAGATATAGAGAAGACAGATCCAGACTTTTCAGGAGGTTCATAGTGATAGAACAAGGGGCAAACAACAAGTTGGAGCATGAGAAATTCCAGATAGATAACAGGAAAAAAAAATCCCCATGAGGATGGCCAAACATTGGAACAGTGGTGCATACGGGCAGTGGATTCTTTGTCCTTGGAGATATCCAAAACTCAACCTGGCAAGGTAACCTGCCTGAAGACTGTCCCTGCTTTGAGGACTACACAACCTCCGAAGGTCCCTTCCAATTTATGTGACTCTATGAATGAACAGGATTTCAGAGGATGGGATCCAAGCATAGGACAGAGGTTGCAGTAACCCTTCAAGTATCCAACCAGCTACTAAAATACTAGCACTGCTTTGGGAGCACTGATATTTTGTTCAACAATTTACACCTACATAATGATCATGAGAGGCTCAGGGTTTGATGGATTATGACCAGATAGTTCAGTTAATCATAATCATCCCTCCTACTCCCTGTGCACCACTTTGGTTTCTTCTATCAACCTCTCAGCACTTGTCAGCCACTTAGCTGTTCACATATTCACAGGGCCTGTCTAAAAGGGCCTTTCCTTTGACTACAGCCTTTAAATGCTATTGCAGTAAAAATGTCACCATTTTTAAGGCTACCACAATACTACCCACTATTGAGCCTCCTGCTGCTTTTTTACTCTGTGGCTCTTCTTGTTTTTTTCTGCTCTGCTTCTGACTCTGGACCAATTCCTTCTTTAAAACTCCTTTTGAAAGGTTCAGCTTGAGAACACTATTCATTTAACTACTGACAGCAGGTTCATACCTTCAAAAGCACTACTGCAGAGTGCAGAAACTCACTAACTTTCCTTGATGAAATGCCTCACAGTTTTTAAAATTACTCAAGGAAAAAACTGTCTTGGCTCTTTTTCTCCTCTTTCCCCAGTGATTCAGCTACACAAATATGTAGCTAGATGTGTGAAAAGCCATTCTGTAAACAAAATTATTTAAGCAAAATGAAACCTGTTGCTTTGGTTTATGTACAAGTCCAGTGTCAATCCTGTGGGACAGGTTGAATTTAACCCTGCCTTAAGCTTGAGTGAATGAAGACAACCCTTACCTGCTGTCTGAGATGCTGTCATGAACTCTATGGAAGAATGGTACCTCTGAATGTGCAATGTGGGCTGACATGCAGCATGTATCACCAACAGAGAAGCTTTCAGAGAAACATGTACAGGAGCTGGAAGGATGCAATCATCTGTGCAAACTATTCAAGGATTAAATTGATTGCCTCTAAATTAATTGGGCCGGAGAAAGGAGGTAATAGGCTGGCAAGTGAACACCGGTTGGAGGGATGCAAATTTCACAAAAAGGTTGGAGTACAGTGGAAGATAATTTATAACAGTGTGACAACCTATTCCACTGGACTGCAAAATTGAAAGAGCTGAAGGAGGGTCTGAAAACTTAATGCAATGAGTTCTTGGCAGCTCAGAAAGACTGATAATAAGAGAAAGGATCCAGCACCTGTTTTTAATTAAAAAAAACCAGATTCTTGTAACCTTCTTCACACTAAGAAAATCCTTATTCACAAATATTGCCACCATGACTCTAAGTCAGAGCTCTTTGTGGAAGGGTGGGAAGGATTTTGGAAACCTTTTTTGACATCTCTTTTCAGGGGATGATTGATTCATGTCAGATGTCATACTCAGTATGACTTGGCTCTAGCTGAAATGAGCAAAAAAAATATTCTGTGTTAATTTGCTTTAAGTTTCTCCTTCCCTTATCCCCTTACGAAGCAGCATAAAATAACATAACCTAATAACAAAGCAAAGGTACCACCTCCCTGTTGCAAAGTGTATATGGGCTGATCATTCTTGTTCCCCTCCAACAGGAGGATCTCTCCAGTGAATGGTTTCCCATCTCCATGTATCACCTGCAGGGGAAATAAAGTTTGGAACTAGTCCCAGCATCTGGGTCACAGACTGCAACGCCATCTCCTCCAGGAGAAGCAGTTCCTGCTGGTGAAGAGGGGACTTAACCTAAGGTGAGGAAGCAGATTTGGAATAATTCAAAGCTTCAGGAAAGGAGACAGTGACTATTTCTGGAGGCTGCTCCTCTCCCCACAGGTATATAAGAGTACCAGAATATTTGGCATGAATCGATGGCCTCTACAGTGAGTGGCTAGAGAAGCTCATACTGCTGCCTGTTCATTAGCAGTGCAGAAGAGAAGGGCCCTTTCATCAGTGATTGCAGACTTTTTGCCAGAAGGAGAAACATTTTATGTTCTTCAAAATGTATTATTCCTGATGTATTTCTCATTATAAAAGGCTGCAGAGGAAATTACAGTTATGTTTTGGGGTTTTTTTTCACCATGTGAGCACAAAATGAAATGATTCCCTTAATGCATTAATGTGATACCTGCAAATAAATGTGAGATAAGATCTGGGACAAAACCAATGCTGCCTAAAAATCTGTGAAACTCTGATGAGGAAATTGGGCAGACTAATACAAAAACAAAAATTTGGTTCAGATAGTAGAGCCAAGCCAATGTGATTTTTATTCCTTTTTCTTTTTCCTTCTTTCTCCCTCCAGGGAATAGTTTACTCATAAAATGGGGTTTTGCCAGGACCAGGTGATATTAAGTAAAAATCCCTCATGTCTGGATAAGTGTTTTACTCACTAAGCTATTACATAAAAAGTTGGTAGCGCAAATACTGCCCTTACTTTCCCGAAAGGAAGGAAATGTTGTATTATCCATATTTAAAAGGATGATAGTTGCCTATACCCAGAGACATTACAGGATACATTCAGTCTCCCTGAGATACAGCGATACATTCAAGAAGCCTAATAGTCGGGATATAAGTGGAATTGCAAGCACATTTTTCTCCTCTGCATTGTACCTCCCTCAGCTCTGTGAATTCATCCCGGGGAGAGAGATGCTCAGTGGTGTGGGAACACCCCAGATCAGTCTCTGCAGGTCTGGTTCAGACAAGACACTCAAGGTCATAGGGAAAGCCTGCAAAAAAGCCAGACTCCTCACCTGCAAGAAGCATTTCAGAAGTACCACACCGGACTTGTTAAGATACTAAGAAGTAGGAGTCACTTTCAGCCTCTTTCAGACCCACAATTATTTGAAACGCAGCTCTTATGTCTCCTTGTCTTCCTCTCTTTACCAGAGCCACACTAAGGATGTTTGTAGTGCTATACCTACAAGAATTAAGGATCCATTTAACCCCTGTGCTAGGAACCTAGTGCCTAAATTCTTTAACAGTCTAAGCTCTTTAATGGCATCCATGCAAGAGAAGTCACCAACTTAGGTAGCAATTCCTTGGAGGGCAGGTTGCAAACCTACTTTTCTACCAGGGTAGGGAGCAATTCAATATAGTAGGGCATGGGCTAAGATACTCTCATTTTAGGGTTTTATAGTCTGGTTTTGCTCTGAGTCTTGCCTCCTTTCCAGGTAAAAACAATGCCTCCCATTAGTGCTTGGGCACGGCCTGGCTTTCAGAATGACCAGGGTTCCCCAACCCCTGTCGAAATTAGCAATGACTACTGGGGCATGACTCTGGTTTCTGCCACATTTTAAATTGTGTTAGGAGGTAACTGCAAATAGCAGCAACATGCCTTCTGCTGGCTATACAAAAATCAATGACCATTAACACTACTGATTGCATGAGAAGATGGTTTAAAAGAGTTTGCTAATTTCCCCCTTTTCCTAAAACTCTAATCACTGCTGTTCCCCTCACTGCTGCCACTTTGACAGCAGTCATCAGCCTGTTAACACTGACAGGAGCTGCAGAAGAGGAGCTGAAAATACCACTTACTTTTTAACAGCACAGTACTCCTTACCCAAATAAATACTTTTCATTTATATAGAATCATAGAATCATTAAGGTTGGAAGAGACCTCTAAGATCATCGAGTCCAACCAT
>NW_008794171.1:2450963-2457154 GCF_000699145.1 Aptenodytes forsteri | reverse complement strand
ATAAAGATATTGAACAAGACCGGCCCCAGTACTGAGCCCTGGGGAACACCGCTCGTGACCGGCCGCCAACTGGATTTAACTCCCTTCACCACAACTCTCTGGGCCCGGCCGTCCAGCCAGTTTTTTACCCAGTGCAGAGTACACCTGTCTAAGCCGTGAGTCGCCAGCTTCTCTAGGAGAATGCTTTTCTAGGAGAATATCTTCAACAGTTTCTGCTACCTGTATGTAGTTTCTGTATCTGAAGACAGGTAAATTATAAATGCAACTTCAGATACAAAATGCATTGCCCACCCAACAAGGTTTGACAGAGACTCTCTGGACATACTTTGATGGCTGCCTCCAGTTAAGCCTGAGGGTTTTGTCCACCCTCTGAAAAGCAAAGTGATACAGAAATAACTAACCTAGGAAAGACACAAGCCAGGAAGTCCATAGGCACACAGTGCCATGAAAACCCAGAGCAAAGCAAGGCACAGATCAGATGAGAGTTAGCCCTGTGCTGTGCTGAAGTTAGCTAACCCTAGTTCTCAGCCACACAACACCAGTTTATCTGTCCCATGTGAGCTAAGTCAGGGTTTTATTAACCCAGGCTTCCCCACAATACCAGCTTCACGGTCAGCATGGACCAAGTTGGGGAGTCTGCTTGCAGCTTCTGCCTTGCTGACATACTTTGGAAGGGGTCAAGGAGCTTTCCAACCCACCGCTGTCAGAGGTCCATCTCCCTCCAGCAGATCTTTCTCCAGATTTACAAAAGAGAACAGGGAGCAGAAGCCAACATCCTGATCTCATAAAAGGATTACAGAAAAGCTGAATGGGAAGGAAGAAACTCCCTCTTCCTCAACATTTCCTAAAGAAGTTGGTCTGTTTCTCACCTAAATGTTTCCCAAAGTCTCCTATGAAGTGCCAACAGTCCTCTGAGCTCAAGAGAAGTCAGTGAAACAGAGCTCTGCACTTAATGGAAAAGCCATTTTGACTGAACAAGTGTATTTCCATTAAAAAAAAAAAGTATTACAGAAATTGATTACAGTCCTCATCCTTGGGCATATAAGTAGAAAAAAGATAAAGAATGTAAGCCGTTCATCATTTGTTTACAGATGCAGCCTCCCCAAAGGTCTAATTGTGCTTTAATGATAACGAATAAATACTCAGTAATGGCTCATTTGCACTAGCCCTCACAGAAGGCAGCAGTGACTAACAACGCTTTAACAAAATGTCACACACAGCTTTTCCTTCAAAACGTGCCAGAGCCTGCTGAAGTCAGGGCAGTGACGTTTATTTTAACTAAATATAGATTTCCAGCCAGATGTTAGGTTCCACTTATAATCTATGGAGAGAAACACCCTTTCAGATCATGATTCCTTGAGCCTATTTTAGTCATCTGCTTTAGCACGAGATGTATCACTCCAACAGGGCCCATTTCTCCCTGTGGCACGTAGAGGCGGTCTCATACGACCAGCCAGATGTGGATGTCAAGGTGTGGTCAAATTAACTCCACTCTCCCAGTCTTTGCATTGACTTAGCAGGCTCTGGATGAGAGGTCGGCAATGTCTTCTAGTAGGGTTAACCAGTTTTGGAGACTTCAGTCCTGAAAATACCCATTACATTGCAGTATTTCACACTTGAAATAAGCAGTGTCCTTTAGCCAAGCCACAAACCATTTTGCTGGAAGACATTCTTTCCTTATTGCACTCCTTATAATACTATCAAATTCAGTGCTGGTTTTGACATGTTATATTTTTCCTGAATTTTCCATTTTCTTTTGTTTTTCTCATTTCACTTTGCCTCGTCATCCTCTTTCTCTATGTTTCCCTCTACCTTTTTCAAAGTCCTATCTTCATTGTCATCAGGTTTTCTGTTACCCTTTTCTTATTGTTTTTATGTAATATCATTATTTATTGATTTTATCAACAATCCATCTTTTTAATACACTTCTTAAACTCATACTTTCCCAAAGCTTTGGAATAGAAAATCAGATCTATTCTTGCTCTGCAAAACACCTATTAAATATGTTAATATATGTTATATTTCTAAACAGTATAATAGATAACATACACTTACAGCAGAAAATTCTTTACATTCAGACTATTTCCCATGTAAAGGTAAAATCTTTCTGAAAACTACACACTCCTAAGGGAAAATAAATTATTATCCCTTATCACTTCTATCACTTAACTTTTATTTCCCAGCTCATGTTCACACTTCCCTCAATTTTTGTAATCCAGCTCAGCTCAGCCACTCAAAGCTCTTAGAAATCAAACCCACCTTGTTTAGTCTCTCTCCTGTTTAAGGAACAGAGATTCAGCTGAAGAACCAGCCTGAAAAATAGCTTTGCAATCTTCAGAATCTTGCATATCAGCCCTAAACACAACTAATAATAGTTCATCTGGCATCCAAATTGTTCCTTACCTCTTATCTAATGCTTGCAAACCAGCTGCAAGACTTTGTAAAACTTGGAAATAGGTTTCATCTCTAGTGGGGTTAAAAACAATTACTGGTTTTCTGTATGCAGTACAGAATGCAGGGCAAGATTGTTCCTGGCTAATTAAAGGTAAGGACTTGGACACGAGGACTCTGGGGAGCTCTCCACACCACGCACTGAGGAAGACCGCCAAGCTAGTTTAGAAAGGTGCGCAAACAAGTCAGCAGAGCTCTGCTGCTTCTGGGGTAAATGCATACAGTGTGCTTTGCCATGAAGCTCACTCAGTGCCAACTCAGCTCTCTCTAACCAGCGAGCTGCACTGTACACTATAAAACATAGCCCTAAGCTGTGGCCTTTGCACTAAAGTGATAAGAGCAGAGAACCTCATACATTTCCTGCAGCCGGAGGTCTGTCAAATATGGGCTCAAGTATTTTCTAAAATGTTAAAACAGTATCTCAAGAGTTCTTTCAGGTTATTGCTAAAGAGGATCAAGGACTTATTATCATCTATGCATTTACATACTTGGAGCCTGATATAGAAAAGCACTCAAGTGCCTGCACCCAGCACTGAGCATCTGACAAAACCCACTCTCAGCAACTGCCTTCCCCTGCTGCTGGCTACAGCCTCCCTCAGCTCATTTTCAGTGTGCAAAACCCAAGATAAATACTGAGAATCCTCAGCTTGTATAAGCCCAAGCTCCCACTCAAGCCCAGACAGGCTGTTTAGCCCTCTTACCCAGGGGATCCTCTTCTTGTGGGCATTCTCCAAGCATACCTACGCAACCAAGCCAACCTACCCTCATCCAAAACCCTCCAGGAGAATGCCTTTCATTTCATGCAACTGCGCAGAAACAGGGCAGGGAGCTGGCAAGAGGAAGGCTTGTTCATAAATCTCACATCTGATTTTCAACACACTTCACCTCACTTGCCGTTTGAGCACCCATGCAATCCAGGCGAGAGTACTTTGAGGTCAGACCCTGAGTGCTTGCTGCTCTTGCTAGTCTGCTTCACCTAAAATGCTGTCATTTGGCCACAGCGCTCAGGCCTGGCAGAACACAGCCTGCAAATCAACAGGTACCAGAACAGCAAGCTGTTTGCCACAGGTATAAGAAATAGTGTGATTTGAGGGGAGGGAAGCAAGAAAAAGCACTTCCATGGTGATCAGCATCTGCCTATTGCATTTATTTGTACAACACTGCCCAAGCTTTAACTGGAATCCTATTGTTTCTGGACACTGGGTGTTTGAATAGTAAAACTCAGTCTCTGACCCAAAGCATTGAGACACCTCCTTTAAACCCATGGTAAAATGTAGGTAGGCACCTAAATTGAAGGATGCAGTCTTAAAAATCTGCATCAAATTTTAACCAGTGCATTTCCTTAGAAGCTTTGAGTTCACACTGGCAGCCTTGAATCCTGCACAAAGCATGACAGTATTGCAAAACACCTTTAATTCAAAAATATGACCAAGGAGCTCTGCTGGAAACAGGACAAATGGATTTCAGCCCTCCTTGGTGCCTGAAAAGGCTCAGGCTATCCTGTGCTACCTTCCAGTGGGATTCGTAAGCTTCCAGGCAAGACTGCAGCTGCAGGCTTTTCTTCTCCCTGTAAAAGTGAGTCGCTGTATCCTAGTCCAAGTATACTTAGGTGATCCCTGACATATAACTGTCCAATCATTTTTTTAAATCTTTCAATGAAGTTTTTAAAGGATGCCAATTTAATGATGACATTTCCCCATATCACTTGTGCTGATGTTTCAATCCCCTTACAGTTAAAAATCTTTTCCTGATATCTCACCTTAATTTTTCCATATTGAACCAATTCTTTCTCTCTCTGTCCCACAGTGGGCATGGTAAACAACCAAACACTGCCTTCCTTATAACAAACTTAATTGTATGCAGTTGTTATGTCTTTCCTTTTCAGAAATAAGCAGGGCAAACTGCTCAGCCTTCACTTCTGCTTTCTACATCTGTCATTATTGGTACCGTTTTCCTACTGACTTTTGGCTATGTATACGTTTCTTTCTAAAAATGCACATCAGTACGTTAAAAACATGATGTTAAATGAGACCACACTGTCTGAGGCCAAACCAGCCAGGATAAAGACAAGAATGAGAAAAAGAAAATACTGATCAGTTGCAGACTGTGTATATGGTGTCCGAGGAGAGCACATGCCTTCTCTGCAAATCTGTCCCATCTCCTACTCATATTAACTCGTCTCATGCTGCCTCCAGATCCTTTTCTTCTGGCTTAGGGATTCACTACTTTCCCAATTCTTTTCTGTGCATTTTATTTCCTATTTGTTCATGTACTTCCCTCAACATTCTCTTTTTTAATTTAATTTTGTAACTTTGATTTCAGACCATTCTTCTAATTAAAAGACCTGGGAATTCTAACCTTGTTCCCAACACTGCCTACAGCCATTCCTGGGCAAGTGCCACCTGCAGATACAAATTATCTCCTTAGGCCATTGGAAAAGGTGATTAAAATTATGAAAATATTTCAGTTTGTTGCTGGACTCCTCTTAATGCCAACAGCTGCCTATCCACCCTATAATAACATAAGTTAGGCCATATTGCCCTCTGCAATAGGAGAGTGCCAAAATCCTTTCTAAAGCTAAAATATCTAATAATAATGGCTTCTTTCTTATCACCTAGGCCAATTACACCAAAGGAACGGAAATTAGCTTGGTTTGACACAAATTGTTATTGACAAAACTGTACTGGCTCTCTCTTATCTCCCTTCTCTCCTCAGAGATTTACAAATTTATCATTTAATCATTTGTACTGAAGTCTTTCGGGATTTGAAATAAGGCTGACTGGGTCATTATTCCCCAGATCCTCTTTTTTCTTTCATTTTTTAAAGACAAGAGGTATGTTTGCCTCTCTCCAGTCCTCATCTGTCCTCCATAGCATCTCAAAGGTAATCAGTAAAGGTTCTAAGATTGCTTCAACAATCAGCAAACAACAGATTTTACCAGATTAATTTGTCTAACGTATTTTACAGATGAATTTAGTATGTTTAACCTGTCTCATTCCCATTGGTCCTGCTCTTCTGCTAATTTGGGCTCTGTTCTGAACTTCAATTTGTTGATGCTGTGTTAAGGATTTAGTTGCAATTCATTCTTTTCCTGAAAACTGAAGTAAATGAGGTCTTGAACATTTCAACCTCCATTGTGCTTTTTCACATTTGTGTGATCTGTTTAAAGCTAGTGAGCCTCTGCAGCTCTCACCCCTGCTTTTGACCCCTCCTGTCAGTCTTACTTCTAATTTATCTTATTTTGATTGAGGATTTAGGGAAAGTGATGACTGAATCAGAGCAAAAGATCAGCAGCATCAGCTATTTATTGTAAGGTGCCATTTGATATTCAATCTCTTATCGCCAGTCAGGCACTCTATTTGTGTTTGTATACTCACTGGAGCTAATGTCATTTGCCAACACCTCCATCCAGGGCAAGGTTTAAAGGGTACCTCTTCAATTGCTTTACAACAGGTTTTTAAAGTATGGAGAGATGTATGGATGGAGAGACAGATTAAAAAATTCTATCTTTTGGTCTCTGAATGAGTTCAGTATCCCAAAGGAAGACTGCTAAATGTTAAAATAATAGTTTCATATATATATATATTCATATATATATTGATGTCGGGGCAACCCCCGGTATCAATACAGGCTGGGGGATGAAGGGATGGAGAGCAGCCCTGCCGAGAAGGACTTGGGGGTACTGGTGGATGAAAAGCTGGACATGAGCCAGCAATGTGCGCTCGCAGCCCAGAAGGCCA
>NW_008794171.1:2442654-2450165 GCF_000699145.1 Aptenodytes forsteri | reverse complement strand
AGATTTAGACTAGATATAAGGAAGAAATTTTTTACGCTGAGGGTGGTGAAAGACTGGCCCAGGTTGCCCAGAGAGGTGGTGGATGCCCCATGCCTGGAAACATTCCAGGTCAGGTTGGACGGGGCTCTGAGCAACCTGATCTAGTTGAAGATGTCCCTGCCCACGGCAGGGGGGTTGGACTAGATGACCTTTAAAGGCCCCTTCCAACCCAAACTATTCTATGGTTCTATGATTCTACGATATTTTAGCATTTCACAAAAAAATGTTGCAGTGTCACCATTGCTAACATATCACTGAGATGTTCAGATTCCCCAAAAGATACACATGATGTAAAAAGCTGAGACAAATGGTAAAAATAGCGCACACCCTTTTCAAGGAAAAAATGGGCTGGGGGGCTGCCCCCTTCTCTCAGGCAGGGGCATTGGTTGCTCGCAGTGAGAAATCATTGCTCATCAGAAATAAATAATTTAGAAATTCTCTCTATATATAACTTTGTTAAATTTATTTCTAAAGATTAGAAATGTTGCCAGGACTTCAATAGCCTAGAATTAAGATAATATCAGAAAGAAGATAAAATATACAGCAGAAGTAGCATTCTGGCACAGTGGTGATTTCATACATCTCATATTCAGTCTGGGAGCCACAACCTGGGTTCTTCTGAAAACTGTCCAGAGCAATAAATAAAAGTAATTTTGCTTGCAGCACCTACTGCTGTACTTTGGAAGGAGAATCTGGATCTTCCAGGACCAGATGGCTCTTCCACAGCTTCATAGTTTCTTGGTGAACCTTTGACCTTTCTGAAGTTGTTTCAATAACCCAGTTAAGTCTGAAGCAGAAAAAATCTAAGGCTTATGAAAAAGTTTAATCCCTCCTAATAACCCAATCTTATGACATTTACAACCCTGTTGTTTTTATTTTCAATAACAAGGTAGTAATCTTTTGCCATCCAACTTTGTTTTTGCTTCGAAGGACTTTATAGGAGCAAAGTAACCATTGCTTATTTGCTGTGAAGGACCTGAATTACAAGCGTGCTGGAGCTACTCTTCTTTCCCACCCATGCAATGTATGTTCTCGAGTGCTGATCTAACTGGTGCGGTTCCACAAGCCACTGTGGACTTTTCTCAAAGGGTGCTGCTTCCCCTGCTGGATTAGTCCTCTCCACCAGAGAGGAAACACTGAGCTGTTTTTGAAGATAGTCATCTTCAAGTCAGTGAAAACAGTCTAAAGCAGACATGTAGCACCTCTTTCTCTCCCCTACTTGCCAAATAGAGAAAACAAGTGGGCAAAGACTTTTGGAGGGCATCTCCTTATATTCTAAAACATGGGGGCTAAGATAGGTGAGATGAGTTCCTCATCTCCCATGCCTTCATCTTCCCTCACCATTGGCTGTAAAATGGGCCTGGGCATCTTGCTCAAACCTGATAGTTATTTTCAGCTAGCCAAATTTAGGTGGGGTGAATGCCAAACCAGCTCCAGCAACCACCGAAGTCAATAGCAGTCTTTCCATTGACTTCTGCTAACAACTGACTGGCCAAACCTTGCAAGAATTTGACACTTTCTGAAGAAAGTTTATGAGCAGTGTTAGGAACTGTGGCAGTAGTTAGGACAACTCAAGTACCGCAGGAGCTGTTCAATACCTTGCAGGAATGGCTCAGTACAAGGGTGGAACAGTAACAGGGGATGGCAACCATTGACTTGCTCTTCTGACTTGACTGTTCTCCCACCTTGTTCTCTCAGTACAAAACTCTTGAAATCACAAATGTAAGTGTATTTATTTTTTCATTTTTACATTGAATAATTAATTGTTCCTTTCTAACCCATCATTGAAGGCTTTCAGTCTAAGGCATACACATGTGATCAAAATTATATCACTCTAGGCATTTGGCTGTTGTGTAAAAATCTTTGTATTGTGAGCTGCACATACTTCCCAGCCCTCCCTCTCTCCCACCAGCATTGGTTAAAAAGGAAAAGTCATGGGGATAGTGTTCCTCTCTGAGCTGTTGGAGCACACAAGTTCATTCAGTTAGTCCGGCAAAGGTACGGCATTTGTTTAAACTGGCTACCAGATTAGCTCTTCTCTCTGTCAGAACTGAGGGTCTAGAAATTCCCAGTGACATTTCTCAGTTTTGTACATTGCAAAGTAGAATCACTCTTGCCTAATTTTGTGCATATACTCACAGTTGTTTGCACTCTTCTTACACTGAATGGAGAGAAACAGGCACCTCCACAGGGCTGTCTTACCCATGGATTGCATGATTTGCTTTCTGAGGTGCCTGTGTCTCTCCACTGACAACAAAGGGAGACTCGTGATTTATTTTTAGAGGGCTGCCATTAAATGAGCTGAAAATAGCCCATAAGTGGCTTCCCTGTTTACCACTGCTACTACATTGCCAGACTTTGTTGAACTAATCTCAACTAACTTGTCCTTGTGACAATCCAAGGCTGCTGCACCTCCTTGTTCCATGGAGCATCCCTTCCGTGTCCCAAACTGGGGAGAAAGCTGACAGCATATGTGCCGTGTTCAATTGGTGTGCCTTCTCATACTACCTCTACTACATGGCCAGCAATATCGCTGCAGAGCAGGAATGATATTTACCTTGGAAAGGGTATGCACATGGAATCTACTTTTACTAATGACAGACTAAAGCAAAGGGCATATCTGAGACCCTGCTCAAGTTATGAGAAACTATAAATGCCTGATTTGTATCTTTTCCAATTTTTACAAATTGAACATTACATTTCACAAGGGAAAAATCAGGATGCACTGATCAGAGAACTGTTAGCACCAGAGTTGTCTTAATAGTAACTACAGTACAAAAGCAGCAGTTTCCAGTTTTTATACAGCATTACATTTGCTTGATGCAGATAAAGAGAAATTATTCATTAGACAATGGAAAAAAAGATGTAGGAGGGTGAATCACATCGGAAGAATAGGAAGAAATGGAAGTGGGGGCAAAGTTTCTTGAGCATGCTGTATCATCATCAATGAAAATTACTTTAATTTGCTGTATCAGTGGAATACTATTAACTCCTGTTTGGTTGGACATAATGCATGGTGAAGGAGAGAATATTTCAGTCAAATTGAATGACAGCAATTTTGGAGAAAGAGAATGGCTCTCATTAATTATTTTCCAGAAGGGAACTCATCAATATCTTTACTTCTAATTCTGATTTGCAGCCAATTAGTGTGCAGTTGCACAACTGGAGCCAAACTCCTCTTACTGCTAGAACTGCACAGCCCAGTTGCCTAAGACTGAAAATAAGTGAACACAGGGAGAGTGTAAGTTCTCTGGAGAATCGGATTACAAACTTTTAGTGAAGACATATAGTTTAACTGTTAATATTGTGGTTAATGATAGGTATTTTTCTTTTTTCTCCCAAAGTCTTATGATTATATTTTTCAGATTACTCTCGCTTTGAAACAGGAATAAGTAATGCTCTAGAAAAATCTCTACTTCAGGGATACCAGCCTTTGCTAAATTAGAACTAACTAGTCTAGGATTCCTAGATTTATAAGAGGGGATTTGGTGGTGTATATTACACAGGACTGACTGTCACACTGGATTTCTATGCAGGCTTATAGCAGAAAAAACTGCCTGGGTCACCCAGTCTCACCTTTATCTTTTCAGGTTTACATCCTCCCTCTCTCTTTCCCTAGGGAGACCACTTATTCTACATGCAGAGATTACAAAACATATTTATTCATGTCAAAGCCAGAAAAAAAAAAAGTTTAACATTGTGTCACAGAAGCCAAAGTTAAATGCTTAACACAGACACAAAAAGTGACACTATGTCCAGGCACACTCTAGTTTTCACGTGCAGTTTACTTCCTCATTGGGCTGCCAGTGTATCTGCCTCTGCCTGGCGTTCCCACCAGAGAGGACAGTGACCTGGGCTCTCTGTGCTCCTTCATATCAACTCCTCCGCTATTCTTTACTGAAACCTTTCCTAGCACCTGATCTGAATAAATATACAAAACTAGGTGGCATGTTGCAAAATCTACAGTGATCCTGTGAAAACATTCAGGATTTCTTTCTCATTTGTATTATTGTGGGGCACAAAGTAGTCATGTGGTATAACTCAGAAAAAAAAATAATCCCCAAATTGTCCAGTTTTCTCAGTACTACATGGATCTGGGCGACGTAAGCCACGTCTATGTTGAAATTCAGGTATGTAAAATGCACAGGACACTCCAAGCGTATTTCCCTTTACACCAGGCTGGATCTCCCAGAGCAGTGCTGAGAGCGGCCCCCAGGTTGAGTGCTCCCACCACGAGGCCAGGACCAGGTTCCCACTTCTTGTTTCGCCTCCTGATCCTTGCTGCTCAGTGCAGTATTTCCACAGCAGATCACTTCACCATTTCCCTGTCACAACCTGAAGGACATCCAAACTTCTTTGTACCAATATTGGGAGTGGTGTCTAATGGGAAAAATATTTCTCACAAACCCTCCACAATCTCCAGTTGATAACTTGTGCCCTTCGTTCATCACCTTCACTTATGTTACAGAGCTCAGTACAGACCAGGTCACTCCAACTAACTGCAAAGTGATCCATTTCTTTGTGTTAGCCTCTGCTCATCCTCTGCTCCTACTGTCTCTAGGGCTGTCTCAATGTGCCACATCCCAGGGGGCACTTTGGGAAATGGATGAAATCTTTGTTCTGTCACAGGAAAACATGCTGCCCTTGAGAAAGTTGGTCTCAATTTAAGCTCAAGATTGTGACTTGGGAGAGTCTGTCACAAACTGCCCCTTGAATGCATCATACAGCTCATTGTATTTCACATCTTCTGAAGGGTCTGGAGAGATTTGCTGAGATGTTAGTACTCAAGTACACAGTACTTCTTGCAGGATAACATCTAAGATATTTTATGCACAAGTACTTTTGCAATAACAAGAAGAAAACACTTCTGCCTGAACCTTGTTTTTAAAAGAAAATATGGATCTCAGTGAGTCTCAGGTAGCTCAACACATCGTGTCCATATAGATACAATAGAGATAAACCACTTTGCATCAGGTGAGCATAGGGCCCACAGAGCCTTTGGCTTACAGGATATGAGCTGATGCATGATGCTGTAAGTAAGTGTGTCAGAAAAAAAGGCCTAGAGCTCAGTTCCAGTGTGGGGAAAGGTGTAGGCAACACAGGGAGGAGTGGGTCTGATCGGCTGATCTTGCTTCTCCCTGCTACAATGAATATCACACTTGAGACAGAGAGAGACGAAGGGACACCAACTAGAGGGGACATAAAGGTACACAAAACATGAGGAGGGAAGGGAAAGGAAATGATTAATCATTACAGTTAAAAGAAACGTATTACTTGGCCACAAACTTCCAGGTAATAAAGAATTACCATTTCTTAGCTAATGAGAAATTACACCTATACAACATCTGAATGAGAATGCAGACCACTGAAAGTAATTCTTCAAGAAAGGATGTCAGAAAATCTTAGGAAATGGACATCACTGGACCACATCACTGCCAAAAGAGCAGCTCTGCTGAGAAACCATCAGAACTGGATTTACAGCAGTCCAAACTCATCCCAGCCCTGTGGGAGGTGCTGTGTGCACCTAATGATGCTTTTCCAGGGGCAAAGCAGGGCTTTCTTGTTTTTTTTTCACTAACTAGGAATTAGTACCTTTAGTCCTGACCTTATATGTTCTTAATTTCATTTTCAGTCCAAGGAGAGCTCATATTCAGGCTTATCTGAATTCTTTCTGAGTGTGAGTTTTTCAGACACTGTATTTCATGCTCACTGCTTAATGAAATGATGTGCTATAATCCAATAGCATAATAAACTAGATCAATTGCTTTGCTTTCAATGACCATCTTAGTAATTCTATGAAAAAAAAATTGGTAAGATTTATTCCTTATAAACATACTCATTTTTTTCCTCATGCTTCTGAGGACCAAAACTTTTTCTCTGTTAGGCTGGTTACCTATTTCTCTATTAGGCTGGAATACCTCCATAAAAGTCAATAACATTATGCCGTCTTTGCACTAGGTATTTTATCGAAGTTTCTTCCTCTTCTTTATAGCCAAGATATATAGCCAGATACTGACCTTAACCAATATTTTCCAAAAGAACATATTGACTTTTTCTTGTTTTGGAGTTTGGCTACTCAATTTGACATATCTTGGATCTCATTCGCAAGTATATTGACACCTTTGCTTGTTAGACACACAGAAGTACTAGCAAATTTACAAAAATACTAACTTTCCTCCTTTCTTACTGTCCATGAAATACAAATACAGCTTCAGTATCTTCCAGGCATATTATGAGGAAAAATATGCTACTGTAATTTAAGATCTCAGATACTGTGCTAGTGAAGCACATATAGGTAGACAGCTCCATAGACATAATCTATTTCTTCCTCCCTTCCCTTACACTATTGAAAATTATTACACTTCAGCTATGGTTATATTACTTGTGCTAACATATAAAATAGCATTTTTCATCCTTCTATACTTTGTGCTTCACAGACTCAGGATGGGTTGTTGTTGCATTCCCAATGAACAATTCAACCAGCCTTAATCAGGATCTGCTGACAGAAAGAGGTATTGGACTGGATAAGAGCTTCCGAATTTCCAACTTCCAGATACTTACGACTAAACCAGACAAAGCAGGTCCTTAAGCAACAGTTAACTGCTGGCAGGGATGAACTAGATGCCTTATGTATCTTCTGTTTCTGCTTTCAAACTACATTTGGATACAAAACAATAAGCTCATCAAATTAGTCCTGAGCATGGAGCTTCCATCCTAACCCTGAGCAATCCCACCAAAGGCAAGAGCTAGCTGAGCTGCTGCTGCTGCAGGAGCGGGGAGGAAAACAGAGCAACATTCCTGGAAGAGCACGCAGTGGGATGTGTGACAGAGGAGCACATCGATAGTCCATTTGGTGAAAACAGGGAAAGAGAAGATCAGAGCAGGAGGAAAATCCAGCACCTCAGGTGCAGAGCTGTGCAGATCTTATTGGAGACACTTGACTGCGTAGGGTCATAGGCCCACCTCCAGTATTCTCCACAGCTGGGGCAGGAAAAAAATCCTCAAAAGGCCCTCAAATTTTTCCAAAGTGATAAGCAGAGTCCAGAAAAAGGACAGACCTAAAGAGAAAAGATATCTCCATGGTGAAGTAAAGAAAGGTGAGGTTTTGCCAAAACAAAATTCACTGACATGCCATGCCCCAAAACAGCCTGTGTTCTTTCTATGTAAATATTGAGCCCTAAAAATAAGATTTAATCCATGTTTAGGCTTTGCATCGGATCTGAAACAGGAGGAAATTCTATCTAGATGGAGAAAACAGAACTCAAGGCCTCTGGAGAGCACATAGCACAGATGGAGGACAGCATACTGGTCACACCATCAGGCATCTGTACCCAAGCCTAATATTCTGCCCAGCTAGAACGCAATCTGGCCGCTGTCATTAGAGACAACAAAAAATGTTTTTACAAGTATATTAATGACAAGAAGAGAGCCAAGGAGAATCTCCATCCTTTATTGGATGCAGGGGGGAACAT
>NW_008794171.1:2434090-2441156 GCF_000699145.1 Aptenodytes forsteri | reverse complement strand
GAGTCCCCATCCCTGGAGGTATTTAAAAGACGAGTAGATGAGGCGCTTAGGGACATGGTTTAGTGGGCATGGTGGTGTTGGGTTGACGGTTGGACTCGATAATCTTAGAGGTCTTTTCCAACCTTAATGATTCTATGATTCTATGATTCTGTGATTCACCTGCATGATCCATGCCCAGTCACTGTACTTCTTGGGTACCCTGTTTCTTCCCCCACCATTTCTTTGTCCTCTTTTTGTTTTCCGGGCAGGAATTACTTCTTGCTAGGACCTTAATGCAAAATGGGCCTCAATGTGTAACGGGAGCCACCTATCTGCTAAGGAATTTGTAACATCCTATCTAGAGACTAAGCTGAAAATACTGCAGTTCTGAAGCAGTCCTATCCTAAACAGTTGCAGTGAAACATAAAGGTGTTTGTTTCTTGCCAGGAGCAGCCTTATGGAAAGCCAGCCATTGAGACCCCAGAGAGTACATTTACACAGCTATTACTCATAGATAACTGCAAAATAAATGAAAATTAAACTCACCTCAAGGTAATAAATTTATCTTTCTCAAAATTAATAGCTTAGGAGTCCATAAATATTTATGAGAAAGGAGGAAGAAAAATAGAAAAGAAGTCAGGTAAAACTCGTAATTTGTTCCTTTGGAGTATTGGATAATAGGCACTACAGCTGACTGACTGTGAAATTTAGCCTTTTCTATCTTTAGATATTACCTTTCAGTTCCAGAGTCTTCTTTCCATGTCTCTCCAGAACAGAAAGCCCAAGAAATGAGAAATTACAAAGTCTAGAAAATTTTTCAGTCTTCCAGCATTTGGCCAGTACTTCCAGGATCTGGAGTGTCCCACGATATGCTACAGGAGAACTTTCTTGATTTAAAATATTTTGAAGCACACGTGATCTAAAGAAAGCACCTACTTATTCATGCACCCATCGCTAGAAAGAAGTAGATACCTTCTCCCATTATCTCCATTCAATACAATAAAACAAGGATAAAAATTCTGAAACCCCTAGCTGGGGTTATAAAAAGCAATAGAGCCAGTGGAAAGGGATGTTTGAGACAAGCAAACATCAGGTGATGGTTCCTCAAGACGATCTGGCAGAAAGATTTGTCTCCTAATGTATGTATCTGTACCCGCCATGTGTTTTGTACATCAGCAGGAAAGAAAGAGGAAAGGACAGGCCAGGATCTGCAGGTGTTTGTCCAATGCATGCTAAGGGCTGTGCTTGGAGCCCCTTGTGTTGCATTGCACCGTTTTTGCAGTACAAGTCTAAGCATTCTTAGATATTTCAAAACTATTGTTAAACCAAGAGCTCCTCACATGGCTGCAGAGAGCAGTGATTATTCATGAATTAAGCAAACGAAGAGTGAAGCTACACTTACAGGTGACATATTCAAAGAAGCATAGATGCTTTAGATGCACATTATCCTTTGCTGGTTATAAATCCTTCGTACTGCTAATGACAATATGACCCCATATCACTAACAGAGGTTAGGAAAAATGTAGGAGAGTCTTACCAAAAGTTTCTATGATGTTCTAACTTTCTGTTAAAAAAAATAGGAGGATACAAATAAATGCTAGGGAGGTATTTTGTAACAGCAATGACATTTGTTCATTACATTGATGAAGCAAACAGAAAATGATGTTGCCTGCCAAAATTTGATGGAGGTAATTGAACATGGGACAACAATATCAACATAAGTTCTCATGTACTATTTTATGGGGGAGAATCTGTTATATGGGGAAAGCAAAAGCTAGTAGCTTGCTAATACCTGTAGCTTGCAGCAAACATTGCCTGAAGTGAGCTACCCATGTCCACATTTATGTATACAGAGCACTGAACATCTGCCATAATTATCTGATGGACAGTCCCTTCCTAATTATAACTGTGTTAGCGTGAGCCAAGATTTCCAAAAGTAACTAGCAGACCTGGGGATCTCACTTGTGTGCCTGACTTGCAAAAAAGAGCCTGTATTTCAGACAGTTCTCAGTAATTGCTCCTCTAGGTTTGGTCTTTTGATAGGAATACATTGTATTATTGCTCTTGAAGTGTCTTCCTTCAGTAGCAAAGAAGGGAAATAAGAAGAAAGGTATCAGTTATTCTCACCTACTTAATTGCCATGGTGAGCCAAATCCTTGCTGAAGCTTATACAAATCTGAGTTATTTCCTCAAAGCATAGCACACTGGAGATCTGTATTGCAGAGGTGCTTTCAAGACTGTTCACAGTGAACTAAAGCTGTTTATGAGAAAGAACACTGAAGACTTTAGAGGAGGTACACTCTTGAGGGAAATGGATTTATTTGCTGTATTTGCCTATCGAACCTAGCACCTTGTCTTCTGTGCTAGTAAGAGCTTTACTTTACTTTCTGTTTGATTTCACAATACCATGACAGCTTTATATCTTTTTATCTTTCAATTCATATATTTTTATTGAACATTACTACTTCTCTTGCCTTACCATCTCAACTAACTCTAACACAACATGGGGAGGGAGACATAACCTATACAGTCCCAACCAAAAAAAAAAGAAACAATTTCTCTTACAAATAAAGAGAGATGTGACAGTAAAGACTGAAATATGGCAGTCAAGAACCACTGCAAAAACAGAAGCTACACAGTTTGAAGGGAAAGGCTCTAGGCAAGCCGGAGTCTTGTTTGCTACCATAGGGTAGTTCACCTCGCTGCAGGACAAACTGCACATTTCTTCATCTATCTAAGTCCCAAAAGAAATAAACTGCACTGGGAAAACACTGTTATATTATAAATTTTGCTGGCATTGCAATGTCTGTAAGGCATCATTTCTCTTTGAGTTGAACAATGTGACTGTTGTAAGAAAACTGTGATGCCAGCCTGGCCTCCAGCAGTCCCAAGATTCATAGCCCCGTTCTATATTAAAAATTGAGCATTATCATTCAGGACATTGAGAAGGGTCATCCTGCTATATTTTAATTAAGAAACATAGCACTACAATTTAACAAAGGAAAAAAGTTTTATCATGAATAAAATATCTCCAATGTGGAGTCCCAAGGCCATAATTAAAATGTTTTACAAGCTTCTTACAAACTGTAGCATCACCTCCAAAGCAAGAAAATGCCAACATTTACATGACAAAATCATAGAAGTTGTAAATAGCAACTGGCACTGCATGTGATAATGCAAGGCGAGGCACGTTACAGAAATACAACGTAACATGGCAGAAATGCATTTGTAAAGAGGAAAGGTAGTCAGCTGAGCTGGCTGAAACTGATGGAAACAGAAACTGTGTGCTGAATAGAGAGGTAGGGAAATCTCAGGAAGAACAAAAGCTTGACTGTCTGATGCAGATTTTTGTGAACAAAGCAAGATCCAGCAAACCTATGTAGTCCGAGGCTGCAAAAAATAGGTGGGAAAGATGGGGAGTCCATAAGCAGCTTGTAAAGGCCTTAGGGATGAGCTGGGGCCACTGTTTCTTGCTGTGGGATTTTCTCAACAGCGGATCAGGTCTTGTGAGGTACGAGCTCCATGGGTTGTCCCCATGCACTTGGACTACACCCAGAAAGGCTTTCCAGCTTCCAGCCTGTATCTTCATCTCAGCTTTTTCAGCTGCATTTCAGCTGAGACATGGCCCATGCTGTTCCTGCTCCCCTCCTACCTCCCCACCCCAACTGGTGCATTTTCCAGAAGAGAGGCATGGTCCACTCTGGCCAGGTCTTTGACCTGGTTGACTGGAGAATCAGACCCCAGGGCACTTACAGATATTTGAGATACGTCCCGAGTGCCCTAGCAAACAAATTTCGGGGCTTACCTAAGGGAGCACAATGAAGGAAGCCTTTCCTTGAGCTGTCTGTGCTGCAGTCACAAGAGCACTGGTATTTTAAGATTTTTTCAGGGGTGCACCTGAGAGGCTTGTTTCATGGAGTCCTCATCTGAAGAGCTCCAGGCTTCCTAAGCCAATCTTTCTATTAGTGTCTCAGGTTATTTCAGGGCATGCCAGGAGATCATCTTTTCTGTCCAGTGTCTTGAGCAACTTTGTAGGACTTGGCAGGACATTTAGTGCCTGTGTTGTAGGCAAAAATAGCTTAAATTGTAAACGTTAAGAGGCACCAGATAATTAGGTATCTATATATGTGTGTTGGGGAGTGAATGTCCAAAACTGAGCTTTTGAACTCTGAAGTAGAAGGCTGCTACTTGCTTGCAGCAACTGGTATGGGCTGGTTGTAAATTTTGATAACAGTTGGACTAAACAAAAGTGGTAAATCCTGAATCCTCCAATTAATAAAGAAACCTGAGACAGAACCACCAGTCAGAAGGCTGATCATGCATTGTGCTTCTGCACATAGACTATTCAGATGGGGAAAACTAGGGAGCAGTGGTGGAAAAGAAAGCTTCCTGAAAAGAAGTGGTCTTGGAAAGAAGAGGACCAGGGAAGTTGCAGATGCCCCATCATTGGAAGCGTTCAAGGTCAGGTTGGACGGGGCTTTGAGCAACCTGATGTGAAAGTGAAAGATGTCCCTGATGATCTAGATGATCTTTAAAGGTCCCTTCCAACCCAAACCATTCTATGATTCAATGATTCTTTGAAGAAGAAGGTGAAGATCCTGGCAGGAAGAAGGATTCTGGAAGTGGGGAAGATCCTGGAGATGGGGGAAATGCATGGACACAAACACTGAGGGATGCCCAGGGACCTCAGCCAGTAAAGCCCAGGACTGGCAACTGAAGCACCGACCAACAAAACTTTGCGCCCGACCTCGCTGCTGGGAGGGGAAGTCAGGACCTGGTGAACGTAGCGCTGGGGGGGAGTGAGAGAATGAATGCGTGAGGCAACCGAGTAGAGTAAAAGCTCTCAGCTCATTGGCAAATAAAACCC
Organism: Aptenodytes forsteri; assembly: GCF_000699145.1. Lineage (NCBI taxonomy): Eukaryota > Metazoa > Chordata > Aves > Sphenisciformes > Spheniscidae > Aptenodytes > Aptenodytes forsteri. The sequence goes on along the minus strand of NW_008794171.1, from coordinate 2,436,310 downwards.
TGTATCCAGATCCACTAGGGGTTGTTGCTTACAACCATTACGCTTGTGGGCAGCAGGCACATGGTCTCGTGGTTGGTTGGGTCTATCAAACCAACGGGATTTACTGTGGATCCAAACTCACCAGGGATTTACTGTGCCTGCAACCATAATGCCTGTGTTCAGAAAGCACACGGGTCTGCTGGCTGGCTGTGCCACTGTTGCAGTTGATCTTTGCGACACCATTGTTAGTGTTATCTTTGGCACCACTGTAACGGAAAGGGTACATGTGGCTCAGGAAGCCTTCCACGAGTTTTCCTGCCTCCCACCTAAAGTAACAACCACAACAACAATTGAACATACCTTGTTTTGTTTCTTAGATAACTCCACTGAATGCAGGCACGTGTTCTTATTAGCATCACTGCCAACTGAGTCCTTAAACTCCCTCTGATTCTCATCTTCTAAAATCAGCTGTGCCAATTGGGTTCAACAAAACAAGCAGAAATTTGAGATTCGCGAATAAATTTAATTCAGATGTGCATTTATGATATAGAGATGTTTTGAATGGACAAAGCAGAGTATAAATAACAGCCCAGAGTGTGATGACAAGCAGCATGACTTAGTCGAAAACTGAGAGCCAGGGACAGAGCAAGCCTTGCACTCTGAGCCAGGAAAGATCAATGGCTGCAAGGCATAGCAGTGACTTGCAAGAAAATTGCTTAGGCAGCAAGACAATGGGTAATTTTAATAAATACATATGAAATATATTTATGTATATATAAAGAATAAGAACCTTCAATCCACCTGACATGAGTTCAACAATTATAATAGCAATATAGAACTTTAAATGGCAGAGAATTCAAGCTAAAAAATAGCAAAGTAAGGAACCCCTAAGTGACAGGTAGGGTGAAACATTAGGATAGGCAAGCACAAAAGTATCCGTGGACTCATCAGACTCAGGAGGGAGAGCACTCTGACGCAATAACCCTGCAGAGGTAGCGTATACACTGCGGGTTCTGAGAGAAACTTGAGACAACAAAGAGCTGTCAGCTGAGAAGGGAAAGCAAAGACATGAATCTGATCCAACTGTCCATGCAAAAATTTTGAAAAGTCTGATCAAGGTTAAGGATATTAAAGTAAAGTTAATTAATAATTAATTTAATTAATATTAAAGTATCTGTGTTGTAAAATCTAATACATATGCAGGAAAACCCACATATTACATACTCTTTCAAGGGTGGCTTGTAAGACCGATGAGGTGAAAGAGGTCCAGACTTATTTGACAGACTTATTCCCTGCATACAGCTGAGTCATATTTAGTCACTTCAGTGATAAAAAGTTTGCTGAGCCCTAGGCTGACACCCTCCAAAGTGTGCCTAGCTGTGGGAATGAATGGATCCTCTCCCTTGTGTGCCAGGTGAATTGCTCCAATACTTTCCATCAACGTGAACCCATTAGCAGCAATTGTCTCATGGGCTTTGAAGAAGATGGTGTAGCACAAATGATGCTGAGAGACTAACTAATCCTCACAATGATTTTATTAACCATGATGAAGTATGAAAAACAGAGAACTGGACTTGGTTTCCCAGGACTCTGGTTTCTCAGGGCTGGCAGTTTAAACCAACAAAAAACCTGTTCTGTTCTGCAAAGCAATTGTTTTAGATATGAAAATGGTCAAAAAAAGAGAATAAACTCTGATCTTTCAAATGGCATTTTTATGTCAACATTTAGAGGAATGGATACTTTAAAGATATGATTTAGTTGAACATTGGGGTGTTTGCAATACCATTTTGGAAAGCTGCTGAGAATTAAAACACAGAACAATCAATTCTCCCTAAGTATCTGTGTGCAGATACAGATAGGAGTGCTCCCAAAATAACACTTTGTTTCTGAGTGCCTATGCTAAAACAGAACTGAAAGGACTTCACTGACTACAGTAGTTTGAATTCACTCCTTCAAAGTCAAATAAATCCATCAGGCCAGGAGTCAAAGATCGTCCAGCACAAATTACCCACAGAATTGAATCATTTAGGTTGGAAAAGACCTTTAAGATCATCAAGTCCAACCATTAACCTAGTACTGCCAAGTCCACCACTGAACCATGTCCCTAAGCGCCTCATCTACATGTCTTTTAAATACCTCCAGGGATGGGGACTCAACCACTTCCCTCGGCAGCCTGGTCCAATGTTTCACCACTCTTTCAGTAAAGAAATTTTTCCTCACATCCAATCTAAACCTCCCCTG
>NW_008794171.1:2432293-2433217 GCF_000699145.1 Aptenodytes forsteri | reverse complement strand
CAGCTTCTCTAGGAGAATGCTGTGGGAGACGGTGTCCAAGGCTTTAGTACAGTCTAGGTAGACAACATCCACACACATGCACACAGCCAGCACAAAGATCAAGGCAGACAGAAAACGCAATGCTCACACACCCACAAACAGCACCAAAGGGCTGATCCTGTTCCCCTCTCTGGCTGATCAGGATGAAAAGCTGTTAGTGGAAAAAATATAAATATATACATTTATGTACATATATACACATATACATATAGAGAGAGACACAATACGGACCTCTCCAGCTTCAGGCTTTAGACATTCAGTCCTGAGTCACTGACAGCAAAGAAAAGAGCTATAAATGGGGTTTAGTGACAAGACAGGAGAGACTTCACTGGTCAGGCACAGGGCATGTACAGACACTTGTACTGACCATCCCCTGCTCACATGTGATTGACTGGCCCCTTTTATCTCTACATTCATAGAATCATAGAACTCCTCTATTTTTTCCAAAACACTTTGATCCCTCCCTTTCCCCACCTTTGGTTCCTACCCTAAATGTCCATAAAAAGTCCTGTACAATCCCAAAATACACTTCCCACATGTCCCACAGCGTGTACCCTACCCCTGTAAGCAGTAATGCCCTCAGTCTGTGGGGTGATCCTGGGAGAGCCTCTCCAATTGGCCCCTTTTGATGGTTTTCACACCTGGACCACGGGCCGACTGCTGTCCTGCAATAGCCCTGGGAGCAGCCGGGTCAGGGGTTCCATTCCTCTGATGAGGTTATTGGGGTTCCCCTGTTCCTTTGTGTTTACAGAGATCAGTCTTTAGCCACACCACCAGCCACTGTTCCCTTTCCTTGTTTTACAAGACAGCTCCTCACAACCATGCGTTGATGCATCCTCACTTCCCCTCACTTCCTGCATCGATGATAACTTCCTTCTCCAAGTG
>NW_008794171.1:2403056-2430385 GCF_000699145.1 Aptenodytes forsteri | reverse complement strand
AAGAAAGACATGGACCTGTTGGAGCAGGTCCAGAGGAGGGCCACGAAAATGATCAGGGGGATGGAACACCTCTCCTATGAAGAAAGGCTGAGAGAGTTGGGGTTGTTCAGCCTAGAGAAGAGAAGGCTTTGGGGAGACCTTCTTGCAGCCTATCAGTACTTCAAGGGGGCTTATAAAAAAGATGGCGGCAGACTTTTTAGCAGGGCCTGTTGTGACAGGACAAGGGGGAATGGCTTTAAACTAAAGGGGGGTAGATTCAGGTTAGATATAAGGAAGAAATTTTTTATGCTGAGGGTGGTGAACCACTGGCACAGGTTGTCCAGCGAGGTGGTGGATGCCCCATCCCTGGCAACATTCCAGGTCAGGTTGGACGGGGCTCTGAGCAATAGTTGATAGTTGAAGATGTCCCTGCCCACGGCAGGGGGGTTGGACTCTTTAGAGGTCCCTTCCAAACAAAACTATTCTATGATTCTATGATTCATTTGGTGCAACCCGAAAATTCAACTATTCTATGATTCTATGATTCATTTGGTGCAACCTGTGAAACTTGCTCCTTTGAGATAACCCCTTAATAAGGTCTTCCCCTGTAGGAATGAAAAAAAGGTAAATTATTATCCAAAGCAGGGTTCATCCACTCACCATCGTGCCTCTGTGCTCCTTCAGGTCTGTGAAGATGAGCCTTTTGCCGTATATCCTTGCACATTCTGTTTCTGTAATGCGAGAGGCATCTCCTTTTGCATGCACTGAAACTTCTGCTGAACTCCAACTAAATGTCTACTTATATGCCGCTTTCTACACCCCAGCTATTATTTACATGGAGTGAATCTATGGGACTGTAAATTGAGTTTAATTCTTAATAAAAACATTTTAGGAAAAACAGATGAAATAAGGAGTGAAAAAACCGACCGCTACCAGATGGTACTCACCCAAGTGTTCTACGAGAACTCAAATATGAAACCACTGAGCTACTAATAGTGATTATAAACTAATAATTAAACCAGTCTCAGTACATATGTCCAGGGGTGTAGTCAGCCCACAGACCTATATTATAATTGGTCAGATCTAGTCAATACCATACTGGGAACTAGAGGGTAACTTGGCTAACTTTGGGCATGATTCAGTCTTCTCATGCCATGTGAGATGGTCCAAGGTAACCAAGAGATCTGCAGGAGGCCTGGAGATCACACACTGAAGGATGGAGAACGTTCTCCTCCCTTCCTGAAACCCCACCAAAATGTTGCATTGGTTTCTCCTGTGGACAGCATGTGAAAAATAAACTATAAGATGTTAGTTGCATTGCTTAATTTTCTACCAGAGGATACTTGGACACTTGAGAAACCTACAAGGAGCAGAAATACAGATTATTCCATACAAAACAATAAATTAAAGCAGAGGAGTGGGAGGCCTGACAAGGCTTATAATACATTCCAGCACTTACATAATGGTAGCGATGTGCACAGCTTCTCCGGATCATCTGGAAACACTTTAGTATCGAATGAATAAAATAATCACTTTTCCATGATGTCCCTCTTACCTTTCACTCCACCTAAGATGATCTGAGTGGAATCCTCCAGGTTTTTCATCAACTGATCTCATTCCTCACTTCTAGCTGGTAGTTTTCCAAGTAACACTTTCCCATTGCTGTCAACACGCTGAGATAGCACAAATCCTGTTTCAATTCATCTTCATTTATATATACATTTTGAAAAGAAACAATATGTAAATGGTGGTGCAGTTCTGTAGAAGGCACAATGGAAGATTTTAGGAGAGCAATCCAGTGATGTCTTGTGCTGGTTGGAAATGTTTTAAATTTATTACTTTAGGATGGAATTAGGATACATGCAACTACGGTATGATCTGAGGTAAGCACATGGAAAATACTATAGCAAAACTGGTAGCAAAATATTTAAAACAAATTACTCCGTAGGTCTGCATGTCGAGGTCTTTATTCAGGTGTTCAGAGGTTACCACAGAGCTGGGTCACCCAGAACACGGACATCATGATCTGGATTTTATTTTATACCTCTAGCTCAGAAATCCAACTCCATGAAAAAGGGTTCCTGAAAACCAATTTAAAAAATGCAAATCTTTATTGCCATAAGCAGTGACTGAAACAACTGGGAATGCACAAGACCATCAAGACACCCATGCGTGATTTGCAGATATGACAAGAGACCTGAGTCCTTCCTGATCAGCAGTAGGAAACAAGGCAAGATAGAATGGTAAGCCATCACTAGCATTTCAGAGTTGTATACTCTCGTTGCCACTGCAAGCAGCATGACTTTTGGGGGTATTCAGGTCTAGATTAAATTTAGATAGCATAGCACGGACATAGATGTCCATACGTGACCTGGGTGTCTAAGCTCCTACAATAGCCACTGAAGCCTAGACAGCAAGTCAGCACACTTGACATGCATAGAAATGGATCAAGACCAAGGCTCAAGACAGGCATTTAGTGTCATTTGTGATGCCACAGTATTTCTGGGACATCTGCATGGAGGTGCACAGATATCACCAAAGATATGACTTATGGGAAACCTGTGCTTTTCTCAAGTAACACCTGAAGATGGCACCAGGCACTGTATTTAGACAAATTAATTTCCCCATAGTGGCTGGTCAGCTAAATTACTCTAAGCTCCATTACCTGTGCTGTCCAGGGACTCAGTCCAGCTGCCAAGCACAGACACGCACTGCCCTTTGGGATGCCCTAGTGTATCTTGCCTTGTCTCCTACTGCTGATCAGGAAGGGCTCGGGTCTTTTGTCATATCTACAAATGGAAGATGGATGTCTAGATGCTCTCATGCATCTCAAATGGCACCAATAACTACATTTAACCAACTTACTTCAGCCCTAGACTCTTTCTAAAAGTTCATACTGGTATTTTCTAAAACCATGACTCAGGTACCTAACCACAGCTGTCTACCGCTGTTTGAAATGCCCTTTGGTATTTAAGACATCTGTAATTACAGAAAAGATCAATATGACACAGGGTCTACAGGAGGCCCAAGCCTTTCTTGGACAACAGCAAGTCAATGTCATGCAAGATATCCCACAGTGACTAAAATGACAAGATGTGCTTATATGTGGGCAACATATTCTATGCCTGAATATTTGTATTGATACTTAGTCCAGTTCAACAACAGTTCACTGTTTTGTCTATATGCATCAAGCTCATTGCATATGACACAGGGTCTACAGGAGGCCCAAGCCTTTCTTGGACAACAGCAAGTCAATGTCATGCAAGATATCCCACAGTGACTAAAATGACAAGATGTGCTTATATGTGGGCAACATATTCTATGCCTGAATATTTGTATTGATACTTAGTCCAGTTCAACAACAGTTCACTGTTTTGTCTATATGCATCAAGCTCATTAATTTAAGATCAGAGATTGAAACTGGAGAAGGACGAAAATTATTAAATGATCTTGTTTCTGATTGCTGCTTCATTCATGTGCACCCCAATCTCTCACAGAGGCTTTTCATATCTTGGAAATTAATTTCCTCCCACATACTACAATTTGCAAGTGTTCATTTTCAGCCTAATAAATATGAGTATTTAAAAAAGAAAAACTACATTCTTGCATTCATTTTGTGTTTTACATTCATGAAATAGTAGTTTTGTCTCACAGACATTTAAGATATACAAAATAATCTAAAATGCGAAGTGTTGGCTATAATGTGCATTTCTGTCTAACCTTTTAGAAATTACTTCTTCTCCACATATTAGAGGAGAATAATGGAATTTAGTGTTCCAAATAACCAGCCACCTAGGGCCAATTTTTAAAAGAAATGAACAGATTTAAAGCACTCACAAAATTTAAGAACCGAAAACTCAGGTGAAAAGGACTTGGACTCTCAGAAGTAGAAGTGTGTTGCTGAAAGTCAACTTCTAAAAGTACATGTCCCTAACAGCTAAGTCCAAGAGGGAATTTGGCCATACATGTGCTTTTGCTCGTCCTTTAGGGAGATAAGGATTCAAATTCTTCTTGACTCCCAGGAGGCTGACATCCATCCTTCCAGTCCAACAGCTACAGTCTCTGCTGGAGAGAAGAGGACTTTCAGACCATTCTAGGCTTCTTATTTATAAAATAGTTTTTTTGGTGGATCACTCTCAAGGACATTTGTATACTACTTCTGTCTAAATTGTATTTATACAGGCAACTCTATAATGGGTTGGGTGTTTCTGGATGCTTCAGTGCGCCCACCTTCAAAGGGCCTTGTTTAAAATGGGGAATACAAGTACTTTTGCAAAATTGGTATCCGATAATTGGTGAGAATATCAAAACTTATGCTGCCACTTTTGTTTCCAACTAGTAATTTCAAATTCAGATAGAAAGTACAGAACTTTAATATCAATTTCTTCCATAATTATCCAACACTCCATACTTAAAGTTAAGGCCAAGTCCATAGCAAGTATGTAAAGGCTTGTCCAATTTTAGAAAGTCTGGCTTTTTCTTTGCAGTTTTCCAAATGGGAACTGGAATTTCAGTGGGAATTCCTGGCTGCCTTTGTACATTTAGAAATTAAGTCATTTACTAAAGCACCTCTAAAAAGATGCAGAAGCCTAAGTGCACCCTCATTAAAAACCTTGGAGTGGAGGTGGGATTTTTCAGGAGTGCCTATGTGACTTTATTAAGTGAGATTTATTATCAATGAAAAGTCAGCTTTTGAGCTTGCCTGACAGTCTCAAGTCACTCGCTTGCCATTCCTTGGATAACTTTAACAGAAAAACAGAGGTAAATTCTGCATTAAGACAGCTATTTCTTCTAGTGATGTAGTAGTGGTGACAGGCAGGAAAACAGTGAGTTAGCAGGATAGTATTATTGTAGTCTTTATTGATACAGAAGATTTAAGTTACAGAACATTAGGCAAACCCACCCTCTTACTTGCCCAGTATTTGAGGATGAACAGTTACAGACAAGAAAATGATCCAGTTACTTATAGTGCAGCTAATGATTAAATTACATTAAAACTGTTAACAATATTATACTGTAAAATACAAGTGCATGTACAGTATATAAATACAATAGCTTTCTGTTCCTTGTCAGGAACATAAGCCAATCACATACATTTTTCAGTTTAATTTAGCTTGTGCTAAAGTACATTTCCAACTTAAATATATATTAATGTAAAACATACCTATTAAAACTCTCCGTTTCACTCCCTGCATCTTAACTTGCAATTTATATTACAGTACTTCAAAAGCTGAATGAACGCTCTTATTATTCAGAAGAGGTTTCTGTCAGAATTTCCTACCTTTTAAATCTTTGGCAATATTTCACAGGAACACTCTTACTATTCAGACTTAGTAGTTTTTCACCACGTAACATTTTAGTTTTATCCAAAGCAAGATACTCTGATTCCTGACTCTTTCTATTTGAAAGAGCAGGCCACACAAATGCACTGTACGAGTATTAAAATAACAAAAATCCTACACTGTAGGAGAAAATCGACATTGTGCAAAATACATTAATAAACATTTTAAAGATTCAAAAGATACAACATTGTTAGACATGGCAACACTGGCCCAGTGCACAAACACACTACTGCCTACCTGGCCAGCCAGCAGCAATACGTCGGTCTGCGAATCTGCTCCTTGACAGGCTGCTCCCCTGTCAGACACAGCAGTAAGATGCGTAAGGGTTTGTATTTGGGCCAGGTTATCCAAACTTTGATGGCTAAGATTAGATTCCTCAAACCTATCAACCGTCTAAACAAGTCTCCTGACTTTCAAAAAGATATGCTGCGTTCACCTGGGTACCAAGGCCACCTATTTAGGTTCTAGGTTCCCAGCTCAGCAAATCTTCATTGATAGTACCATGTCAGTGTTTACTTGCACCGGCCAAAAATCACCACCAAACTCTGAACTGGTCAAACTGCACCCTGGCAGAAGCACCTTCTCAGCGTTGCTCACTAGGACACAATCGATGCAGAACAGATGATATGAATGGACTTGACAGTCCTTTATTCTCCAAACATACATGGGTAGAAAGATGCAAAACTAACAGGGGAAACAACTTTCATTTAAATCCTATCAGTCCTACTAAAAATGTTCCATGTAAAAGTATTTAATGTCAAGTAAAATACGCTGCACAGAAATATATTCTATCAGTGTGTAGTGTATGGTTTAGGTAAGCAAAAGGTTCGTTATGAAACAGATGGAAACACTTAGATTCAATGTCTTTTAAAACAGCTTAAAGACTAAAAAAACCTTTACGATGAAAAGCTGAAGTTACCTTTTGCCTCTCTGCTAACCACCTGTGTTTGCTCCTCTGTGGCACTTTCATACGAAAGGTTAATTCTATAGTATCATACCTGCAGAGACTCATCCCTTTAAAGGGCCTGCCAAGTATTTAACTTTGTCCACGCTAAAATGAAAATAAGAGCATTGCTCAGAACTATTGCTTGAACAAATACATGCAGTTTGAACTACATGCTGTAACGAATCCCTATCAGAAATGCCCTCATCGACATGGAGATGAAAGTGCTCAAATACAGTCACCACATGGTGGATGACTGGGGAAATATTCTGAAGAGAAAAAACAAATATAGATATATCTAGCACTATATTATTTTCTGACTGTAATGCCAAATGGTAATTACCAAATGGTAGACTTCTGAGGAATATACCGAAAGCAAGCAAAATATTACATATATTTCTATCTTAATTTGTATGAATACAGTAGAGAGGTTTTGGCATACCATATTTCTTGGGGGAATGTTATAATTAAAAATATCCCTTAGAAAAAGGAGTTTCTTCATAACAGGAATGAGTATGATAAATACAGTTCTATTATGTACAAAATATAGAGTGTTTTTAGAAAACAAGACCAAAAATATAGCTTTAGCATTTGGAGTGAAAGTCATCTATGAAGTGTGAGCCAGAAAGTCAAATACAAACCCTGAAAATCAGGATTCCAGCTGGGGACTCGGCATGCAGGCTTGCTGAACAAAACTCATTTCTACCCAATTACCAACTTATCAACTTGTTCTTTTTTCTTCCAAAATGAACAAAAGAAGCAAAAAGCAGTAAAGGGCATGTTAGATTCTATTTAAGGTGGAACATAATGCAAAAATAATTATTATACATTCCAATAGAAATATAGATAGGCAGTCCATAGACTTCTGGCAATAGGTAAAAAAAATACAGCATTTCATACATTTGTATAGTTGAAATCAAGGATAAAGAAATGGTGTAAAACATGGGTCAGGATAACAATTACCAAAATGTACAAAAATAAACTACTTATCATTTGTGGTGTTGAATGTTTTTGCATCATTAAAGAAAGTAATATTGCTCTGATAAACAACATCCTGTAACTTTTCATTCAAAATCCAAAAAGGAGTACCAGTAGTTGAAAGCAAGTCCCGAGACAGCCCACATCTTCAGACAACCTGCAGGCAGGTGGTGCACTGTAGGGACAAAGGGCTTCAAAGCAGACATCCCTGGTGGCCCCCCAGCTCACAGTGCTGTGGAATCACAAGTTCTTTCACAAATAACCCACAGCTTATACGTGTGAAAGTATGGCACAAGCGCCATTCTAGAAAGTAGTGTCTCATCCTTTCCTTTCTCATACAGAAATGAATCTTTAAGCTGCTCTGCACAGTCAGACCTCCCTGACTCTAGTGAGCACCACAGTTGCCGTTTCCCTGGAGCAGGGGTCTGGCCATGCTGAACAGCTCATGGTATAGGAACATATAGTAAGTAACAGATCACGTAAGTTGGCAAGAACACTCCTAACTGGCTATCTTTTGGTCCAATAAAAGATCCAGCCTTTACCTCTAAACCTTACCTTACAGTCTTGTCCATTCTTCAGCTCAAATGTTAAGATAGTCGGCATGAAAAAAAAATGCCTTTATGCTTACTGTCATGTAACCAACCACCAGCAGTGGTCTGCTATACTACCAGGGAGGGCTTGGTCCTTCCAATCACTTGAAAAACTCCCTTTGGGGCCAATGTGAAAAGACTGAACAAGAGTCACAGTCATTCTGCACAGTGCACTCTAATTCCAGACAAACCGACTCCCAGGAACCAGAGCCAGGCAACTGCAGCTACCCAAAATCTTTTCCACGGCAAACATGTAAGTCCCCAGAATGGAAATGAAACACACAGCTGCTCTTTTCTAAAACTATCGGAGTGAAAAAAAAAATGCCTTTATGCTTACTGTCATGTAACCAACCACCAGCAGTGGTCTGCTATACTAACCAGGGAGGGCTTGGTCCTTCCAATCACTTGAAAAACTCCCTTTGGGGCCAATGTGAAAAGACTGAACAAGAGTCACAGTCATTCTGCACAGTGCACTCTAATTCCAGACAAACCGACTCCCAGGAACCAGAGCCAGGCAACTGCAGCTACCCAAAATCTTTTCCACGGCAAACATGTAAGTCCCCAGAATGGAAATGAAACACACAGCTGCTCTTTTCTAAAACTATAGTGTCTCTGGTTCACTGGGGTGCAATTCACCCTGCCAGAGACAGCCAAGAGAAGGTCTAGGCATCACTGAGCTTCCGCTCCAACCCTTGCAACAGAGCTGGAGTGAAAACAGTATTGCCTAGACTTGGTGCCTACATACACCTTTTCTGAGTAGGAAGGCATCTTGACTTCCTTATGAAAATTCTTCTTTTTTTCTTGCAAATAACCTAAAATTATATTTCCTTCCTATATTCATATATATATTTTAAACCCTGACATCAATTCAGTTTTTCACTAGATGAGCAGAGGTTGAGAGCAAAGGGGTTAATTGAGGGAGCAGGTGGGAAGGAATGAAGGAAAGAACAAACAACAGAGTGAGAAAGGGCTGCATGCTATTTTTCAAAAATTCATTTGGAAATGGAATTTGTCCCACACGTAGGTCTGCCATCCATCTAGGATTTCTTGTTAAGGAACAAAATAGTTCACAGTGTCTGGTTATTACTTTAAACCAACCACCAAGTTTGTAGCATTTAAATCTGCAGAGATGCTCTCTGTTGCGTTAGCTAGAACTGTGGATGCAGGATAAATGATTTCTTCAACGGTCACATATGTCCCTGTTAAAAATCCAACAACTCCAATGACAGCTATAAAAACGTCTTTAAATATCGTCCATAAACTTAAGTTTTCCTTGTAGAAAGTGAGGATTTCAACAAGAGGAGGCAGAATCAGTGCTAGAGTGCTGCTGCTGACGGCTCCAACGAAAGAAATCACCAGGTCTAGGCGAGGGATCAAAACTGCTACAGCACCTAAAACACAAGAAGAGTAACAGTGGCTTCAGATTCAGCATCCTCATGAAAAACAAAACTGTGACAAACACAGAACCTAGTGGTCCATGCTTTTTAAAAAGTTCTACCATTCACTATTTTTCCAGCTACAAGTGATGTACGATATATAAACGCATGTATTTGTGAGTAAGATACATCTTCATGCTTATGTGAGATACTCAGTTTCAATTCTGAATTTCTGCACGAGCTGGCAGAGCTTCAAGTTAAAGTTTTCTTGTACTTACAGGGTAAATAAATTTGGCCTGCAAATCACAGAGAAATGAGAAATATGAAATTGTATGGAGACGTTTTACTTTTTTGGTTGTTGGGTTTTTAAGACGAAAGAATAAAGCTCATGAAGAGCAGGGGAAGGGGCTGTTGCATGCTGCCCAGGAGACAGTTGGCAAAAATGTATTATTATTAATTACTATACATTACTAATAATCTAAGTGACATAAAATTATTCAAAATGGACCAAACCTGCTGGCCACTTGGCAGTCTCACAATCATTTAAGTCACTTTTACCTACAAACTTGCCTCTTGAAAAATCTTGGTCTATACAATTGCATTCAATTTGTAAAATGCCACTAAAATAGTTGCCCAGTGAACTAAACGAGAATTTAGCTCTGCCAAGAGACAAGTCTGAACACAAGGCCCACTTTTAGCACGGCATGGCCGGTCTCACCTCTTGAAACTATACCATTCATAGAAACAGAATCCATCATGTTGGACCAGAACCGCTTCTGGTTTTAACCCCTTTGGCTGGCAAGCCTAGGCAAGGTACCCTGGCATTAACTCAGATACACCAGTTGTCATGTAATGTTTTCAGTCCTGTATTAGAAAACAGCTTTCAAAGGTCAGCTGAGCACAGGCCTCTATACGATTCCCTGTATGCGGCGGAAATGTCTGTCTTTTTTCCCTTCCATGAATATATCGCCTTCTAGCTGTCAGACATTATCGTAAACATCCACAGCATCTGCCTGCTTGCCATTTTCTATCACTTCTCATCAAGACAAGGAAGAAAGGGAATGGGGAAAACTGGCGTAAAAGCCACCAGCAAATCAAAAATACCACATAGTATGTTTTTGGTTCTCCCATACCTCCCTTCTTAATTCTTAAGCCATAATAAAAGCACGTTTGGCTTTATAGCAACTCCTCCACTAACCAAATATTATGTAAACAATGTTTATGGCAATAAACAAATGGAACAAGCAAGAATGAAATCCTCACATAACACGTGAGGATGAAAACCAGAAGGTGTGTTTCAGCTTTATCATTTCTCAAGATGAGCTTTCTATTTGCAGAGCGTCTTTGCTGTGGGCTGAATGCCACCAGCTGCCTCGGATTCTAACAACATCTGATTATGAAAGGCAACATACTCAAGTTATGTTAGTGCTGATGCTCTCCATTGAGAATATTTAACTTGAGGAAATCTGCACTGGCAAACACACTCAAGATTCACTTGCAGAACACAACAGTTATCTGCTGCTACCAGGTAACCATTCACTACACATTTTAATAAAACCCCTAACTACAGAGATCCGTGCAAAAAGGAGGTAAGACTGAAGGTATAAGCCAACAGAGGGATAAAGGATTCTCCAGCCCATCCTATTTGAAAGAAGCATATCATGCACAGATCTGCCAAGAAAAATCAATTAACTTGTTCTTGCTTACCATGACTATAGTTTAACACTTTGTGATTCTACAGATATATGAGAGGCACCATGTGGCCAAAGGAAGCTTGGGCAGAGACAGTGTCCTTCAGGAAACCTTAGGAACACCCTGACACTCAAAAATAGATGAGCCAAGTTTTTTATCCCACTGTTATGATGGACCTACTCAATGCCAAACAAACTGTTTCTCCCATTGCATGAATATGACATTTAAAGACTGGAAATGCCGCATGCTTATGCATTATCTAGGACAAAGCTAAATGGAATGAGAAAGCAATTATGCCAAAGTTAATAAAAGACACAAAGTACCCATTTCTATCACTTTTGTAGCCATAACTCCACTCAAGCCATAAAAGTAGGCACCAGGAGTGCCCAAGCAATATAGGATGAGTGCTCAGACCAGACTGACTGGCAAGCTTGCTTGATACTTGCACAGCAGTGCACAATCCATTAAGTAATTGAAAAGTGCAGATGAAGTATATTTGCAATGACTGGTAAAACTTTCAGCTAGTGAATATGTTGAATGTGTTCTTCTGAAGCAAAAGAGAGAGCTGCACATTTATTATCTTGCCAATTTAATAGATGTAGTGGGTGTATTCATTAAATATAGATTTTCAACTTCTGTAATAGACCTCTTTCAATTCTACATGTGTCCACAATTTAGAAGGTACTCATTAATTTATAGTTCATAGTTTTATTTGAAAAGTTCTGCTTTATTAAAAATAATGAGAATATTTTTCATATTTTTTTAATTGGAAAAAATAGCTACAGTTTATAATTGCTTCAGGTTACAGAGAAGCAAAATGCTGTGTGTTGAGTTGGATCTCATCAAACATTTTTCTGGCTCATACAAATTTGTATGAATCTGGATATTGCTGTGGGAGAAGTTTGGAAATATGTTTCAAGGTTTTAATTAGTGCCTTATTTATTCTCTAACAACCCAAGAGAAATACAACTCATTTTATTACCTACCAAAGAATGTCCTCAAGAGTTAAGAAAGGGAACCAGTTTCCAGGAGAAGTAAACAAGGGGCGTTCCTACAGGCAGGGAGCCTAATTTTCCCAGCCATGCATACGTTTTAAAAATATAACATCAAGAAGAAATTCTGAACTTTTATCAACAGTCATGAAACTTTCTGGTTTGGAAGCTCTGGGAATCTCAACTGAAGAAGTAAGTCCTACAATGTTAATATGACACTTATTTTTGGCCAACACTTAAATTGTCGTCAGCCTTGAATGAAACAGCAAGAGCAATATGAACAAAGAGCATCCTGCAGAGATAAGGAGAGATTGTAACATATTAATTCTACCTTAACTCTGCAGTTTAATCTCAAAAAACAGTAATAATGGATTCTCCAGCCTGTCTCAGCCATGCAGTGTCAGCTGGGGCTTTTCTGGGGGCGGAACACTATAGTAGAATGTCTCTATTTTCTTAAGGGACGTATCATCCCCGTGGAAAGATACGCTTAATTTTACTCTGTTTATATTATAGTGCTGCTTCTTTTACAACTTTCTCTCCTTGTTACAGAATCAGCACATTACTAGCCAGACTTGCTTGCTGAGATAATCTCAATGAGACCACTGGGAAAAAAAGGTTTTGCCATCTCTTTACTACTCCCAACCTAAGTGCATTCTAACTGCAGATTAAGTCAAATATGTGATTACCATATTCCAATACTTCCTCTAGTAATAAAATATTAAGCTACTTTATTTCTATCAAAAAGTAATGCATATGCCACACTAAATCCTTGAGCAAGATGGGTACTGCTGTAATTAGGATCTATGGATCTAAGTAAAGATTGAACTATAATTTTGGTCCTGTCCATACACAGATTAAAAGCAAAACATATTGCAACTTCATCAGGAGATTTTAATGATACAGCTCACTTATAAGCATTTTTTTCCATGTTTCTAGTAGGACTTAATTTATTTATAAGCATCTTATAGGAAGCAAGAAAGCAATTTTGAAATTTAAAAGGCTAATAATACTGATAATTTCTACTAAATTTTCCTGTAGCCCAATAATAAAACTGTTTAATATTTCTGACAAAAACCAGGTCAGCGGTATTTATACATGTGCATCCAAAGAAAAGAAGTAATACATACGTTACCAGATCAGTAGTATGGCCCAAGCAAATTGTCCTAACAGCAGATGTTATAAATATACATGGTCAAAAAGACTGAGGGCTTCTTAAGTATGAGAAATGTTGGATACTACTAGGGAGTGGGAACTTCACACAGTTCAAGAGCAAAATAATTGTCTCAAGCGATATACAACCAGTTTTCTTCAAAGGCAGTGATAGTGCTGAAGAGGTCCCTGTTCTGCAGGAAGTCAGCACACCCCAAACTTACTCTCTATTTGTACCACTTTTCCAGGACTAAATCAGAAGACTGGAGCATTGATGTATTAAAGATGGGTGTTTGACATACATACAACTTTCCAAAAGCACAAAACAAAATCATATTTTTAACATGCCTTCAGATGCCTACAATATGGCAAAGAAAGAGTCCCTTCCAGGAAGAAAAAATGCCTACAATTAAATGTTTGCCAAAGAATTGTGGCTATAGGCAAAATGGCACTTCAAAATATCAGCCTGAATCCTCCTTCCTATTCTAATATCCCAGGCTGTGCTCTCTGCCCATCTTTCCTTACCGCAGTAGTGCTTAGCCAGTAAAACTGGAATCCTCTTCTTCCCTTCACCTTACTGCATTGTTTCCTGGCTCCCCTTCCCTAATGCAGCACCTTCATATTTTCTTCCGACTCACTCCTCCTTTTCCACAACACTCTCCTCCACATTGCCCAAGTTTTCTTCCTTTACCTCCTAAGAAAAGAGAACACCATTTCTCTGCTATGGACTACCCCAGAAAGCTTAGCAGGTTTGGCTGCAAGGAGTTTACATGTGCAGGCTGGACAACTAGAAAGTCAGGATATCTACATCTTCTCAAGTGGTCATTTGACCAGGGGATCTGTGTTGTGTTTTCTGTGCAAATGTATTTCCATGCTCTGTACATGAGTTGTATC
This sequence comes from Aptenodytes forsteri, assembly GCF_000699145.1. NCBI lineage: Eukaryota > Metazoa > Chordata > Aves > Sphenisciformes > Spheniscidae > Aptenodytes > Aptenodytes forsteri. The sequence goes on along the minus strand of NW_008794171.1, from coordinate 2,416,450 downwards.
TTCCACCTTGGCTTGAAGGCAGGCAAAACAGTGCGTGCTACCCCTCGGACATCAGCTGGACATTGCAGACTTATTTAGAGAACCACAATAAAACATTTATCTCTCTTTTATAAAACAGTAACATACTATGTCACAATTAAAACAATTCACGTTTTAAAAATAAGTTACAAACTCTAACAGAACTTAATATTTCAAGAAAAAGAGGTTCATTTAAATAAATAACAAAAAAGAATGCCTTCCCTGAGAGTTCCACAGTGGAAACTAAACTGTGTTTTGATACGTGTGTACAAAGGAATACGAGACCAAGTAGAAAGCTGTTATTAATCTGAAGATAAAGTAATGCAAATAATCACTTAAGAGCATTTGCGAATAATGTATAGAGCTTTGCACACAGGTAGAAAGAAATCTACATATTGATGGACGCAGTTTAAAAAAAAGGATTTTAGATAAAGATCCTGATATTACATAATTATGAATTAGAAAATTATTTTTTCTGGCTAAAAATGCTAACTAACATAGGGTTTGAGGTGGTGTTTGTTTTAGCCGTTCTTTGAGACATCAGAAGACTATAAGATACATACAGAAGATAATTTCTTTAAAAATTATTTAGATTCAGTCTTCACCAAAAATTATTTCCTTAACCCAACTTCTTAAAAAGCATGCTTTTAAATACCAGCTCAATCTCAAAACCAAAACCAAACAGAAAAAGGAACAAAGCAGAAGATAAATTGCAGTTATACTACAAGATGACAAATTCTACTTTCACACTGGAAAGAAAAAGAGATACAGCTTAAACGCAGGACAACCACACACATCATACGGTTTGGCTTTATTCCTTTTGGAATGAAACACTCTTTCATCATTATCTTCCTGCAACATACAGTATGCAGAGACAGAAAGTACTTCACATCACTTGCCCTCACACCACAACTCACTGTTTATGATTGCTTTGTCCTATGTTAGTAGGAAAGACTAGACACACACAGGAGAAGATGGTTTAAATAACGTTACCCTTCACAATGAGAGGTAATCAAGGACACTGTCCCAACACACAGCAGAGCCCTAATAACCCGTTCAGGGAATGGGCAGATCCATCCCTTCTCCAGAGCCCTCCACATCAGTTTCTCAAAGACGTGTAAGTAAATTCATTTTTTACAGCACTTTGCATCAGAGGTTTCAAAGCTGTTTACAAAAGGCTTTATATTTATATTCTTTTTATTCCTTATGCACAAAGAAGCATAAAGAATGACATCAGACCAAACAGCGACTTAACAGAGGCATCGAGTCCACACTTTTTTTACCAGATTACCTAAAATACCTATACCCAAGCTAAGACTGGCATGTACCACTGGTACAAGAGCCCCTCTCCAGGACAGTGTTCCCTCCATGGGAGGGAACTAATAAAATCTCTCCACCCTAGTTGTCTGTGCTTTTACAACCCCAAAATTCAGGTAGTGTAATTCATTCAGACTTCAGTTTCCAGGATCTGCACCCATTTTAAGCAGAATTTGGTGTCACAATAATGTCATGCAGGAGGAGCCTGTGTGAGCAGGTATAGATTTACAGGGACAGGGGCAGAGTAGCAGTGACGCAGCTATAAGGCAATTCTTCCCCCTATGCACCTCCTCGGGAACACTCAGAGTGACTTGTTCACTCTGCCAAATGTCAAAGCGGTAGTTCATAAACTGCTTGGCCTCCTCGCCCTGTTCTGTCTGCCCCTCATCAGGTCTTCAGAATTAATGTCTTTTTACTAAGCACCCCTCTTGGATGGCAACATATAAAGCAAACCAGGCAGCGAGACACCAAGGAAGCTCCTCATGCTGCAGGTTGCCCGGAGCTGCAACACCAAGTGATCTTCATAAAACCACCAAGCACAGGTGCAGCACACGCTGGATTATGTGCAGATGTATTTCACCATTTAATTAACTACAATCCATGGGCTCACAAATGACATCTGGTTACTATTACATTTGAAACATTGTATTTATTCATTTGTCTCTGCAGTAAATTTATTTGAGCTTTGCTACCAATACTTTATCATACAAATCTTTTTAGACATACTTCAGTGAAATAATGTAAACAACTGCTATATGCAGCTAGATTCAGCAAATGAATGTAAAGCACGCAGCAAAACTCATTAATATTGAGCTCTAAATGGACGATCCTATACCATTACAGTACTGACACTGTTCCCACTGCCAATCACTTTCCTTCAGACATCTGATTCTATGGACCCACCAGATATGAGTCTGCAATTAAAATTCTGTCCTCTTTGTCTCAGTCTCTTAAAACAAATTGCGACTCTGAGACAGCTGAAAGGCTCCCAACAGTGCAAGCAAACATTAACGTTTGCTTATCCAAGGACAAGACTGTTTTTGCTATGGAGCGCAGAGGTGAAGAAAAGAGTTGAGAGCTGCGGCTAAGCCCTGAAGAGCCAGCCATGCTGCTTCCGATGCTGCTGGAAAGTCGTATTTCCCTCCACTCACCGTCATCACTCCATACTCCCCAATCTTTCTCTTGGATGCACTATGCATATAAAGCTATGTCACAGGAAAGCAGGCAGTGATCCATGGCTACTTTGCTGTCTCATAACAAAAGCAAGACTTAGGCAATAGTAAGTTAAAATAATTTCATATAAAAAAGTTTGTCTTGCCCTCACCCTTGAAAATAAAAATTTCATTATATACCTTTTGATTACTACACAAAGTGAGCAAAAAATAATGTAATTAAGATGAAATTGAACACACTTACCTTTAATCTTAAGCTACCATACTTTGCTCCATACCTACTAAACATGTACATATGAAGGAGAAACACTGCCAAAGACACCTTTAAGAAGAGTTAAAATTACTTATTTTTATCCTTCTTGTTCTACTTAAGAATCAAATTTTACATTTCTTTATTAAAGATTATTAAAGGAATAGCTGATTAAGATGACAAAAAATATATCTGTTACTGTGGAAACCTTTTGTCAAAATAGAATCCATCAGGATCCCAAAAATCATAACAGCTGTTCCAGATAAATTATCTTCTCTAATTACCACCTAAGGACTAAAAACTTTATTAAATAACAGATTAAGTTAGCTCTTCCTCCTCCCCCCAAGTATTAAATAAATTACAGAACAAGGAGATTCTGTTCTGGATAACTGTAATAAAACTTCTGAGCTAAGAGTCTCTAACCTGTGTTTGGGGGTGTTGTATGTGCTACAGCTTCCATCAGCAGGAACACATTAACTTGCACATTTCCAAACAAGAAGACTTATCAGGAGACCAGCTTGCCTAAGGAGGGAACTCATGACTAAAAAGACAGCATATAGGAGATGGAAGCAGGGACAAGCTACAAAGGATAAATTTAGAAACATCACATAGACATGCCTGGATGGTCTCAGGAAAGCTGAAACTCAACTGAAGCCGAGACGTTCAAGGGATGCCAAGGGCAATAAGAAGAGCTTTTACAACCACGTTGGTAATAAAAGTCTGAAGAAGGAGAGTGTAAGCCTGCTGCTGAATGGGGTGTGGGATTTAGTGACCGTACACACAGGTAAGGCTGAGGTACTCAGTGTTGCCTTTGCCTCAGTCAGTCTCCCAGCCCCTGTGATCAGTGAAAGAGGTCAACAAGAAGAACTGCCATCAGTGGATGAGGACTGAATCAGGGATTACTTGAGAGAACTGAAACCATAAAGGTATACCGGACATGATGGGTTGCATCCAAGAGTATTGAAGAGAACTGGCCAATGTCCTTCTAACACCACTCTATATTGTCTTTGAAAGGTCATGGAAATTGGGGGAGATCCCTGGTAACTGGGGGAAAGTAAATGTCATCAAGAAAGGCCAAAAGAATAATCCAGGGGAATAGGCAAGTCAGCTTCACTTTGGTCCCTGGAAAAATCATGGAGCAAGTAATCTTGGAGCACATTTCTGGGCACATGAAGGAGAAAAAGGTGACTGGGAACAGAAAACGTATTTATCTAGGGTAAATCATGCCTGACCATCCTGATTACCTTCTCTGATACAATGACTGGATTTATGGATGAGGGGAGAGCAGTAGATGTCATTTACCTCAACTTTAGAAAGGTCTTTGACACTCCCACAATATTCTTGTATCTGGATGGAGGGAAACTAGATGGGTAAAAAACTCATTGGACAAAAGAATAGTGGTCAATGGGTCTATACTCTACCTGCAGGCTGGTAAAAATCCTACAGCTAGTAGGGAAAGTAAAAGCTTCCTGTAACTGATAAAAACATGAAATGATCACTTAAGATGACAAGAATTATGTTCTTTAAGCCTAGAAAATGATAACGTGCTCACTACAATCCTAATTAGTCACAAAAACGTCCCTGTAGCACAAAGTAACAGTGCTGAAAGTGGGCTGACATCATATTTAAGTCTGAATTAATTTAAATCATTGATTTTTAATCACGATTCAAAGCTGGATTAAAATTTATATTTTAACAGTGATACTTCACAGGGGTTTTTTTATTTCTTAAGTAAAATGGCTAAAAGAGATACTCATTCTTGCTTATTTGTAACTTCAGATGATACGTCATATTATTTAAATAGCAGCAGTGCTAAGTAGCTTACAAACTAAATACTTTAGTCCCCAGAGAAATTTTAGCCACTTTGAAATGGGAAGCTGCACTCTGATTTCACACAATGTTAAAAGTTTTTCATAAAAAGCAAATGCTTGGATTCTCATGTAGTTTTTAAGTATCTGAATTGGCCTGCTTATTTTGGGCTGTGAAAATGCAGAGGTTTTTGGTATGATCAGTACCTATTGCATATGACACATACTATATTATTACTGACATGCTAATAAATAACTTGTGAATTTACTGCAACATATCAAAAGTAAATTAAAAAATAATGCCCACAAAAAGACAACAATCACACTGCAGTGGCATGACCAATGCATTTCCAAAATAATGCTTTGCAACAGCTGGTGTCACAGGCATGAGTTAGTTAAAGCCTGCTGTGTTGATTGATGATACAGAAAAAACAAGCTGCCAAGTGCCTTGGCTTCCCAGAGAGAATCACGTGCAGTAGCTAGTTGAGGTTCAGCTCCCTGTGTTGACAGGCTTAGGCAGATTAAGTACTGAATTATGGCCTGCAGTCCAAATCAATCAAAAAATGCAGTCATCTGCAGATGTTTTCAATCTTAATTTGTTGGCATTTCACCTTGCAAAGTGAAGTTTGGAGAGAGCAGCTTGCTTCACCATGAAGGAAAACTTGACTGCCAAATGCATAGCTGCCTACAGCTCAGCATGGGGAAATTCAGGCGCAGCATGTGTCTGAAGCACCGTCCTCTCCTAGAGTCAAGTCAGCTGTGCTCGCTGCAGGCTGGGGCTTACTGCGCAGGTCACTCTTTGCCAGATGTCTGGAACGTTATGCATGCCCAAGAGAAGGGGTCACCCTCCTTAGCATTCATTCTTAATTTTTTGTGACCCAAGTAAATCAATACCCAACATAAATATGTGATTGCATATCATAAGCCTGTACCACTATATACTATCCTTTAGCTATAACTTTCAAAGAGCTCACCATCATCTTTTCAATTTGATGGGAGAGGGAAAATAATAACCTAATGCTTACAGAGGTTACATGGGAATAGGGGGACTCAGGTTCGGTGCTCTCCTCAAGGAGCTGAGGTTTAAATCCCACTTTGAATGTCCCAAACACTGAGTTTATAGTTCTCACCTACAAAATTACCTTTCAATTCTTTTTTTTTCTAAACTGTTAATTAAATCACCCAAAGAAGTTTGCCAAAAATTTATTTTTATTCCTGAGTCATAAGATTATTCAAGCTGTGTCTTTTTTTTTTTTTTTTAAAGATCCCTAAATTGCTGATTCACTAAAGTTTTGCCAGAGGAATTCTCAGATTTTCTGCAGGGTTTTTAAAACACAGCTCCATTTTGAAATTTCTAAAGGAAAGAAAACATTTTAAAACCTGTGTGTGTTATCAAATTACAAATGATCTAGCTGTCAAAGTCTCATTATGACTTCTGAGAAAGCAGTTTTCTGAAATAAATGTGTTTTCTACTGTTCCCAAGTTTAGCAAACTTAAAGTTACATTTCAAATCAGCTTTTTACTTAAGAATGAAGCAGTTTAGTTTCCTGCCCTATAATGGTCAACATAAAACAGCAGGCAGTCTTCATGTCAAGAAATTTTCCCTTAAAAACAGTACTCATAAAAGCCAGTGATTTGACAGATCTGCATAGGATGTAGTCAGAGGATGTAGGTTGCTCAGAAAAAGCAGTGCAACAAACAAGCACTTATCTGAGAAGGAAAAACAGCAAAGAAACAGAAAGCATCTGGATGGACTACAAACTGGAAAATTAACATTTTCAAAGTCTATCAGGAGACAAGCAGTGCAGCTGGTCTAAATAAATGGTCAATGAAAGTGATTTTCAACACTGTAAAAGTACCAGCACAAGATGATCTCTCAAACAGCTTACAAATCCCCCATGGTTGTAATGTTTGGGATTGTAGGTCCTGTAATTTTAGATCTCTCTCCATAAGCAAAGGGAAAGCACTGTATCCTTAGAAATAAAGCTTTTAATTTGTGCATAGGAAACCTGTTTTCAGCGTGTTTGACTTGCACTGGTCCGTTTAGTAGCTTTGGGCATTATCACTTCCCCTCCCCATGCCTCGGCTTCCTTATCTGCAACATGGCAACAATAATAGCGAGTTCCTTTATTTTATAAGGCTCTTTGACAGTGATAGATAAAAACAATATGAAAATAATAAACGTTAGTATCATTGCAGTAGCTGTTAGAGCTTTAATATTTACACTGGAACTCTGATATCAAAGAGTATTACTCTTAATTGTCCATGTGCCTACAGAATAAATGGTAAATAAAGAACTGAGCTAGTGTTATGTGATCACCTTTTTTTGGCAATCCTCAAATGCTTTGCATTCTGTTTTAGGGATGGTTTTCCTCCTATACCAAACTCTACCATAATCCTTTGGTAATGCTTTTAAGTGGACAGTGAAACGATTATGTGTAAATATACTTTATAAAGCAGTATGGACTCCCACAGGATAAAAGGCAATACTAAATATCAAGCACAAGATATTACTGTACTATAATGCCATTTTTTAACTAGCAGGCATTACAACCACCGCTGCCAACATCCTTGAAAGTTTCAGTTACCCAGAGTAAAAATGGTGCCTGCTGGTAGTGTTCCAAATAAAGATGCAGAAACCTGGCAAGTCAAATAAGTATGCTTCCAGTTACAGCCCATCTGAGGTGAGTGTGAAGCGTGGTGCTGATGTCTATCCTACAGCTCTCTAGATAATCATTATCTAACTTTCCACAGGAAAAAAACCCAACTTTTTTTTCCCCAACAGTAACTGTTGAGTAAATGTTTAAACTCAATCTCCCTTTCGTTCTCAAAAAAAAGTGTCTAAAAACGGTAAGATTTCAGATAAAGGTCATTAAATAAACTTTAGATTAGGTATTAAGTTTTTACTTAGCAGCATAATTAAACAATAAACAATTAAAGATAATATGATATAAACTACTCTGTTACCCCAAAGTTCAACGTCAACATAAAAGGACGTGTGAAAGGAGACACAGAACATAGGCATTGGCTTCAATTTACCTGTTTCAGCGTGGCTCGTATTAGATACAGTTTTCACAGAATATTCTCCCTTGAACTTAGGAAAAAAATACTGTGGTTCAGTACTGCAGAAGAAAAGGGTTTATGAGAAAACCCCATCCCCCTGAAGAACATAAGCCAATTCAGGCAGTCCCTGAAAACCACCAATTGTCTTTCGATTAGCACTACCTATATGATGGTGATACCAAGGGATAGCATCACTCTCTGTGAAACCCTGGCCATCTGGGACAAAGGCCCAAAAAAGGAGCTGGTTTTCTGCTACACACATGCACAGGTGCTATCACAGTAACTAACCTGAGCACCTAAAACCTCGCTTCTCACATGAGTCTCTTTGGGATCCTGAATTTCATCATCTCCATTTTTATACCCCTTCCAGACCCTGAAACAAAGATCTGTTTTGATGGTGCTTAGTATTTTCCTGTAGTGCTGAGTCCAGCGCAATACCCACATCTCAGAGAAGTCAAGTTTGCCAGCCCATTTCCCAGGACAGTGCCAAGCATCAGGCCAGAGAACAGACTGGGAAGTAAGTATCACTTGCCGTCTTTTTAAACCTGTGTCAGAGAAAATGTGAAACACAAAGGGTATAAGATCAAAACTGCTCCCCAGCTGAGTCTCCTGATGTCCTAGGCTACATGTTAGTCATTGACATTTCACTGACAGATGCCACGCAAATGAAATTACACTACACATCTATTTATACAACATCGTAAGTGTATGTGCCTCCACTTGGTCACCTAAAACTTAAGAGTCCCTTATAGAACCGAATACCGTCCTTACCAAGAAGATACCCTACCTCCATAGGTGAGCTACCTCTGTGGCCAAGTGCCCTCACCACTGGAAGTTTGCGCTTGCCAATACTGTAATATGAATTTGTGTGATGTCAGCTTCCAGACAAGTAACCTTTGCTATCCGTTTTTGACGATTAAAGCTCTATCCACTATCAGAAGTCACTTAACTATTTCTTGGGTATAAATAGTACTTTGTAATCCTCCTTTGATCAAGCATACTTTCCATCATCTTTTTTGTTGTATATTGTTATTAATATATGACACTGCTCTGCCCAAAAACCATTAGTACTATGTCCTTTCCTCAGACACAACATGGTACTTTGAGCTCAGGTTCAACTAGTTAATCACCTTATTATCCCCCTTTTCTTCTTAGAATGTCATCTTCCCACAGCTGTATAAAACACTATTCAAAATGCCTGTGTGATATGTATTCTTCATTACTTGTGTGTTGCTCTTTGTATTGTCTGTACATTCTATCAGCTTTAATTCTAATTTTGAGAAGATGGGCAAAAGCATCAACTAGTGTCACATCTAGTACTGATTCTGCCAGATAGCCTTTAAAAATAGCCTGAATTCTGTATCTGCCCTCAATAACAGCTTCTTTATGAGATATCAGATAATCACTATTTAATTCATCTGAAATGGTTACTTTACAATGATAAATTACCATAATTTTGTGTGATGAAAAACTACATTTACATCTGTGTCTTTATAAATTATTTTTAATCTGGTAAACCCATAGAAAAATAAAATCAGATTTATTTGGCAAGATCAATTTTACATAGAACTATTTTGATTGCCAGCAATCATATATTCATCTTTTTCTTATTTGAGACGTCTTAAATAATGTGTTTTGCATGACTGTTAACACTTGTCACTTCCTAATAGCAGTAAATTGCATTGTCACATCATTGCTAAGATTTATTTTATTTCTGATAAGCCCAAAATTAGCCATCTTAATTAATCAACTAATAAAGCCAACCAAAAAATCCTCAGAGTATGTAATACCATCTCCATACTTTGATACAAATACTTGCATTAATTAAAATTTATTGGAATATTCTTGTGGAAATTATTATGTACATTTGTTCTCTGTGGTCTTCGTATTACTAAAAATAGTGTAAACTAACACAAAAAAGTGAATTACAGTATGTTTGAAATTCATCAAACCCCTTCAAACCCCTAACTTTTTACTGTGAAGAAAACTGGTGCAATGACTTCATCATTAGTTCTGGATCACACTATATTTATAATATATTATTCAAATTTAGAGCCTTTCGTTAAACAAAATTAACCTTGTGGGTTAAGTGTAGGAAAGATCTTACACTGTTTTTTGTTCCCAAAACATTGATCTGGATGCTGGAGCACTGCTTTACTATCAACCTAAATTGAGGGAGAAGTTTATTCCTTGCCAAGAGCTTTGTAAATATTGATTTAAGGATGCGATTATAACCATGGCGTTAGAATATTGATCTACCCACTGTCAGTATAAGAATCAATTTAGAAAACAAGTGAATTATTAAGAACACAAAATTGCCACAAGTTTTGTCAATTAGAAGAGATGATACGGCTGTTTATAGATCAGATGGGGAAGAATTTCCTCTCATTAGTTTTCCTCTAAAAAAAGAAGTCATGAAAGAAACAAGAAAAAGGAATTATGAAAATATTCATAGGAGAATGGTAATATCAAACTGTATCAGAATGGACTAAGAGGATTTTCCAACATAAGTAAAAGAAAAAGGACAAAAAGTTATAGAAGATGTGGATTTAAGTAAAAGGGGCTTATAGTAAGGTAGATCAGTATTGACTGTTGCTTTTTGGAATAAACAAAAACTGATGGTTGGATTAATCTTGATTGCAAACAGCATGTCACAGAAAATCGTATTTTATAGGTTAGGTATGGCTGAACACCACAGAGCACTGTGGAAGATTGTTAACATGGTCAGAAAACACAGTAGGTCAAAACTTTGCTCTCAGTCCCACCAGCAAATACCCATACCTCAGTGGTAATGCTCCGTATTTGTGTAAATGAAAGTTTAGCGTGTACCCCATGGACTGAATTACCCAGTACATTTATTGGGTAATTATGCTTAATTATTCAAATATTTTCTTTATTTATTTTATAGAACATATTTTATATAATTTGCATAAATTAGATAATATTTATTATAGTTAATTATAAAATAATACTTCAGTTACTGCATGAAAAGCAAAAAGGTATAGCAAAAAAAATATGTACTTAATTGCACTGAACGTAGACAGATTAGGCACACATTCAAGATTGGATTGCTCTTCCAGACTTGATCTCATGAGATCTATGAGATCCTCTCCCAAAGACTGTGAAGGATCTATTACAAATGAAATGAAGAACAGTTTTTGTACTAAGGAATGCTCATATTTTATCCCTCCCTTTTTTTATCACAAGATATCTTATACACTCTCAAGATAAGTGACTCTCGTTGGATGAGACAAAGCACTCGAGAATATAGTGTAAAAAAGAAAGTCCTTCAATGAGGAGGAAGAGTAAATGACAAGGTCTTATCCATCCCTTCTGTTTGTGGCACGAATGTAGCAAGTGTATCTACATGAGCAGATCATACAGCCATTCATAAGCATCTTCCTTTTCAGAGTGAGTTGCAGTATTTCAGTAAGGCAGGGAAAAGAAAATCACATAAAAAGAAAATAAAACAGTAATGTGAAAATGTAACACTGCAAAGATGTAATTCATTTAAATATGCTATACAATTTTTCTTAACTTTGCTCTGACATTTTAAGGCTGTATACCTTTATTATGACAAGCTATCTTTAAAGTCCTAACTCTGTAGCAGGCTGGTGAAGTCATCATAATGAAGTCACAGAGGACTTAATTCTCATACAGTTCCATATGTATCTCAAGACTTAAAGTTAACTTTGCTGCCTATTATACACGGTAGGAGCAGAGGAAACAAAACAAAGTAAAATTTAAAAAACTGCTAATTTTGACCAACGGCAGTTCAGAAAACACAACAAGTTGTGAGCAGCCAGCAATTCCTCTCCAATCATTTATAAAACAAAAAAGACATTTGAAAGCCTATTGTGAGGATCAGCTTATCAAGCCACTAATCATGACTAACACTAAGACATCATTAATATTTTAGCTTTTATGCTTATGTGAAGCAATAGCAAAGAAAATGCCTGGAGTGACTAATGCCAGCTATGAAGTAATTTTTTAAGAAACAATTTGAAGCAAAGCAATGTTTCACTTTTATCGAAAAGAAAAAGAAGCACTAGGATGCCGGTATACAAACTGGCAGAAAAGTTATACTTTGATGGCCCTGAGTATTTTCTTTATTGCTAATTGTTTTCAATATACAGTGAAAAAGCTCTCAAATATTTTCAAGAAATGCTTTTGCTACCTTTATCCTTTACAATCTTCAAAAGGCTTACTTGCAATCTGCCTATCATTTCTAGCACCTTGAAAGAAAAACTCTGCACATTTGGCTCTCTGCACAATGATCTACCTATGCATGAGGAAAAATGTTTTTCCTCATGTAAAACTTAGGAAATAATTTTGAAAATAAAGGGCTTTTCTAATTAGAAGTTTGCATTCAGGACGTCCTGCTAGTTGCAACCCAGCGTTAGCAGTAGATGTCCTGCTGGGGCTCATTTCAAGAGAGCAATCCATTCCAATCGATTGCTGAAATTTTTTCACTCAGTATACATTAAATATGGTATTTCGCTATTCAAATTTTAAATGCTCTCTCATGCTAACCTAGCAATACAGATGGGTAAGAACAGTTTTCACTCATTTTTACATGCGCTCACACAAGACTGCAGTCAATCGGAGATGCTGACTGCATTTCCCCTGCCTTCCCTGGGAAAGCAGAGTTTGCTCTCTACCAAGTAGTGCTGCTAAAGGAATGCGATCACTTTGACTCCCTGTCACTCTTAAATTTGGATAAAAGCTTACGTAAATACCCCTTGTAAGCTGAGCAATATCCAGAGTGCCACACACATGTAACGCATAGAAGCATGTGTCAATTCTCCAGAGAACTCTCTGCATGGACGGAGTCCACAGCAGGGAATTCACTGGACCACAGTTTGCCTCTACTAGAACCACAGTTGAGTATCTTGCTGGTCTACTGTTAGATAGGAAAAATAATTACCACTAGAAAATTAAAACAAATGTCAACAATTTGTAAACCAAAAATGTACCTAGATATGTTTAGCTGAGTCATTTCCTTCTTGCCAAGTAGTCAATTTTTTCCATGTGCTGCATTTGTGGCTAAGACATTAAAACAAGCGCACATCATTGCTTGAAACATTTTACTCATCAGTTAGCTCTACCAGTTAGATCATGTTCTTCTACAAGCTTATTGTGAGGACAGCATATCCGAAGAGAAATGAAATCCCACAGACCATAGCTGGGTTATGGTTCCCTCTTTGTCTTGTTTCCTTGTTTGAGTTAGAAAGCAATACTCCAAAGCAGAAGTGGCTTCTGTATATAAGTTGCAAAGACTGATAATAACATCTCTTAGCATTTTGCTCCATATTTTACATATATTCCTGAAGGAAAACAAACATTTTCAGTGTTTTTGACAATAATTTTCAGTTTCCTTTCCTCATAGAATTACTTTGCTCCCCAGTCATAGTCATTCCCTTGCTTAGTAGCATGCTTGACAGGTCTTATTTACAGCATGTATCTGAAAACAACTTGGAATTGTACCTAAATGACTTTCAAAATTATATTAAGTAACATCATAAGTCTCTATATTAAGTACTTGATAGACTTCATTGTCAATTAGTCAGAGAAATTTATTTGAGCAAATACTGCTGTCGTGGTTTAATCTCAGTCGGCAACTAAGCACCACGCAGCTGCTCGCTCACTCCCCCCACCCGGTGGGATGGGGGAGAGAACTGGAAGAGCACAAGTGAGAAAAACTCGTGGGTTGAGATAAAAACAGTTTAATAATTGAAATAAAATGATAATATAATAATAATAATA